>NC_136414.1:165706312-166293812 GCF_051521515.1 Lactuca serriola
CGAGTTGTTGAGAGCTGGCATCAGGGAGTTTGTGAGTAGGTCCAGCTGCAAGACGCTGGAGGACATGATTGCTCGGGCTAGGGAGAGAGAGATTGATCTGGAACAGATCAGGAAGAGGAAGCCGGAAGAGATTCGGGTAGCCACAGGTTCGGGCAAAAGGCCCAAGGGGTCAGATTCGTGATCGAGGGATTATCAGAGCCGTTGTCGGTGCAGGAAGTGTGACAGGTTGCACGAGGGTGCGTGTAGGAGTGGCAGTAATGGTGATTCTGGCTGCTTCAAGTGCGGCCAGAATGGTCATTTCAGCAGAGATTTTACTGCTTCCACCACCTAGGAATCAAACCTGATATGTTTCCATTGTAGTCAGAGGGACCACAAGAAGGCCAACTGTTCGAGTTTGCATTTAGCCGAACGGGTGATAGCACTTGCCCCTGCAACCTTGAGGATCACCGATGGCTGTCAGGGTCGGGCGGAGGCGCCTGCAGTGCGGAGCAGGGCATATCAGTTGGTTTCAGATGAGGTGTGAGCAGCCCGAAGCGTCAGGTACATGTCTTCTTTCATTTTCCCTATCAGCTTATGATATGATCTTATTGTTATGGTTATGCATCATCATTGATAATGATATTTTGGAATTTTGTGGTCTGCTTGTGATTGAGTTATATGCCATCTGCATACCTTGGATTTTAGAATGATAGTAGGAGGTCGCCTCCTTTAGAGCATGTTACTTTGGATGCAGTAACTGTAGCATGCATGTGTGGGGCTCGGTAGTGTCTCGCTAGTTCGGGAAGGTGTCCTTAGGGAATAGATTGGTTAGATGCCCAGCTGTGGTGAGCTCGGGTTTTCAGCAGAAGTGGCCAGAGGATGGTAGGGAGAATTGGTAATTCTCTCAAGCTGTGAGCTGTGAGGAGCTAGACGAATCGAAGTGGGGGAGAACCACTCGTGAGGGCCAGAAATAGAAGCAAGTGCAAGACTGAGGTGGTTCCACAATCTTGGTAAGGAAGGAAGCTGCTCAAGTGCCTGTTTGGTTTGAGGAGCAGTTAGGTTGGAAGTTGGGGGAAAACTTCCCAACCTTGAATTCACGTCTTCTCAAGTAGTTGATGGCTAGTTCAGTGAAACCAGGTCGGAGAACCTTCGGCAGGTGCGAGTTTAGTCAGGATATAAGGTTGTGAGGTAGTCGCAGCATTCCCCAACAACGATTCAGTGAGAGAAGTGATGTAAGCCTGCGGGTAAGCCGTAGCATTCATTTGCAGCTTAGTTAGCGGAGTGTGGGCGGGGGCCCGTAGCTCCTAGTTCGCGGAGTGTAGGCGGGGGCCCGTATCTCCGAGTTAGCATGATAAGAATTAGGAAAGTTTAGTTAGTTGAGATCAGAAAAGAAGTGGGTCTGCATAGCCCTGGATAGGTCAGACCTGTGGGAGAGGCCGCTCCGAAGTATAGATGGGTGGGACCCATATGCAAGGCCCGTGTTCTTTTAGCAACAGGTCGGACCTAGTAGAGACCTTAGTGTAAGGTAGGGGATCGGGGATCGGGGATCCTAGATCTTCCAGAGCCAGAGTGGCTGGGTTAGTAGAACATATCAGGTAGTCGTGGTATCTTCATGAGTCACTGGGAGCAGCTGAGGGAATGTTCCCGCGTTTGGTAACCGGTGGAGGACTAGTATTTCGGGTAATGTTAGGCCAATTGGGACTAGGGAGGTCTCGGTTCATCCGGTAGGCAGATGGGAGTCACCAGGACTTCAGTCAGAAATGATGGTAAAAGATTTGGTGTGAGAGGCAGTGAGCTGATTGGGTAATGCTAAGTTACTCACCACGGAATCAGATAATCTCGGAGGATGGTCTGAATTCTTACGCTGGGTGGAGTTTTCAGTATTGGAGCACCATAAGTGGAATTATTCTATGAGTACTGATGTGATGACCAGCACTGGGAGTGACCAGGATTGCGGTTTCAGCAGAGGATATTGTTGGATTAGTGTCTAAGTCCATAACTATTTTGGTATGTACTTGACCCGATGGTGCATGGTCCTTTTGGGTTGCCTTCACCAAAGCAACTTGATTGGAGAAATAAATAAAAAGAGAGGTTATTATGATTTATTAATATGTTATAAGAATAATATATTAAAGGAGAAATCATATTTGTTTAATTAATATTGGTCAATAATTAATTAAGTATTAATTTTGTGATCAAGTGTAATTAATTAGACTAGAGGGGCTGAATTGTAATTATGTGATAGTTACAAAATAGGGCAATGGTTATCCTTGTTAAAGGATGGACGAATTCAAGGATAAGGATATCCTTAAAATCGTCTAAGGTCCAAAAGATAGGGATTTTCAAGGCTTATCTTATGGTTGGTTGATGGGCAAGTAACTAGATAGGGATAAGGACTGAAACCCTAATCCTAACCCTATATAAAGACCCCAAGGCTCATGAATTCTTCTAAGCCTTCCCAAGAGGTCCTAGAAACGAATTCAACACCTCCCCTCTCTCCTTATACCTTCTCCACTTGCTTATGGTGTTTGTAAGCCATTAGAGGAGTGACACTTGTGACTCTAAGCCTTCCGAAGTCAATTCAAGGAGGATTTGGGATTGTTATTGCTACATAACAATCAAGGTAATATCTTAAACCTAATATTGATTCCCATATGCTAGAATTAGGGTTTATAGTCTTGGATTCAAAGCATGTACAATAGAGAAACCTAGATCCAAGCATTAGGGTTTGTATGAGCACATAGGATGTCTTATGACCAAAACCCATCAGTGGTATCAGAGCCTAGACTGGTTTCAATTGTATTGATGCATTGCATATCTGGAAAATTAATTTTTTGGGTTTCTGGAGGCTGGACTCGCCGAGTCCATAGCTGAACTCGCCGAGTCCCAGGTGACTCGACGAGTCCAGGCTTGACTCGACGAGTCAACTCGTCAGATGGAGGGTATTTCGCGATTTCTTGCTGTTTTTGCTTATGGATAGTTACCTTATCATATTAGATCAATATAAATCCGATTTTTTGATATATATGAATATATTTTTGATCTAACTGAAGATATTTATCAATTAATAAGATAATTGTTTCCTTATAAGATAATTGATTAATTATTTTGAGTAAATTGATAAATTGTTTTGCAAGAAATCATTTAATAAATCAAATATGGATAATTATGTGATTAAATGTTAATTTGAATTATTTGTTATTTGATCCTTGTTGTTATGAAATGTTTCATATTTTCCCCTTTAGGTTTTATAGTTTAAATTTGAACCCAATAGTTTTGTTGTTTTGAAATTTAAATAGTTAAAACCCTAATGTTTTGAAAAAGGTTTCAAAACTTGCCCTCAAGTTTTGGAATTTAAATTTTGATTAAATGGTTTAATTTTGATGTATATTTAAATTCTAAACCCTAATGTGTTGAAATGTTTCAAAACTTGCCCTCAAATTTTGGAATTAAAAAGTTGATTAAAAGTTTAATTAGGAATGTTAAATTCTAAAACTCTAGTATAGTTTTGAAAAAGTTCAAATCACACCTTTATGGTTTTATTAATTAATTAAAGTGTATAATTAAAAGAGGTTTAATAAATCCATAAAAGTTTTGTTTTACAATTTAATTGAATTAAAAGTATAATTGTTAAATTTGACCACCTAGTATTTTTAAAAGTGTAAAATACACCCTATACTATATATATAACATTAAAAGTATAACATTATATATATGTATGAGTAAAAGTCAGTCTTACTGTTAGTAGGCCTCATTCACGAAGCTGGTCTATAAGGGGTGTTTAAGGATATTGCCTATAAAATGGCGATTGAATGAGTATCCACTCTTACCCACCGCACTCTTGACTAGTGGAGGGTTGTTAGCCGAACGGGTAGGATAGGACGAAACCTTCCATTATAAGTATAATGAATTATCAAAGTAACTAAATGTTTTTCAAATTCCCAATCTTAGTTACTTAGGCAAAGTGAATTGATACAATTCCATGAAATTACACTTTGTACCCTTGCGAAGACGTTAGTGGAGTGTGTGTGGTTTACCGGCACACTAAATGGTTCTAAGAAAAGATAGCAAAGGGTGACTCAATGTTTTTCATAGTTCGGTGGAGCGTGTGTGGTTTACCGGCACATCGAATAGGTGACTGTAACATGTGAGGGCACTATGTAAGTTTGCATGGTTATTCACACCCGCTTTGTGATCCTCGACATCCCAGTCACAAACAAGAGGGGCATATCGAGATTTAAACATGCCATTGAAAGTTCAATGAGTCTCGAAGGATCTAGGAGTTTTCATAGATTTAAAACTTAAATTTCTTTTTTGTTTTTCGTGGTGGAAATTAGTGAATCATCATTCACTTACCTTCAAATATTCTGCAATTAGGGTTACGGCATCCCTCTCCCGAGTTGTAGAATATTGTGTTGGGTCCTAGCCTTAGTATGTCATTTGGGTGATTTACTAAGGACTCAATCTATCAACTAACTTGAATTTGTTTTTCTCCCGTTTTGTAGATGTCAAAGTTCGACAACTATGGTTTTCCCAAATCCCGTGGAACAAGCTTTCCACATGAAGATGGTATTCCACGATTCAATCGAGGAACAAGAAATCATGCTTCACTTCCTCCTCCTCCTCCTATTGTTCTCCCCAACCCACAAGATCGAAGAATTGAAAGGTTCAATATCACTAAAGCCCTATTGGAAATGAAACATGAAGATGGTAAACCCGTGTGTGCCCACGTTCTAGGAATGAAATCACACATTGATAGGTTGATAATGTTGGGTGTGTCATTCCCAGATGAGTTGGTTGTGAATTGGGTTTTGCAGTCACTTCCTGAATCATATAATGAGTTCAAAAGAAAGTATTATATGATGGATCATGACGACAACCTCATTGACCTAACTTAATGCTCATTGTTGCTGAATCAGAAATGATTTGGTGAAGCAATGGAGCGTATTTGTTGGGAAAGTCAACTGACCATGCTTCCGAGGACGTTCTAGGAGAACCGACCTGTGTTTGCTGCCAAAAGAAAGGGCGTTGGATACAAGTCTGCCCAAAGAGCCTGAAGAGTCCAGAAGATGGTTGTGAATTGGGTTTTACAGGATCGGTGAAAAGAAAGGAAGCTTGGTGAAAGAGCAAGATGAATCTAATCACAAGGAATGGATCTTGATCGCATGGACTTGAAGATTAGATTTTGAGCTTAGATAGTTATGATATAGTTGTTAGAAAAATTTCTTTTGAAATACATAGTTTTCAATGGATTTTGCATTGTAAGGACAAATGTTTTCCGCTGCTTTTATAAATAAAATAAATTTTCGTTTGACTTATTTATTTATTTGTTTATTTCCTTGTAATGAAATCGTTATGAAAATTGGTGTTTGCATATTTCTACAACAAATGGATATGATTCTTATTTATGGTGTTTATGGAAAAGTCGAGAATTTACCAAATAGGGAGAGTTTCTCATCGCCCAAGTTTCAATTGGACAGAAATTTGGAATCATGCAACTTGGTTGCACGATGAATGAGAAATTTCATATTTGGAAATTAGACTAATTCATTGACAAAGTGTCAAGTGAAGGACTTGGAGATCGAATACAGAAAGTTGCGTGTTGATCAAGTCCACCATAAGAGTAACAAAGATATTCGTCATGATTTACTAAAGGTTTAGTAAATATGATTATACTTACAAGATTAAGTGTAATTCTGAATTGGTTAAAGGGTTTAGATCAATAGCAGAACGAATAAGAAGAATCAAGTAGGCAGAAAGATAAAAGTTTCTCCATTCTAAGAAGAAGGGAGAGTAGCTTTTATGCTTTATGATAGGTCTTAGTGATTAAGAACCATATCTCAATTGATCCTCTAAGTGAGTCTTAGTACAATTGTATGTCTAAGAAGAGGAATCAAGGATTGAAGAAATGGTTAAATCAAGAAGTCAATCATACTTCGTCCCAATAACAAGTCTTAAAGTTAAGATTGTGACATCGAGTGAAAAATATTAAGAAGGTTTGTAACATTCATCAAATGTGGAAAGTTGTGATGTCTTGGATAAGACAAAGACCAACTAGGACCAATTTATGAAGAGTTTTGATAAAAGCTACACTAACTCTTGAATATTTGTTTGTCAAGAAATGTTTTGACAAGAGAATCGTATATGTCAAGGAGTCAGTGGGAGTCTTAATAGTCTTGAAAGGTTTCAAGAACAAATCAAATAAACCTTATCGATCATCACTAGCACACGAGTTGAGGTTTACAACCTATCGTGTTGACATTATTTTGATTATGTTCCAATCCAATCGAGTTAATTATGCATGTGAGTTCTATGAGTTCTCATTTTGAACGCATAAAAGGAAAAGCACCTTAATCAATGAAAGGTACATTGATAGGAAAGGGTGAGCTGCTTAACTACTTGGAAGACATGGTGGGCAGCTGTGCTACCATAAGGCATGAAATCAAGATTAAGAAAGTTCGGTCCATATGAGTTTGAATTTTTCATAAACTTTAGTTTCAACAAATTCACATGGATAGGAACACATACACCGTTTAAAATCTAAGTGTCATAAGATTTCCTCCTTCATGAAAATGATTGTGAGGAAATTCTTTCACTAAGAAAGATTTTAAGAAGATAGTGATTGTAAAACTGCATTCTCGAACTCAATTATGGTTACGGTATCCCTTTCCATGATTTAAATTGTGAGGTTTGGCAATTAGTCTTAAATGTTTAGACACACATATGAACTATCTAAGGCAAAGGTGTGTAAGTTTAAGAGGCCTTGATAAAAGATTATCAAAGCATTAAGTATTAGAAACATGGACTTAAGAAATTCAATAGGTATTGTTTTTCTGAAAGTTAAGATGTTTATGAATACATGTCGAAGCTAGTGGGAGCATAAGTGTTATGTTTTATAATAATCATCATGATAGTGGGAGCATAAAAGTTATGATTGTATGCTTATTAAGGAAAGTATTGCAAGTTGGCAATATTAATTATAGAAAACAAGAGTCATTCTTTGCAAAGTTGTAAGGATGGAATAGTTGTTTTGCTATAATTAAGGGAGAAAATATTATGCTTCATTTCAAATCTAAAGGATTAGGTTGAGAAATGTTAATAAATTTAGTCAAAGGTACATAGTGTGTTCTTAAAATTTCGATTATGATTACGACATTCCTCTTCACAATTCGAATTTTGAGAACATAGCAAATAAAACATTATGCGTCGTGTCCCATACGCTTCGGGTATAGGATCGATTGCAAATGTTTTAATGTTTGACCATTCTAAAATTTTCCAAATGTCTAGCGCATTTAGAGGGAAAAATGACTAGAATCGGTTTTGACTAAAATAATTAAACAACTATCAAAGGACAATCCAAAGTTCGACGAGGATTGGTCGCTTGTGAGTAGTTGGAAGCATGGTATTGGATGGACCATATCGACATTATTATGAATAGAAAAGATTCTATTAAGGATGAGTTGTCATACGGAAATTATGGAAATGTTTCCATATCGGATGGACCATATTGACATCATTACGAATAGATAAGATTCTATTAAGAATGAGTTGTCATATGGAAAATATGGAAGCGTGTCCATATTAGGGAATTGAATATTGAAAATCTGTCTAGATTAGAAACTCTTATGCAAAAGGATGTTCAAAGGAATGTACTTTGAGTGAGAGACATCATATCTAAGGAATTGTCTTGTAACAATCTCCGATAGAAGACTTTGTAATATCATTGGCAATAGTCTTTGTGACTTTGGTGCAGTGACATTACAAAAGAGATCATTGCATAAAATGTTAGAATCTAGCATATTCTATAAGTAGCAAGAATTTGATATTCTTTCACTTATGAAAAGGATTTGGAGTTGTGAAATGAGAATGATTGGAAATGTGTTCAATGTGATCTATTTCACAAAAGAACCATTGGTAAACATTGTGTGCATGCTAGGAGCATGGGACAAGTGTTGTAATTCAAGTAAGAAGTTGATTGCCCGAAACGACAAATAATGAGTAATCAATATGGTGATATATAAAAAGTGTTTTATTTATGCTCAAAGGGTTGATGCCATATGGGATTAGTATTATTCTTGTGTTTCACATTTGCATGTTTTGACTTCCAGAATAATTGAGTTTATTAAGAATAATCGAATTATTCAAACTGGCCACAGTCGTTCATATGTTGGAAGTAGATATGAATGAAGACTATCGTGAATTGGTGTGTGGATTGTCTAAAAGAGTATTAGACATAAGCAAATGTTTGTTGCAACGTTCATGAGTGCTTATGAATATGATTTGAGCATTGGATTAAACCCACGCTCACTTGGATCACTCCATGGATTGTATCACGAGTGATTGGTGAGATGATAACATCTTATATTCTTGAAACCGATATGTGTGAGTTGTATCTTGCAAATCGGTTGCACATTGATAATATGTAAACGCACTAGCAACTTGGTGTTATAAAACATATTGTTGTGTGTAATTCGGTAAGTGAGTGGAAGCAAGAATTGTATCAAATTTTATCCATTCCTTTTATCCAAAGAAGGATAAAAGCGATATCTTTGGACCCCTCGATGATTTTGTGATGACAAACGTAAATGCTCGGCCGGGCTAGGGCTAATTTGATTTGTTCAATTAGCCAGTCGTCATAAATCGGGAATCGAGATATAGTACAAAGAGAATGATTTGAAATCATATCTCATATGATATCTAGAATGGAGGAATATATATGATCCCTTATCTAAGGACACGCGTATCTGATAGGATCAGAGTTGAAAGCGGCTTTGGAAAGCTACGATTGCAGATCAGGATCTGAAGTCATACGCAGAATAATTATTAGACTTATCCAAGTGGGAGACTGTTGGATTAGTGTCTAAGTCCATAACTATTTTGGTATGTACTTGACCCGATGGTGCATGGTCCTTTTGGGTTGCCTTCACCAAAGCAACTTGATTGGAGAAATAAATAAAGAGAGAGGTTATTATGATTTATTAAGATGTTATAAGAATAATATATTGAAGGAGAAATCATATTTGTTTAATTAATATTGGTCAATAATTAATTAAGAATTAATTTTGTGATCAAGTGTAATTAATTAAACTAGAGGGGCTGAATTGTAATTATGTGATAGTTACAAAATAGGGCAATGGTTATCCTTGTTAAAGGATGGACGAATACAAGGATAAGGATATCGTTAAAATCGTCCAAGGTCCAAAAGATAGGGATTTTCAAGGCTTATCTTATGGTTGCTTGATGGGCAAGTAACTAGATAGGGATAAGGACTGTAACCTTAATCCTAACCCTATATAAAGACCCCAAGGCTCATGAATTCGTCTAAGCCTTCCCAAGAGGTCCTAGAAACAAATTCAATACCTCCCCTCTCTCCTTATACCTTCTCCACTTGCTTATGGTTTTTATAAGCCATTAGAGGAGTGACACTTGTGACTCTAAGCCTTCCAAAGTCAATTCAAGGAGGATTTGGGATTGTTATTGCTACATAACAATCAAGGTAATATCTTAAACCTAATATTGATTCCCATATGCTAGAATTAGGGTTTATAGTCTTGGATTCAAAGCATGTACAATAGAGAAACCTAGATCCAAGCATTAGGGTTTGTATTAGCACATAGGATGTCTTATGACCAAAACCCATCAGATATGTCCTTGATGGAGATCGGAAAGATAGTTGCTTTTAGGAAGCTACCTTGGAAAGGCAGTGGCGGTGCAGGGAAAAAGGGTTAAACCCCTGGTGTATCAGTATAAGTGTATTGGGAGTACCGGTAGGGTTACCAGTTAGGTAAAGGGTTGTACTCGAAGGTAGTAATGGTCGAATTATCCTGAGGATGATGTACCCAGGAAGGGACCAATTGGGTGAAGTGTGTAAGGCTGTAAGCGGATTGTAAGATAGTTGACAATGGCGGACTTCGAGGACGAAGTCTAGTTTAAGTGGGGGAGAGTTGTAACACACATAATCAAAAAGGCCAAGAAAGGAAAGGAAAACCCTAAGTCAAAAGGGGGTCAACTCATCGAGTCCAAGGAATGACTCGGCGAGTCAAAGCGGACTCCGTGTCGCAGATTAAGTAACCGACTTGGTAAGCCAGCGAGTAGACTTGACTAGTCTGGTCTGGGATGGGAAAGCCCTAATTCTGGGACTTGGTACCCTATTTAAGCACCTTATACTCTTCCCTAGGGTTCATTACAGCCTCTCTCGTCCAGAACCCTAAAAACCTAGCCACCCAATTTCATTTTTTGAGCTTTTGGTGAAGATTAAGGTCTATTGGAGTGGATTTTGAAGGCTTGGAAGAAAGGAGCAAGGAAGGAAGTGTAGATCCAACCTTCATATCGTTTTGGCAACTGTTAGAAGGTAAAAAGTCTGGACCTTGAGCTTTCAATTGATAGATCCCCTTTCTAGCTTTCTTTTGGTCAAATTTGGATCATTTCCAAGGTCAATCCGTGTATTAACCCTTGAGGATGGATTTGGACAACAAATCTGGACACTCTTGAGCTTTAGGAGCTCAGAGTTGTTGGCTTTATCCAGCTAAGATCCCATTTCATGATCTAGGTTTCCTTTGAAGCTTGGATTAAGTGTTTTAGCCCCATAACACCTTGCATGCACGTAAAGTTAGCTACTTTACGTGCAATGCTAGCATAAGGAGTCCATATCTATGAGTTGGAGGTGTTGGGATCGACTATAATCGAAAAAATAGAGATGTCACAAAATGGACTCGACGAGTTAGTTCATGGTCTCGACGAGTCGGGCCGCAAACCCAAGCCCTTCTGATTATGAGTCGGATCAGTTAGTGGGGTTAGAGAAGGGCTCAGCCAGTCTGTGTCCATAATGGGCACGAAGATCATGGTACTCGACGAGTTCAAGGAGGAACTTGGCGAGTCCAAGGCAATCTCCTTAGCTTATGAAGATGGACTCGACTAGTTGTTCTACAACTCGGCGAGTCGGTTGAAGATGGTCCAGAATGTTAGTTGAAAGAGAACACGTCGAGTTGTTGCTAGACTCGACGAGTAGAGTCGACGTTGTTTTGGGATTTAAGGAGCATGGACTTGACGAGTTGGTAGAACAACTCGGCGAGTTGAGTCAACTGGAAGTTGACTCTGACCGTTGACTTTGACCTTGAGAAGGACCTTGACCAGAGTTGACTTAGTTGGCTTCTTAAGGATAGTTAGGCTAAGTGTTGTTATTGGTATTAGTAGCTCAGGGAGCTAGAGGAGCAGCAGTTCGGGGAGTTGTCGGATAGCAGCCATAGGGTTTTCAACGAAGTTCAGCAGTGCAGTTGAGTCTCCTCACTGTGTACATGGGTCTATGGCCACAATGCCAGCCCATTATGTTCATGTTCATGTTTATGCTTATGTATAGAAGGAAGACCCAGGGGTTAGCCCTAGGCACTTATTGATATAGGTTCCCGGTTACGACCTGATGTCGGGCGAGGCCCGAGGAATGTTAGGATGCTAGAGGTCTTTGTGATTCTTGCATGTGTCGATATGATAGGATCCGGACCGAGGGTCCGATTTCGGGGTAAGCCAAAGTACGTTAGATGATAGTATGCTTCCGGGTCGCGGGTCCGATGTCGGCGTATTCCCGAGGAAGATTCTTATGTAGTGCGTTAGATTATACTTGTTGTCTTCATGATACTTGTATGTGTCTGGTAAGGAGGTGAATGTGGGCGAGGTCCCGTATCTCATCACTAGCTAAGTATGGATGGGGTTCCATATTTCGATATTAGCAAGGCAGGGCCAAGGCCCATGATAGGAAGGATGTGAGTATGGGTGAGGGCCCATATCTCTCTACTAGTAGGAGTGTAGACGGGGCTCCACTACTTCATTAGCAGAGCAGGGGCGAGGCCCGTGATAGGAAGGATGTGAGTGTGGGCGAGGGCCCGTATCTCACTATTAGTGGGAGAGTGGACGGGGCTCCACTACTTCAGTAGCAGACCAGGGGCGTGGCCGAAATTAGGTGAGGCCTGAGAGCAGGGTATGGTTAGGGAATATTTATGTATATTTTAGTATGTCATTTAATCGTATGTATGTGTATGGCGGGCGAGGCCCAGAGTCAGGCGGGGCCTAAGGGAAACAGATCTATATACCGAGCGGGGTTCGATGCCAGGTGGGACCTGAAGCCAAGCGGGGTCTGATGACGGACAGGGTCCGATGGCGGGCGAGGCCCAATGCAGCAGGCGGGGGCCCATTATGTGATTATCTGCTCACAGTTGTATATAGCATGTTTGGATCAGTAGATATGTATGGTATGTGGTAGGTTGGGGAACTCACTAAGCTTCGTGCTTACGATTTTCAGTTTTCGTTTCAGGTATTTCCAATAGCGGAATGAAGAGCTTGGGATGATCGCATGGCACACACCAAGAAATTTAGCATGGGATGTTTACTCTGATAAAAATGAATAAGTGTTTTGGAAAAGATACTCTGATTTTTCATATAGCCCCTTTTTGTATGTTTGAATGACTTAATGCTATGGAATAGTAATGTTTTTAAAAGAAATTTATGGTCTTAATTTTTGGGGATGTTACACAAAAAGTCCAAAAGATGCATAAAGGAAGGAGATGAGTTGTTTCTTGATTCCTTGCACTAGAACTTCCTTCTTCTTTTCTTCAAAGATCACCAAAACTAGCAAAATGAGCTCAAAAGTTTGGAAAGGAGGCTATGGTTTTGAAAAGAGCACTTTGGGGTGATAGAGGCCGAGGGTGGATGAAACCCTAGCCATCACATCCTTTAAATAGGGCCAATGACCTGAAAATATAGGGTTTGCAAAATAGCTGTCACCAGGTCGTGTGCAATGCATGTCCACGTCGTGGAAACCCAATTCATACGCAATTCCTTAGACAGCTGCCACACCATGGTGATCCTTACCACTACGTTGTGGCCACTCAAAATGCACAAAATAAATCAAATAAACTCATACCTAGAAAATATGGATGTTACACAGCCTCTAAACGTCCTAATTCTTAAAAGAAATGAGTGTTAGGTGATATATCAAAAGCTTAGAGTATTTTAGGGATTATTTTTTTAAGTTGGATGACTTTTGAATAATCCATAAGAATATAGGAGCCATTAAATATACATAAATTTACATAAATAACAATGGTATAAAAAGCAAAGACTAAAAAATAACAAAAACCACAATTCTAGGGCTAAAATTGGACAAAAAGAAGTGCACTACCACTCCAATTTAGTTATAAAAAAAATACAAAATTTATGCCGAATTCACATTTCCTCAATTTAAAAGTTACATAAACCAAAATTTACATAAATGATAATGGAATAAAAGCAAAGACTAAAAAAGAAAACAACCAAAAATCAAGGGATAAAGTTATACAAAAAGAAGAGCGTTGCCATTTTAGTTTATATTAAAAAACAAGAAAACATATACAAAATTTATGTTAAAACGTAAAAAAACTCGTATTTATATCGACTCGTACATAAAAAATGTAAGTAAGATTTTTTTAGAGGGGTTGCAAGTGACGAATTATTTGAATAATTGAAAATAAAATTTTATAAAATAATTTTGAAAATAAAACACATTTTAAAATCAAACTATTACAACATTAACAATATGAATCGGTTTAAAATCCAAATCTAATGTGTAGAAACCAATACTTTAACACCAGCAAAAGTTGTCAATTACTTCTCAGTCTCATGATTCGAGTTAAAAACATTTACCCACATCTGTATATGGTCTATGGCTTTAAAAAGCTTTGAGTTTAAAGGTTTTGTTAAAAATGCATTAACACATGTCTATGTTAAGATTATGTGAGATCCACGAAACCACACACTTTTATTGAATTGATTTCACAAACATAACTTCTCTTGAAGTCAATATTCTGTGTAAATTACTAAATTTGAGAAAAACAATTCAAAAATTCATATTTTTAAAATTAAACGCACATTTGAATATGACATTCACATTTTCACAATGATTTGTTTTAAAGCTATTAACTACATTAAAACCAACAGTTTACCCAATCCAACTAAATCAAAGTAAATCGCTCCATAAAATTTAATTTCAAATAAAATTAAATATAATTCACACGATCGGTTAAATATAAAAATACAAAAATAAATAATAAAAACTCCCCTCGTTTGTTGTCCGATGGTTCACCAATAACTTTTCAGCCCACATAACGTTGTATCAGACTCACTTGAAATCTCTTAAGTCCAAAGAAAATGAACCCAATTGATTTAACCCATAAATATGACAAATCCCATATCAATATTTTTCCTATTTGTATGGATGTTAACGAGGCCAAATGGGAGTGAAAATAGTTTCCCCTACCCTGAAACCAGTTGTTGCCTCACCTCGCCCCCACCCCCGAATCCCCTGTTTACATAGCTCATGATCCCTCCCCCCTCCCCAAAATACATTGATCACCCCCACTCCGTCCTCGTTTCTACGTTTTACAGACTTAAAATTTATTTATTTTTGCTAAAAAAACTGCTATATTTTTGGCTAAAAAAGCTACTTTACATAACTTTAAAAAGCATAAAATCTAGTTTTTAGCAGCTAAATAATAAAATATCCAAAATTACAAAACGAAAAATCCAACAAACTTAGCAGGAGTAGACTACCCTTGAATAATTTCCCCAAACTCTTCTCAAGTAGATTTTTCATCCTTTGCTTCCGAATATTGAACAGTTCAGAAAAGAAAATCTAGTCCTCTTCTTCTGAGTTTCTGTGATGAGCTTTAATGGCTCAATATTTATCAGCAACAAAATGTAGATTACATTTATGCATGCATCAATGAAACCCAAACCCAGGCGTAACCACTAGACGTCTCCCTAGTAAGACAAAAAAAATTAATTACCAATGAAATAAATATACGACAAAAAATCTTAGTTTACTGTTTTATTGTTAAGAAATTGTAAATTCTTTTCCAACATTCATTGCTCATTTAATTATCATAGTATAATTAGTGACATGGCAAATAGGCAACAAGCTGCGCCGCTATGCCTTTTTGTATGGTAAAACTGATTCTTTTAACGACTACATCCGAAGATCTAGGGGATATAACATTACTATGCATGATCTGTTGTGATCTCTTAAGAAGCTCTTCTGCATCCGGCGCGAGGAAACCAAACATATCAAATGCAAATGGTATGAACACGTGTTGATTTTCCATGCACGATTTCTCATGTTTCGTGACTTTGTCTGTAGCTGCTTTTAAATCAGCCTTTCCCGCCGTGAAACTCCCAGCCATCAAGCCCACGAGAGGGGATACCCCTGTAAGGTCCACACATGTGTGATTCCCTCCGACCTATCCAAAAATCAAAATGTCAGCCGGTCTGAGGGTTTACCTTCCTTCTGTCGGGTCACTCAAGAAATTAATCGACGCCTCTTTCTTAGCGGAAACCCCAACATGCTTAAATATGTCAAACGAAACATCCCTAACCATATCATGCCTGTATTTGAACCCCGAGAGTTCTTTACAGTGAACTGCATGCTCCTCAAAAGAGTCCAAACATGCCATACAACATACCGGACATATCTCGTCAGCCGGGAATATAGGAATCATAAGTCGATATTTGAGGATAGTACGATACTCCACGGGAGACATATATTGGCTAAGCCCATCTATAGGGATAGCTAGAAGAAAATTTTGAGCATGAGGTGCACGTAAGCACTGGAAAACCGCTTTCTACTGAGCCGTCATGTCTAGATGCACTTCCATATCTTGGTCATTTTTACAAAAAAGGGCACTCGCTAGTGTATTCTGAGATTTAGGGGGTGTCTTTAGTAATAAAACTGTTAAGATCAAAATCTGGAAGCTTGCCACGAAGAGATGTCAAGGCACAATCATAGTTAGAATTCATACCACATATGTTGTTATCCCGTAATATATGGTCTTGCAATACCTAAGATTGGGCCCTTGAGGCAACAAAATCATATGAGGTAGCCTCTACTGCCGAGTATAAACCCAAACGTCTAAACCTAATGGGTAAGGAATCAATTCGCCATTGTATGTCCCCAAAGAAAGGACCACCACAAACCACAATGTCGTCAATCGCCCCGCACAACCCATTGTCAAAGAATATTGCCGCCTCCTCCATGTAAATGGGTTGGCACATCCTCAGCCCAAAGAAAAGCTTAGCAATAACCATACACGACCGAAGAAGAAGGAGCTCACTCTTGGGGTCAGACAAATTGTGGAAGAAGGCGCATCAAATTCACAGCGTTTTCGGCTTTCTTTATGGCTAAGCTACGAATGAAACTAACATCTCTACTAACAGCTCCCCCAAGAAGTTTCACCCCCAAAGGCGGCCTCCCGATGCCTGCCGGGAATAGCCCCTCATGTAACTTCCTACCATCACACGAAGTCCAAAAGAGCTCGATTTTCTTGATATTCAGCTGAAGGCCCAATTTTGGGCCAATCACCGTAATGATGTCCAATGCTTTGGCCAAGAAGTTTCTCCCCTAAATGGTAAAAGTTATATAAAAAAAATAAATACTACATAGCTTTTTATAATGATCTTTGGTACAAAATTAGGAGGGAATTCCAAAGGGGTTTTGGAAGTGGGAACTGGAGTCTAGATGTGTTTTCGTTTTGAACCCTTTTGGGATCTTCATTCTAGAAGCCTATATGTTTCTATTCTCTTTACACAATCAGATTTAAAATTATTTGATTATCTAGCAGACTTTCAGATTGAGAATTTAGGGTTTGGTTTAAGATGAATGTTAACGATCTTCACAAGGTTTGGGAGATCAGAACGTTAAAGAGGAAGGTTAGAGGAGATGAGGCTAGTAGATTGCTTGAAAAAATTGCTAAACATGCCCAATGCGCAAGCATAAATGGAGGGTTAGAGTTCTATCAGAGACGTGTTATCCTCTTCCTTCTTCTTCTTCTTCTTCTTCTTCTTCTTCTTCTTTAATAAATTAGAATTTTAAATCACTAATTATATACATATTAGAAGTTTGTGATCTATTTTTTTCCCAATAATTTCTTTGTTTCCCCTTTATGTAGTTATAACAAAATGATGACTCCACTCTAAAACAGTAGGATGATTATATAATTGATGGGAATGATAAGAGATTGAATCAAACTTAAATTTGTGAGCAACTATAAGTTGGCTTAATATTAGTTTAGTGATTGAAGATGTATGTTTTTATTAGTCCAAAAAACCCACGGGTTCCGGGTTTGAGCGTGGGACACAGTCTTCATGTGAATCTGAGACTTTAAAAAGCCAAACACAAATTTGTATTTTTACCCTTTTGATCTTGTTCTTCATATATACATTGCTACATTAGTTGTGTCATATTGTCGTTGTCCCTTATAATGCTAGTTTCTACAAACTTTGGGTTGAGCTCAGAAAGGTATTTACATCTCCATCATTTTACATGGTTATTTGTTGTGTCAACAATTCAAAGCCTGTTTTCTTATGGTGATGTTATATCATATACGTAGGAATGTGAGGAGCTGATGAGTAAGGGAATATCAAGTTCCTGAGATAGGTTTGATGTTCGAGGTAGAAGCTTTGGTGGCCTTGCTCATTAACCTCCCTTCTCATCTCTCAAGCGGACTACACTTACTGCTGCAGAAAACAGAGCACGCCAGGGACCATTAGGTCCTAAACTTGTTGGAGGTGATAAATCTATTATGGCTAAACTTACACCTACACAAGCTACTACCATGGCTGGAGAAAGGAAATTGCAAGATGATATATTGTGTGGTATAGAGGAAGTAATTGAGGATGAAGAAAGTAGAGCACATGTGCAACTTAATTTAACCTCTTCCAAGACTCCTCAGAAAAGTGGTCCTCATTGAGAATCGTTCTTTGTTGATTCAACATCATCGCCTAAAACTAGTTAACGAAGTATCCATGAATATTATGATCTTGAGAAAAACTTGTACTGATTTAACGAGCAGTGCCTCTAAAGGAGGATGTGATAACAATATACATGAGTTATCCTCTGGGTGGGAGTGCATGGTGTGCATATTACGGAATCTGGTAAGAATAGTTTTAAATCCTTTATGTTCATTTTTTGCATTAATTTTTCTATTTATAAGACATGTTTAATTATTATTTATGCTTTATGGCCGGTTTTGGATTCGGTGTGTGGGCTCTATGGAATGTACAAACCAAAATCTGTTGAAGACAAGTATTTGGGCAGTGGAGATATTCTTATGACCAACCTGTAGCAATCCTATCAATAAATGTGGGTACTTATAACAAACAAACATACAAAAATTTAGAATTGTTTTTCTAATGTTTTGACAAGAAATGGAATCGAAGAATATAATATTTAACTTGTTTTATTCAAAACATGTAAAGAGAGCAAGCATCCATCTCTTGATGCTATTTTCATTTTTATGTTTCGCATTTTATCTTTTGGGTTGTTGTTATTGATTTTTAGCTATTGTATTCTCTTATTCTTAAGCTCTGGGCTCTCGTCATCCACCAATTTAAATCGTAGCACAGCCATAGCCATAGCCATAGCCACATGCAATCTCAATGATTAATTCATCTGTGTAATGTATGCCTTCCCAGTTCTTCATCTCATGACTCAAGAGAATTAGTTATATTAAAGTCTCCTTGAGCTTTGATTCTCTTATATTCTTGTACTTGTATAGATATATTAAAGTCTCAACCATTCATGTCAACCAATGAAGCTTGTATCAAAAAATGGCATTGCTTCTACATGTGCCAATGACTTGGACCATGATACCTGATTCTTTCTATCTACACCTTTTCCTCGGCACCCGTATTCTCCAAACACAACTGTCCTAGTAACACAAATACATTCATCAACATTAAAATAAATCACTTTGTTTAGGTATATATAATAATGATAGTGAAAGTGTGTGAGGGATGGATGGATGTATATCTTTTTCTCCATGGGTGGCTCCAGTCGTTCCAGCCGGAAGGGTCTATGATGTTGTCAATATGGCAGTAGGAGTAGACTGTCCTTGAATAAGTTCCCCAGGCTCTCCTCAAGTAGATTTTCCTTCCTCTTCTTTCGGTTATAGAAGAATTTAGAAAAGAAAATCTAGTGTCCTCATCTTATGAGTTCTTTTGATGAGATGCATTGGCTCCGTATTTATCAGCAACTGAATGTGGATTACATTACACCATCAGATTCGAAATTATTTGAATATCAGGCACACTTTCATATTTCGGATTTAGGCTTTGGTTTAAGATGAATGTTAACGATCTTCACAAGGTTTCAGTGATCAGAATGATGAATAGGAAGGTTGGAGAAGGTGAGGCTAAGAGATTCCTTGATAAAATCGCCAAACAGGTCCAACCCATCATGCACAAGCATAAATAGAGGGTTAAAAATCTATTCGAGATGTGGTATACTCTTCCTTCTTACTTTTTCTTGGTGATCTATTTTGTCCCGATAATTTCTCTATTTCCGCTGTATGTGGTAATAACCAAATGATGACACCACTCTAAAATAGTAGGAAGATCATATAGTTGTTGGAAATGATAAGATATTGAATGAAAATTAAATTTCTGATCAACTATAAGTTGGCTGATGATTTGTTTAATGATTGAGGATGTATGTTTTTTGTAGTCCAAAAACCCTCGACTTTTGGGCTTGAAAGTGGGACATGGTCTTCATGTGAAGATTAGACTTTGAAAGTTAAAAATGGATTAGGCTTTTTACCCTTTTGATTATGTTCTTGATACAATTCTACATGAGTTGTGTCATAATGCGATCGTGATTTTTCACCCATTTTTTTTATAAAATTAAACACTTTTAACAGATTATGTTTGCGGAAGACTTGTTATAAATGTTTCAAAAACACTACCAATGTCACTTTATGTCAAAACATCACATCCAAAATTTAAAGTTCACAAAACATAATGATGAAAAGCCAAGATGTCCAAAATGGTATCATAACTAAAGATACTAAATGAAAGTACCAATGGTTCCTATCATCACCAAGGCATCATGTCAAGCTATCTGTTCCAATACACAAAACCAACAAGCAAAGAAAAAGTGTTACCATAAGCTAAGTGAGTCAATTAATACAGTGTTAGAAAAACACACATATTATAAATGGATTCACTACAAACATATTGACATTTAGTGGCATACTTTTTTAGTGGCATAATTCTTTTGTGCAGCTATATTATGTTTTTAATGGCATATTTTATGTGCCACTATAAATATGGATAGATTTAATGACACTTAACATGTTATGCGATTAATATTCATATTTATTAGTGACATAATGATTTAAAATACCATTAAAATTTTTAAATTTTGTATCATACAAGTTATTATATGCCACTAAATTTTTAAAATTGTGCCACTAATATTTTTTGTTTCCTTTTTTTTTTAAATCTGTGTTTTAAGTTTAAAAGTTATAAAAAAGGAAAAAACAAGAGCCCCATTTTTTCTCTCTGTGAAAAATAAATTAAGGAAAGAAAAATGGTTTGCACCGGTTTTCTGAAGTGGCTCCAAATGAAAACTAGAAACACACGGGATTCAGTCTTCCCATCATGGTTGCTCATCTATATCATCTTCTGCCATTCACAGTAACAGTTACAGAATTCAAATATAAATGATTTCTGTTTCTCCATCACTTTCTCTTGATATGAATTTGTTTGAGATTGCAATGAAGTTAGGGCTTAAGAAATCGAGGCAACTCATTCGTAAATCTGTTGAGCTCCATCGCATATACAATCTTCAAATTGAGTCATCAAGTGTTGTAATCGTAAATTGTTGGCTCATATTACAATTTTTGTTCATTTACTGTTGGTTTGCATTAGTAGATTGTTAGTATTAATTATCTACAATGTTTTCATTTGGTAAAAACGCAGGGAGAGATTTGCAAAGCTCTCATCTGCCTGGAGATTGATGCTAACATGTATGTGCGAATTCGTGAATGTTGTATCCATTCTATGTAGTTAATTTCTTCAGTTCTATTTCAGATGATGAATTGGTTGTTTATCCCCAAAAATTTTAGGAATCAAGTTCTGTTTGGTCGTGAGAAGGCTTACTTTAGATCTTTCAATCTTTACAGAATGAGACTTCCGTTAAGTATGTTCTTCATCATACTTTTAGTCAGTTGATATGTATCAATAATATAATTAAATGATGAACAATCATTTTGTGATGAATCGTAGGAATCAACTTCATGTTAGGGAATTAGCTATTCGATTTGGATGTGTTAGGCTCATTCCTCTTGTTAAAAAGGATTACCAGTTAAAAACCATTTGTTATCAATCAAACAGGCTATTGATGTTGATGATACAGACATGGAAATTGGCTTATCTAACCATGGAACAGTGAATACAATGTTTGCAGCATTATTCAAATAACTTTTAGTTGTAATTGTTGTACATTGAAGATTAATTGTTACTTATATAGTTATTCTCTTCCATTCACCTTTTCCAATTAAAGTAAACTAAGAGATCCTATTAAGGCAACTATTTCTGCCAATGTTCTTGAATATGCTTTGAGTGGAAATGTTACAGTCAAACCCCTTCCATTAGGATCACCAGTTAGTAGAAAGGTGCACATAAGTGAATTTTCAAGATTTTGAACTTTATTTCTCAGCTACTTAATTGGCTTAATTGAGTTTGACTGCTGGTAGAGAAACAATAAACTCATTTTTTGGTGTTAATGTAAATGAAGAACAAACTTAAGCAAGGATTATAATTAGAGTTACTTCAGCCACTCAAAGAAAATTTAAGGTAATTATATATGCATTAAGCCATTAACATCTCTATACTAATAAAAGAGTAGTCATTTTGCCAAGTGTCATAATATTAGAACTCCTAATTAATATGATGCCACTTGTCATTCTATTAATTCTCCATTTTAAATTCATTAAACCTCCTAATTAATATGATGTTATTTGTCAATCTATTTATTCTTTATTTTAAATTTTAAATTTTAAATTTTATATTATTGTTTTCATTAGTTCACATATAAAAAGAGTCTAATATATATGATAAATTAATTACACATATTTATTTGAATCAATAATTATAATTTTACATAACTAATAAAAAAATCTCTTAATTAATAATGTATTTAAAATTTTATATAAAATAATTGATTAATAATTTTGAATTTTTTACTATGAATATTTAATCAATTTTGTAACTGTGGTTTCCACGGGTTATAAACTAGTGATTTATAAAGTGCCTGAATGGGTTATGATGTGTGTTTTGATAAGATGTTGTATACATAAATATTATTTCTTTTCTGGAATTAATGAATCGTTTGAGCCCGAGTAAATGACTATTTTACCCTTTTGTTTAGAACAATGGTATAACATATGACTACTTAGATAAGAAACAACAATATGAGTTAGGTTCATATCCAACACAATTCTCTCCCTTTTTCTGATCTTTATGTGATTCTAATGTTGCAGCTACTTTACTTCGAGCAAGAGAATGGTAGGGGCTATAATCTTGCACTACAGGTAATATTTTTTTTTCTTTTGAAGGGTTCGGATAATATCTTTTTAATCAATATTTGCTATAATGTTATTAGTTTTAAATGTTACCCAAATGAAAATGATGAACGATCATCTTCATTTAAGTACAAAATATTACAGAAACAATTTTAACTTAAATTGAATTTAAAAAATGTTTTCATTTTTACTTTTATCAATGCTTCATTATTTATTTTTTATCTGATTTCATAAATTTTATGAATGAGTAAATTTTAGACGGTTTGTTGCAATATATGTCATTAACCCTTAATTCTTTACAAAATTATTTGAAAGTCAGAAAAATAAATATTTTTGTTAAGATTTGATTTCACTTGATTTATGATATAGATAAACAGTTTAGGGAAGAGGGATATGAAAGGGCAAAATGGTAATTTCTCTAGTAATTTGAGATTGTCATTTGTGGCTTGTTATGGTGCAGGAAGAGAGTGAAAAGACAAGGAATGTGACATCAACAAGTATGTATTTCTTGCATTTTCAAGTATATATAATGGATTCAAGTGTTAATGTGGTATGCAAATTGTCATCATATTATTTCGTATTATTTCAAGAATTAATAAAAGTTATTTAGGATATTTGGTAATTTGGTGATAATAATTAAAAATGACTTGTGATTATGAACAATTAGCAATGGCTAAGGACCCAAAAGCTGCTTTCTTTAAAAGATTAGAAGGTCTTCAGTCATGCGAAGTTTCAGAACTAGAAGTCGGGACCCACATATATGTTGGTTAATGTTGAAAATTCTTCTTTTTATTTTTTAATTGATTTGTTAGTTTACCAATTTCGAAAATACTTAAATAACATCATGGGAACTTATGATATATATTTTTTATAGGTGACAACTGAACCATTTATTCTACTATTAAGTGTCATATTTTGTCCTTTAAAAAAACCATGTCATAATTTATTTAAATATTATGTTTCTAAATGTTCATAGGTAATTCAAAGAAAATTAGGATGTGTGCTTACACCATCAATCTTGATCAATGGCAACATTGGGCCTTCATTCTTATTCTTTTTGTAAAGGAAGTATATGATTTTAATTATATAACTTTGTTGTCATTGGCTATATATTACTTTTATTTAAATATTTTATTTATATATAACCATATTTATTAATCATTACATTTGTGTACAGGGTATAAGAAGTCTTCATAATGATTCAGCTGCATATGGATTTACCTTGTTTGATTGTGATGCTTATAATTTTAGGTTGGATATGTGAGTGATGATGCTTCATATGCAGATTTGGATTTATTTGATATTTACTTAGACTTTTTTTTAAAGAATTCTAAATATTGATGAAAAACAATGAAATTAATATTATTTTCCATAGACTACAGTTAAATTACTTTTTTATTTAATATTATAGCTAAAAATTGTGTTGCTATTAGTATCATAAATTCTAGAATCATGTGCAATTAGCGGTTGAAAACATATGCCATAAAATATTTTTTTGTATTGTGGCAAATAAAAAAGTGCCACTAAAAATAGGATCAATTTTAGAATTGCATGAATTTTTAGTGGCACAAATTATGTGTCACAAAATACTTTTTGTCTACAGTGGCAAATAAAAAAGTACCACTAAAACCCTAAAACCTGCAGTGTCAAAGCTAAAAGTGTCACTGAAAAGTTTTAGTGGGAGCACTTCTAGTGGCCCTTTTTATTTGTGCCGCTAATTCTTTTTGAGACATTTAGTGGCATTTTTTTGGTATTAAGTGGCACTTTTTGTGTGCCACCGAATGACGTTTTGTTTGTAGTGATTCACAAAAAACATCCACACACAATCAAAGACTCACGAGCAAGACATAATTACATCACACCGCATCACAAACACAAGTTTATCTCAGTTTATTTTAGTTCTTCTTTTAGAGCTTCTTTTATTAGTTACTCTCCTCAACCCCGTTGTAACTAATTTTATTATATCTATTCGCCTATTTAATATTAATATATAATATTTTATTTCTCTGCTTAATAAGTACTCATCGCTCACCACCACTGTAATTATTAAAGTAATACCTCCTAGTTAGGGTCTATTTCTTCACCGCAAACCCCCAAGGCGAGTATCATGTTCGCTACTAACGTGATCAGCACGAACCAACGCACTAGGTGAAGCACAACTCTCACCCGTAATCATTGCCCCCGGTGCACTGCATTCGATACTCCGACATTGCACATTCATATACATGTGTTGTCGTTAAGGATTGGTACAAACTGTGCCAATTCCACTGCCTTACACATTCCAATCCTACGTGATGTTTGCGCTAGCCCCACCGATAGACCAACATCACTCCAATCCTCCCACCGTTCGAACCATGTCTTGAATGATCTCCTAGAAAAATCATTCGACCCCGCTTTGGCTTAAGCTCTTTCCTCGTAGGTGTCGTTCAACCCATCGAGTCCCCACAATAATCCGAATATGGTATATACCTATGACTAGGTTACTACCCTTCACCTCGCTAGTCTATTCCTATTTTTAATTTAATAATATTGAATTAACTAAGGAGTTACACTTTTACACTCTCATGTAATCATGTAAATATTAAGAATTTTCTTTTATTAACGTATTACCTCATTAAGAGTTCATTTCAGGTAAACATGTAATTTTGTGTAGTTATTACATTTTACATCACACGCCACTTTCATTGACAAAACTTTTATAATGATTTTACAATGCTAACATTCTTGTCCTAAAACATTTTAAACAAATATTTTCAAAGAAGTATTGACCTGCTCACAAAACATAAAAATCATGCACACCAATCAATCTAATATGACCTTAGATCACATATCACATCAAACAAAGATGAGTCTAGTATGAAACATCCTATATACAGTCACACTTAAAATATTTCAACATTCATGGCACAATACTCAATCATCAATAGGGCACATACATCCTAGATAACTTGGTTCATCCCATTTCATCTAAGATATGAGATACTCCTAACAATGTACTTTGTAATTCCACAAAATTAATTAACCTTTGTCAAGAAATGCCCTTTCCTATTTCAAGTCACACAAGCACTTGAGGTATCACGATCCCCCCTTAGTCTCGACGAATCCTTCTTTCCACTTCAAGTTTTAAGATCACTTGAAGTTGTCAAGGCCTCTCCTTAGCTTTCCAGTAGCAAAATATCTTTAAAAATTAAATTCTTCATGTACGCCTCTTAACATGGCATACACCTAAACATAATTTTAACTATGCTTAAAATTAGCTTTATTTATTACATTTAGTCTACGTTTTATCACCTTAGCTCTTCAATTAAAAAAAATCTTAACCTTTATTGTTCAAATAGTATTTAGGTTATATTAAATTATTTAAGTATCGCAGTGAAGCTAATGTGGTAAAAACAATATTGTTGACAAGAATCTTCTTAACCAAATGCCTTGGCATCATGTCATTGTGACTGCCATAAACTAAGCCTCACATGACGATAGAGTTACGCATTTCATGTCATTGTGATGACCAAGACACCAGATTTCCATTCACATAAAACACCATGCCTCATTTACTTCTCTTTTCATTCACATCCTTAGCATGATCACTGTCAGAGTAACCTGCAATAGTGATCTGATTTGCTCCTTTTGTATAGACCAAACCATGGTCTAAGGTGCCCTTTATGTACCTAGGAATCCCTTTCACTGCTTGAAGATGAACCATGATAGGTCTCTCCATAAAGTGAATCACTACTCCAACAGCAAATGCCAAGTCTGGACGATTTGGGTCAAGTACCTAAGTCCACCCACTATACTCTTGTATTCAGTGGGGTTCACCAGCTCTCCATCTCCCTCTTCAGCCAGTTGTATCTTTTGTTCCATGAGACTTTTGGTGGAATTAGATTCAAGCATACGGGTCTTTACCAGTAGGTTTCTATCATAAGCTTCTTGTTTCAAAGTGATACCTATTTCATCTTGTTTCACTTCAATTCCCAAATAATAAGAAAATAATACAAGGTCACTTATCTCAAATTTTGCGTTCATCTCCTTTTTGAAACTATCAACATCCTCTTGGCAACTCCCTGTTACTATTAAATCGTCCATATATACCGTAACAATCAAATTCTTTTCACCTGCTTTTCTTTTGTAAACTGAGTATTCCTGTAAACACCTTTCGGAACCCAAACTTTTCAAATAATTGTCTAAGCATGCATTCCATGCCCTGGGCGCCTGCTTTAACCCGTAAAGTGCCTTCGACAGTTTGTAAACCTTCTCTGTTTCTCCTTTTTTCTCGTAGCCTTCGGGTTGCGATACATACATTACCTCCTCCAATTTCCCATTTCAGGAAGGCTGATTTTACATTAAGGTGGTGAATTTTCCACCCATTTGTGCTTGCTAGGGCAAAAATCATGCATACAGTTTCGATCCTTGCGACTGGTGCGTAAACCTCATCATAATCAACTCCGTATTTCTAGATATAGCCCTTTGCCACAATTCTAGCATTATACTTCAGTATTTTTCCAGATGGATCTCGTTTCACCTTGTAGACCCACTTTAATCCAATCACCTTTTGACCCCTTGGAAGATTCACTAGACTCCATGTTTTATTCTTTTCAATTGACACCAATTCCAAGTCCATAGCTCTTACCCATTCCTTTATTTTACTAGCATCTGCATACGAGACTGGTTCTTCATCACTTCGGATCATCATCAATTCTGCCGGGAGTTCAATTTCTTCAGTCTCGTCTTATAAGTCTGTGACTAGCCGATAGTGCTTTGGAGCACCCCCACCTGTCGAACTCGAGGCGGTACTAGCGGAGTTGACTTGCGATACAGGTGAATTTGGCGTAATTGGGGAATTAGGTGTTGACGGTGGGTTTGAGTGCATACCAGGTGGGCTCGTTTGTGAATCCAATTGTAAGTTAATGGGCTGTGAAGCTTCATACCAATCACTATCACTTTGTGATGACCCTTGTTCATGTCATGGTGTACTAGGTTCCCATTCAAATTCATCATCATAAACCTCATCTAGGTTGAAACCTTCGACAGTGAAACTTATACCCGGTATCGCTTTGATCTTCGTAGTCTTCTCCCACACCCAACCTTGTTCCTCATCAAAGACTACGTCTCGACTCACGTACATCTTCCCAATATCCGGATCCAACAACCTATAAGCCTTTGTTCCCCTTTCAATTCCCAGATGAACCAGTCGAATACTCCTTTCGTCTAATTTCGCCAAGTGCCCTTTGGCAACTTTCATATGTGCCAAACACCCAAACACCCTAAGGTGTTCAATGCGTGGCTTTCTTCCAGTCCATATATCGTATGAGGTTTCATCTTTCAATGCTTTTGTGTGTGCTCTGTTGAGAACATAAATAGAGTGATTTAGAGCTTCACCCCATAGGCTCTCTGGCATCCTCATAGTCTTCAAGTTACACCTTATCATCTCCAATATTGTTCGATTCCTTCTCTCTACAACCCCGTTTTGTAGTGGATAGAATGGAGATTTATACTGTCTCTCCAGTCCTATTTCATTGCAGTATGTGGTGAATTTGTTTGACACAAATTCGCCTCCACGGTCAGTCATGAACATCTTCAACTTCTCCCCTGTTTCGACTTCCACATTCGTTCTGAAGTTCTTAAAGACTTCAAAGGCCTCATCTTTTGACTTGTTTCCTGAGGGTGTAATAGGTGATATTGGTCCATATAGATCACCATGAACAAGCTCAAGCCTTTTCTTTGCCCTGTAACTCGAATATGAAGGAAATGACTTCCTCATCTGCTTTCCTGATAAACATCCTTCACATGGTTGTGTAGGAATGTTTAACTTTGGCATCCCTTCTATCATCTTCTTCTCCGACATATTTTTCAATGAGTTAAAATTTATGTGACCCATTCACATGCGCCACAGCCACGATGGGTCATCAAGATTTGTTATCAGACATAGTCCTTTGACTTCTTCCAACTCTATTTTATAAAGTCGATTTGAGGACCTTTTAACTTTCATCAACAGTCTCCTAGTGAGATTATGGACCCACAAAAATGGATCCTTGATTCTTATTTCATCTCCACCCTCTGCTAACATTCCCAGGCTTATTATATTACTGCATAAGTCTGGGATGTAATATACCTCATTAGGTTTGCGTTGACTCCCATCCTTACTGTTGGATAAGGTGTCTAAATCCATAACTTATTTGGTACATACTTGAACCGACCCGGCATGGTCCATTTGGGTTGCACTTCACCCAAACGATTTATGGATAATTTTATGAGAATTGTATACTTACGATTTATTAATATATTATAAGTTATAATATATTAATATGAAGTCATGTTATTTAATTAGTTTTAGTCTTAAATTAATTATGAATTAATTTAGAGATTAAAAGAAGACTGATTAAATTATGGGCTATTATATTTTAGATAGTGTGGGCTAATATTCATTTGTTAATGGGCTAAGCTAATATGAAAGTCCATGGATGATCCATGGATCTTTTAACCCAAGGATCCTTGGAAAGGAAAAGACATGGGTTATTAGGGTTTCACCCTAACCATGCACACTATATAAAGAAGCATATGATGCAAGAAATAGGGCCTAAGGGTAGACACTAGTAGTGTGAGACTTAGTGGTGGCCGATTCCACAAGAAAGTATACTACTCTCTCAAAGTTTTCCAAGTGTTTGTGGTGATTTGTGATTCCATTTGAGGCATTCACACTATTGGGGCTTGGCTCTCAAACTCCAAACAATCAACCATCATCAAAAGGTATGTATTTCTACTAGTACTTTTATGATTCATAATCCTTATGCTATGCTAGTTAGGAAGAAACCTTGGAAGTTATTATTTGCATGTATTTTAGAAGAAAACATAGATCCAAGGTTTATTAGGGTTGCATGCACACTTAGGAAGTGTTAGATTGCTCAAAACCCAACAGTGGTATCAGAGCCTAGGCTTGTTTTCTTGAATACTTGATGCAGATTGCTGAAAATCGAAGTTTATGTGCTGTCTGCACAACAGACTCGCCGAGTCCATGAAGGGACTCGACGAGTCCAAGACAAAATTCATCCAACTCGGCGAGTTGGTTCATGCACTCGATGAGTTGGAACCCCAGACAGCATATCTTCGAGTTTTGGTGCTGGAATTGGTCTAGAATCATTACCTTAAACTGTTTTGGACTCATAAAACCTATTTTTGATGTGGTAATGATGATGGTGGACCAATTTCAAAGTTATAATCAAAATTTCAAGTTTATATGTGTTCATATGATTCTTGAAATTGTTGATGTGGATGTTCATGTTCATATGAGTTTTGTTAGATCATAGGAATTATTTGCAAATTGTTTGTTAGTTAATTCTTGATCTTAAAATGTTTTAATGGAATTCATAATTTGTCCTCAAGTTATGGAATTCCAAAAGTTTTTTCTTTTAAATGTTTTTTTAAGAAGTCATAAGTTACACTTTAGAAGAGTTTTTCTAATAAATGCTTTTATGGACTTCATAACTTGTCCTCAAGTTATTGATTTCCAAGAGACTCTTCATTAAAAGTATTAAACACTTAATTAAAACTCATAAGTTATGAATATCCAAAAGTTTATGATTTTTTCAAAACTTGCCCTGAAGTTTTGGAATTTGTAAAGTCTCACACAAACTTTAATTTCATACCCTAGAAGTTTTAAAAGTTAAAATTCTACCCTTATACTATTATAAGATTAATGGTTAATTATTATATATATGTATAAGAACAAGTCGTTTTACCGTTAGTAGGCCTCCTTCACGAAGCCGGTCTATAAGGTGGGTATAAGGTTGTTGCCTATAAAATGACAACTTAATGGGTGTCCACTCTCACCCACCGCTTGCTTGATCGGTGGAGGGTCGTTAGCCGAACGGGTAGGACAATGACTTTAAATCCTCATTAAAATTATAATGATTATTATAAAGTAACTAAATATTTTTTATTTAATTCCCAATCTTAGTTACTTTAGGAAAAATGTGAATTTGGTGCTAGCCCATGGAATTCACACTTTGTACCTTACCAAGTCGTTGGTGGAGCGTGTGTGGTTAACCGGCACACTAACTTGGACTAGTAAGGATCACGAAGGGTGACTTAATGTTTGTCATAGATCAATGGAGCGTGTGTGGTTAACCGGCACATTGATTGGGTGATAATATTAAGGGTACCAAGTGAATTGGTATGGTTATTCACACCTTGTTTTGTGATCCTCGGCATCTCAATCACAAAATTTGAGAGGGCACACTCGAGATTGAAACATGCCATTGAAAAGTTCAATGAATCTCAAAAGATCTAGGAATTTCAAATCCAATTAAAACCTAATAAATTATTTTTTTTTATGGTGGAAATTGGTGAATCGTCATTCGCCTACCTTCAAATATTTTATAGCTTGGATTACGGCATTCCTCTTCCAAATTATAAAATATTGTGTTGGGTCCTAGCCTTAATATTTCATATTGGGTGTTATATTAAGGACTTTGAATCAACTAACTTGATTTTCTCCCATTATAGATGTCTGGTTCAGACAACTATGATCTTCCCAAATCTCTTGAAGATGGTGTCCCTCAACATCATGCTTCACTTCCTCCACCTCCTCTAATTATTCTCCCTCACCCACAAGTTCTTGAAAAGTTTAAAGTCACTCAATCCCTATTGGCAAGCATAGTCTATGTGTACTCACATTTTGGAGATAAAGTCACATATTGACAAGCCGGGAGAGTTGGGTGTCAAAGTCCCGTGAAAGTTGGATGTTCAATCACTTTCTTAGTAACATAGTGAGTCTCTTTGGGACTACTATGAGGCAGACTATGACATGACCCTTAATGATGTTATCTATTTGCTTGGTGTTGTGGAATCAGCAATGATTTGGAACACCAGTAAAGCAAATTTGATTAAAAGAACAACTTCCCAAGTCTACATGGACATTGACAATGGTAGCATTGGATATCTAGAAAAGGATTTCTTTTCCCAATGGAAAGGGATCGGCTATAGTCAACTCGGTTGACCAAATAGTAAAGAGAAAGGAAAATTCTGAGATAGTCTCATGTGCCATTACCAAAGGGTCCATGTGTTTTGTTGCCAAAGGAAGGGGCATTGGTTGCGAAGCTGCCCTATTCACCTAAAAGGTCATAAGGTTGATCAAGTCAAGAGGTTTGACTCTACTTCGGGTAAAGTCCACTGTCTAACTCTATTAAGTTCCTATTTGGAGATTCTTATTACATAATGTGAATGGGTCACATGCTGATGTTTTTAAGAATCAAAGAAAAGATAGGAAGCTTAAAGTAAGTATATGTTGATTCTGATTGCAAAGGTGGGTTTCGATCGCATGGTTCGACAATCAGAATTTTGAGCTGTTGCTTAAGAGTTATAATATATTGCTTATGAATAGATAACAACAAGGTTTTCATGTGGATTGTAAGGATAAGTTTTTCCGCAAAGTTTTAAAATAAAAGAAAAAAAGGGTTTTAAGTTTATTTATTTTAAAAAATATCCTTACAATGGCATCTGTGGAAAAATTGTTGCTTATATGTTTCCAGTAATAGCAATATTGGAAAGTGGATTTGATTCTTTCATTTGTGGTAGTGTCTGAATTTACCAAATGAAGAAAGTTTTTCATCACCCAAGTTTCAATTGGACAGAAACTTGGAATCATACAAGTTGTATTTTATGATGAATGAGAATTTTCATCTTTTAAAATTAAGACTAATTCTTTGATCACATGTATATGTGAGTCAATTGAAGGACTAAGGAATTAGGTACACTGGGTGTGCGCTGGTCAAGGTCCACCACAAAGATTGATTTGTCATGATTTACTGAAGATTAGTAAATATGATTATACTTATAAGGTTAAGTATAATTCTGTAACATTGGAAAGGTTACAATGTATGACAAAACAAATGAGAAGAATAAAATTAGGTGGAAAGATAAAAGTTTCTCAAATCTGAAAGGATGGGAGAGTACTTTAGTATCATATTTCATGATCATCTTAATGATTATGAAACCATATCACAAATTCATACTCTAAGGACGTCTTAGTGCATTGTTATGGCTAAGAAGAGAGGTCATGAATTGTTGGATTGGTTAAAATCAAGAAGATGATTCATATTTCATTCCAAAACAATTCTTAGAGTCATACTCCAAGATTGTAACCTAGAGTGACATAAAGGAAGATTTATTAACACTAGTCAAATGTAAGAGTAAAATGTTTTCTACTCTTGTACATTTGAGATTGGTAAGTTGTGATGTCTTGGATGAGACAAAGACCAACTAAGACCAATTGTGTGAAGTGTTAGTCTTGATAAGAATCCGCGCTATCCCTTGAATATTTGTTTTGTCAAGGAATGGTTCTTGACTGGGGAAACTTATATATCAAGGAGACAGTGGGAGCCTTAAAGATCCCGAAAGAGTTTCAAGATTTAATCAAGAGTAAAACTTGTAATTTATCACTAGCACACGACTTAAGGTTTTCAACCTATCGTGTTGACATAATTCTTATTTCTGTACCTACTTCAAATAAGTTGAATTTGCATGTGAGTTATCAGAGTTCAACTTGGAAGCATTGGTGGGCCTTGTGCTACCAAGGTGACAAGAAACTAAGATTGAACAAGTTTAATCCATGTAAGGCTGAATTTGTCACTAACCTTATCTTGTGATTATGGTTTTGACAAATTCACATGGATAGGAACTCATACACTATAAAATCTAAGTGTCATAAGGTTTCTCTCCGATTCATGAAAATGATGGTGAGGAAACGCTTTCACTAAGTAGATTTTACGTAGATATCAATTGTGTTATTTGCATTTTCAAAAGTCGTTAGTGGAGCATGTGTGGTTAACCGGCACACTAACATGGACTTGTGAGAAATGGAAAAGGTCTAAGAAATTGAGACTATGATTACGACATCCCTTTTCATAGTTCTTGAAATTGCTTAGACACACATGTGAGCTATCTAAGAAAGGGTGTATGAATCTAAATTTCAGAAGTCCAGTAGATATCTGGAAATATGTCAGAGCTAGTGGGAGCATAAGTGTTATGCTGATAATCATCATGTTAGTGGGAGCATGATTATTACGTTTAGTGTTGCAAGTTAGCAATGTTAATTATAGAAGACAAAAGTTTCAATTCGTGAAGTTGCAGGGGTTGAAAAGTTGTTTTGCTATAATTAAGGGAGAGGAAATTATACTTCATTTCAATTCTAGAAGCTTAGATTGAGATTTTAATCATCTTTAGTCAAGGACATATATATGAATTTTATGTCTGAATGGTTCGACTTAAGGAAATTCTCTATATATTGCGTTCTCAAAATTCAATTATGACTACGGCATCCCTCTTCATAGTTAAATTTTGAAAACATGGCAAATAAAAAAATATTGTAGCAAAAGACTGGTCTAGTATCATGTCTTTATGTGAGACATCATGAATCGTGTCCCATATGCTTCAGATATAGGATCGATTTCATGTGCTATAATATTCATCTTTTCTAAATTTTCCAAATGCTGAAGGCATTGAGAAGGGAAAAGTCTAGAACTGGATATGACTAAAGTGATTAAGCAATTGTCGAGGACAAACCTGAGGTTCGCCAAAGATTGGTTGCTCAGGGACAGTTGGAAGTATGATGTCGGAAAGGACCATATTGACATATTCTGAAAAGAAGTAACTCTTGTTCGGAAGTAATAGTCAAAATGGGACTATGGAAATGTCTCCATAGGTGGAAGTTATTCAATCTATGTAAGATTAGAAAACCTTAATGCAAGAAGGATGTTCAAAGCAATGTACTTTGAATATGAGACTTCCGTTCCATAGAAGTTGACCTTCTTTGGAATACTCTGTAATGACTGGTTACAAGGTTTTGGTGACTTTGTGCATAATCATTACAAGAGGAACATTGCATAAAAGTTTAAAATCTAACAGTTTTTTTTTGGTAAATGATAGGAATCGGGGATTCTCACATTTACAATAAGGATTTGGGATTGTGAAATGAGTATCATTGGAATCATGTTCAATTGATCTACATCACAATGTAAGGATCATAAACAAACATAGTGTGCATACTTGGAGTATGGCATAACTATTGTTTAGAAAAACAAAGTGTACATGCTAGGAGCATGGGACGACTGTTGTTTTTATTCAAGTCTTAAGTTGATTATTTGAAACATTATACAATGAATAATGTGTAATCAATATGGTGATAAATAAAAGGTGGTTCTATTTATATTCAAAAGGGTTCTGAGACCATATTGGATTCGATTATTATTGTGTTTCACTTTGCATGTTTTGACTTCCAGAATAGCTAGGTTATTCTTTCCGAATGACTAAGTTATTTAAACACTCCACAGTCGTTCATATGTTGGAAGTAGGTATGAATCAAGACTGTCATGAATCGAGTTTGTAGATGGCTAAATGGGTTTAGTCATAGCAATGGTTGCTACAACATTCATGAGTGCTCATAAGTTATGAGTATTGGATTAAACCCACGCTCACTTGTATCACTTCATGGAATTTATCTCGAGTGATCGTGAGACGGTAATATCATATAAATCTTCAAACCTAGAGATATGAGTTGTTACCTATGAGTTGGTTGTGCATTGATTGCACGTAAACGCATCAGTAACTTGATGTTATAAAACGTGCCTTTATGTACAATTCAACAAGTAGTAGAACAAGCATATGAGTCGAAGTTTATCTGTTCCTTCTAGAAATAGAAGCGATATCTGGGCCCCTCGATGATTTTGTTGTGACCTATGTACCGGCCGGTCAGAACTAAATTGATGTGTTCGATTAAGTTCTTTGTCAAACAAATCGGAAATCGGGAAACAAACTGCTGGACAATAAGTACGACGTTGTTCCATGTATTTGTCCGGCTGATATCATGAGAACAGAGGATTATATGATCACTTATCTAAAATGGCGCTTCATAGTTCAACAGAGTTTTCGAGAGCTACGATTGTTGGTTGGTTCCTAAAGTAACATACGCAAATATAGTTATTAGACTTATCCAAGTGGGAGTCTGTTGGATAAGGTGTCTAAGTCCATAAATTATTTGGTACATACTTGACCCGACCCGGCATGGTCCATTTGGGTTGCACTTCACCCAAACGATTTATGGATAATTTTATGAGAATTGTATACTTACGATTTATTAATATATTATAAGTTATAATATATTAATATGAAGTCATGTTATTTAATTAGTTTTAGTCTTAAATTAATTATGAATTAATTTAGAGATTAAAAGAAGACTGATTAAATTATGGGCTATTATATTTTATATAGTGTGGGCTAATATTCATTTGTTAATGGGCTAAGCTAATATGAAAGTCCATGGATGATCCATGGAGCTTTTAACCCATGGATCCTTGGAAAGGAAAAGACATGGGTTATTAGGGTTTCACCCTAACCATGCACACTATATAAAGAAGCATATGATGCAAGAAATAGGGCCTAAGGGTAGACACTAGTAGTGTGAGACTTAGTGGTGGCTGATTCCACAAGAAAGTATACTACTCTCTCAAAGTTTTCCAAGTGTTTTTGGTGATTTGTGATTCCATTTGAGGCATTCACACTATTGGTGCTTGACTCTCAAACTCCAAACAATCAACCATCATCAAAAGGTATGTATTTCTACTAGTACTTTTATGATTCATAATCCTTATGCTATGCTAGTTAGGAAGAAACCTTGGAAGTTATTATTTGCATGTATTTTGGAAGAAAACATAGATCCAAGGTTTATTAGGGTTGCATGCACACTTAGGAAGTGTTAGATTGCTCAAAACCCAACACTTACACCGAAATACAATTAAGCCCTTTCCTTCTATACGAACTTTTGCTTCATTTCCTAACTTCACATATCCTTAGATTGACTCATTCAGATTCCTGAACTTGCACTTATCTCTAGTAATGTGGTGCACTTATCTCTAGTAATGTGGTTACTAGCCCTTGTGTCAAGATACCACATACATGACTGGTTGAAGGTGTTTCCTTGTGATTTTAACTGTGTGGTCACACTTTCTTCATTTAGAAACACTTCAGCATGTTCAAAGGTTGACAAAAGCAAAGTAGGTTCATTGCCATGATGGTCTTGTATTAAATTGTTTTCTTGATTTCTTTCTCTTCTTGGATTCTTGCACTCAGCTGCATAGTGTCCAAACTCCTGGCAGATATAACATTGGATTCCACTCTTTTCTTGACTACCAGATGCTTGATGGTTCCCTTCCTTTTGATGGTATGAACCCCCTTTACCACGACCACCACGACCACCATTTCTTCCTCTGCCCCTGCCTTGGCCACGTGAGCCTCCAAAAACACCTCTATTCGATTTTTGCTTGGTTTCTCCTTCTGTTTTCTTTTTGTTCCTCTCTGACCATTCCTTATAGGTCAAGAGAAGTTTTCTTTCATCATTCTCTCCATGACCTTTCATCCTCTCTTTGTGGGCCTTCAACCTTCCAATCACTTCCTCGACTAACATTGTTTCTAAGTCCCCAAATTGCTCTAGTGTAGAGGCAATTTGAAGAAACTTAGATGGCACAACCCTTAGTAGTTTCTTCACCATATAGGACTCTTCTATGATATCTCCTAAAGTGCGCAAAGTACTCACTGTGTTGATCACCTTCACAACAAACTCATCAACACCTTCTGATTCCTTCATACTTAATGCCTCAAATTCAGTTTTCAATGTCTGAATTCTTGCAGTCTTTACTCTATCTGCTCCCGCGAACATTGTTTTTAACGCTTCCTAGGCTTCTTTGGTTTTTTTCTTCTCAGCCAAAGATAGTAGAAGATCTTCTAGTATTCCTTGATAGATGACTACAAGCGCCATCTTATCCTTTTTCACTTCTACCACTGTGTTTGATGTCCTAGGTTCCACCGCATCCCACACTCCCTGGGCTTGCATGAAGACCCTCATTTTGTTATCCCATGCAAAGTAATCACTTCATGATAGCATCGGATAATGGAGAGTGACCAAGCCTTCCTTTTCACCATTGCCATTGTTTCCTATCATTTTTTTGCGTGGTTGATACTTTGGCATGCACCAGGTTGTGCTCTGATACCAAGTGTTAGCCTTTTATAGGAGTGACAAGGACTTTATACCAAATTGAGAGATAGGGGACCAGAAAGTAATGCTTCATAGGGGACAAAAATGTGATTATATCAGGGAAGGGTAAAATTGGAATATATATATATATATATATATATATATATATATATATATATATATATATATATATATATGCATCATTAATAATCTGAACAGGGAATAGAGAAGCACAGAACACGGGTGAAGGGTCAAGGTATTTGAGGCAAAATGGTACTTTTATTCACTGGCAGTAAGAGAAATAAGCTAGAGGATACAAAACACTATGCACATTTGCCTTTCTATATAAACTAGGAACTTTCTAGAAAAATAGGAAACTAACTACCTACTTGCTAAGGACCAGGAATTATTTGTCACGTGATCTTGATTTATTCAAAGGTAAAGAAAACTAAGGCCTTGTTTGATAAGGCTCTTACCGAGTCCAGTAAGAGGCCACGTCTAACTCGGTGCAAGTCAAAATGTTTGATTACACCATTTTAAGCTCTTACTCGGTCCATAGGCTTCTTACCGAGTCATTCTAAAAATGACGCTGACTGAGAATATAGCCTAATTTGCCCTTTATCTTTTTTTTCTCCTTTAAACGTGACTTCACTCCTTCGTCCTTCATCTTCATCCCGTCTCTCGGTCTATTTCATCCTCGCCGCAGCGTTGACCACCTCCTCCAACGTCGTCCTTTTCAACGTTATCCTCCAGCGCGGAACTTTTAACCCCTTCTCTCATGATCTATTGCAATTGTAGTCTTACTTGGAATAACACTTCCAAAAAAATCGTTCACCACCAGGTCAGTTCTCTTCTTCAATCCTAATTCCTAACCTGTAATATCATCTACATATCCTACAAGTCAATTAGGGTTTTTACAATTTTTGGAACGGTGGATTCTTTTGTGTATCTCTATATCTAACACATTTGACCCAAAATTGATAGTGGAAACCAGTAATTAAAGACGAAAAAAGGATTAAAAATTAAGCAACAGATGAATTGTATGCACTTAATGGTGTTTCAGAGATAAAAAAAATCAACTAGTTCCAAGAAATAGAAACGATGTAATATAAAAAGAGCTTTTTGTTTGAAATTTCCGCATTTACTTTGTCCAGAGGCATAATCAAGTGGAAAAAAACTTCAGGTTGCTTGATGCAGAGTTTGACATTCAATGCAGTTTTTGGATCAAGATAGATATACAGTAACTTCGTAAGAGGCTTCTTCCATAGACGTAAAATAATTGTTCAGTTGACCAATGAATTTCTAACAATTTATTTATGTTACTGTGGTAATTGTAGTTAATTAAAGTTTCAATATACATTTATTATGATAAAGCTATATCTTTATTAGATTACGTTGCACAATTGTAAATTATATGCATTTTGTTTGTAGGGGTATTTTGGTTATTTTTTTTGTTATTTTCATTCCATTTATTTGTCTTTCTCTACTTATCAAACAGGATTTGCTAGTCAATAGTTAACTGTAATAGGTACCTAAAAACCACGTACATGCAAAACTTAATATACTTAATATAATTTGTGTATTTACGGAAGGGTAAAATAGTCATTTGTAGCATTCAACACTGTTAGTCAGATGCGTTATCAAACAATATGATTGCAGTTAGAGCAAGATGTAGTCAGAGCTTCAACACAGTCAGGCATGTGACTCAGTTAGGTCTAACTCGGTCAGCAACTATCAAACAACCCCTAAGTAATTCTAATTTAAACGTGCTGGAATTAACTGGACTTGAATTATCTCAACAAAACAAAGATGGTGCCGAAAAGCTTGGCTCCTCGCCGGAGTTTCCCACAGCCGACACCTGGCTAGCTCTATTTCTGCCTCGGTTATCTCACTTTCTCTTTCTCGCTCGTGGTAAACATCGATGGTGAAACAGCCCAAGAACACAATTGAAACATTATTGCTTCGTATGTATAGGCGAAACCCAACAAAGTAAAAGAAACAGATATCATTTACGTAGCCTTAGACTACTAGGTGTGGGCAACATGTTATTACATGTTATCACACCCAAATTGTCCACCTCATCATCCTAGTCACAATTTGGTGTTATAAAACCAAAGGTGGAAATGGGCGACACCAAATAACATGGGTTAACACATTTAATTTTCTATTTCTTTTTTTTTATTTTTTTTTTAATGTTTTTATTTTCTATTATTGTAATTTGTTTTATTTTTTTTATTCACTTCATATATTTATACTTTGTTTTTTTTTATTTTATTTATGTCATATATCTAAAAAAACATATAAATTAATAAAACATAAATTCATTAAATAGTAAACTAAAAATACCATACAAACCAAAAAAACATTGAAAAAGAAACACACGATAGTCATAATAATTTAAAAAAAAACACCGACAAACTATTCTTCGCCCAAGTATTTTCTCTCCATCTGTGCCTTCATCTTCCGTATCACTTCAGCTCGTCTCGGAGGTAAATCTTTCTTCGTTTGTCGTAAGAATTGCCAAATCCTTCGATATGCGATCTTCTTGGAGTTCTTGACGAAGGAAATCCAAATGTTCCCGTTGCAATTCGTATCTTTTATTTGCGATTTCCGTGTGGGCGTCAAATTTTTTTTTTTCATTTCCTCGTGCTCTCGAAGCCGACTTTCATTCTTCTCCGCATGTCATTGAGCGCGCTTCGCTTTGTCACGCCCCATAGGTCGTCGTGGCTGAGAGATTTCCTCGATGTCGTCAAACTCGTTCGGGATCTCATCGGTGTCCGCGTTGAGGTCGATATTCGTGTGTCCGTCGGAAACGTCAACCGAACCCGAACCACGAGACCTTTTGGATTGTTGTTCCGATGATGTTGGCGTTTTCATCCATTTTGGATCTTTCCTCACTAACTCCCATATTTTTTCATACTCAAATTTGTACCCCATTTGCACGTGATATTCCTCCCTCGCGGCTCTAAACACATCGAAATTATTGGCACCACTTTGACGTTGCGAAGAAAATTTGTTGTATATGGAATTCAATTTGGTGCACTTCCGGCTAATTTGAGTCCATTTGCCACTAAGCATATCATTATTGCGATACGTGTCACCCTTGTTCAAAATTGTGTGGAATTTGACGATTACGGCATCCCAAAAAGCAACTCTCTTCATATCGTTCCTCATAGTTGGTTGTTTTGAAGTACCACACCAAGCCATCGCCAACACATGCTCTTCCTCTGGTGTCCACCATGTTGAAGGTGGTTCTGTTTCGTCCGTCCCGAAAACGACCTCTTTCCCTTTCTTTTTTTGGTCTCCATTTTTTTCCCGATGTTTTCTGACTACCCCCGGCTTGCGTCTCGACAACTGGTTCTTGCGTGGGTGTGGGTTGTGTGATTGTTTGGCGCATGGGACCGAATGTGTTAAAAATGTTTTGTTGAATGTTTGCATTTTGTTGCACAAATGGTGAGGTAGAGAATTGTAGTGGGGGTGAGGCGAGATTGAAAAAATTGCCGGAATATGGAATTTGTGGTGAGTTTTGCGAGTTTAGAAGGTTAATGTATCCCTCATATCCCGCAAAACCTAATGGAGTGGATGTGTTTGTCTTCAGAGGAGAGGTATTCGGGTTTTGATCCATATTGGTTTTTTTTTAATGAAATAGAGATAGATATAGAGAAATAGATAGAGATATAGAATAGAAGAATTGAAGTGAATAAAATGATATATATATATATATATATATATATATATATATATATATATATATATATATATATATAGTTAAAATAAATTTAAGAAGTAATTTTTTTTTTTCATTTCAAACGGTAATATTACCGTTTTTCAATGGGAGAAAAAATCAAACGGTCAAATATCGGGGGTAATTTTTGGCGTTATAACTCGTTACAATAGTAACACCTGATGGCGTAACACGCAATAACGTAGGGCTGGGGCGGTGTTCCCGATTATAACGCCATTAAAGCGCTTGCCACGTAAGATAACGTGGGTTCCGCATTTCCCACACCCGGTTGTCTTAATTATTTAACGTTTTGAATCCCAAATTACAACCTTCACCCACCCGGTTGTCTTAATGATTTAACGTTTTGAATCCCAAATTACAACCTTAACCCTCAATCTTTGCTTCTTTTTCATATTCTACCTTTTACTTTTATTTGAATTAATTTTAACCTTCACTTATAATAAACATTTTGCTTATATAATTTAATTTAATTATACACTTTGTAAATATCTACTAATACTTTTAAATATTACTAGCACCATTTTATTTAATTTATTTCATTTCATAACCATAAAAGAAATTGAATTCGTTATACTAGAATATATATTCGAGTAACGAAAGACTAACATCGTTAATAGACGATTTTTTGGATCGTTACACATTGAACCTCATAATGCTGGTTTCTACAAACTCTGGGACAAGATCATAAAGGTATTTAAATCTCCATCATTTTACATGGTAATTTTTTGTGTGATCAATTCAAAACTTGTTTTCTAGTTGTGATGTTATATCATATATGTAGGAATGTGAGGAGACGGTGAGTAAGAGAATATCAGGTTTTAGAAATGGGTTTGATCTTCCACACAGATGCTTAGGTGGCTTCTCTCATCAACCTCATCTCCCATCTTTCAGGCGGACCACACGTGCTGCTACATAAAACAGATCACGCCATGACCTAAACGTGTTGGAGGTAATAAATCTATTATGTTTTCTCGAACACCTACAAGGAGTTTTTTAGTAATAATGTATTTTAGAAATCGTTTTTTAAAAAATAGGACATTTTCAAATTGTCTTTCAAAAATAGGGTAAATTTTTATTGGCCCACCATAAGGTATTCGTTAATATTAATATTTTTCAAATTTAACCCTTTAAAATTGCAGTTTTAGTCATTCAACTTATACAATATTTTTTTGTTTATACATGTAATTTTTTGTATACTTAAAAGAAAACATTCTTTTATTAAATTTACAGTTCTTACCCTTTGAAATAATAATTTTGGTCCTTTAACTTAAATTGTATTTTGTTTTTTATATTTTTTACTTTTTAATATTTTAATTTTACTTTTATTATATCAACTATATAATTTTATTGATTAAAGAATATTTAATTAAAATCTAAATATTATTTTTAACAAGTTATATCATTACAATGAATTCATCAATACCTTCAAACGAATATTAATATCGAATATATTACAATGATACAACAAGACAAGTTCAACTAAACAAGAAATTAAAAGATAAAACTAACATAAAATTACAAAAGAAATACCAGACAAATTGAAGAGGAAATCACAAGACTGAGTAAACAAAACATAGTTCACATTGCGTTAAATCTTGGTTGAGAACTTGAGCAATTTCTTCGGTTATGAATAGGTTGATGGCATAGTCCACATCTACGAGTTTCATCACCATGACGAACGTTCATCTCGTTATGAATACGGTTTGAACGCCTTCGACCTCGACTAACAGAAAGTTTTGAGTAATCTGCTTCGATCATCGAATCAGACTCTAACCAATAATCAACATGAGAAAGTGGTGCAAACGCAGCATTGTATTGTTCTTTATACGTCGCAGTAGTGTGAAATGTATTGACAATGGAAAGAGGGTTATCCCCTCTATATCGACAAATCGCAAGAGCATGATACTTTGCATGTGCCACTTACCACGTGTGCAGTGATGTTGAAAATAATGGACACTATGTGTATTCCCTCCATTTCCATTTATCTGAAGCTTAGTGAGCTATAGACACCTTCATTGTAGTGAAACTCAGATATCATATGACTTTGTGCATGGGTCTCACATTTAGTGAAGATGCGCCACATACGTGATGGTCGAGGTGTATTACAATTCATTGCAGTAGAACTATGCTTTCGAAATAGCTGAACAGTTCTATTGAAGTAACTTCAATACACGCCCTACTTGGTAATTGTCTTGCTCCTCGTAACGCATTATTCATACTCTCAGAGATATTTGTTGTTAATAAACCCCTTCGATGATTTTCATCATATAAAAGGCGCCACTGACTTTTCGGAATTTCTTTTAAATTTTTCCATGCTTCAAGATTGATTTCTTTTATTTCTCTTATACACTTCACAAACTTTCTTTTTTGTGTGGTGCTTCCAATAGTCCAACAAAATGTTTTAAGTCTCACATTATTGTACCTTTTCATGAGATTACTTATAATGTGTCGAAGACAAAAGCGATGGTATGCTAATGGCTCTTTCCACTCCTCTAGATTTTTCATTACATGAATTATTCCTTGACGCCTGTCCGAAATAACACAAAATTCTCTATCTTGAGCAACATATTGTCTAAAGTGATAGAAAAACCAATACCAACTTTGTGAAGTCTCTTCATGAACAATTGCAAAAGCGACTGGTAATATATAAATGTTGGCATCTTTGGTAACAACAATAAGCATTTTTCCTTTGTGTGAACCCTTCAAATGACAACCATAAACAGAAATAGCAGGTCGACATAGATGAAATGCATGAATAGCAAGTCAAAAAGTCCCAAAAAAATATTTGAATGTTGCTACATTTGATGAGCCATTTGTATTATGAAACCACTTAACAATTGTAGTAGGATTGGAAGCCTGTAAAGCTGCAATGTACTTGGGCAACTCAATAAAGTTACTCTCCCAAGTTCCATAAATTTTCTCAATGGCTCTTCGTCTACCACGCCATGCCTTTCCATATGTAACATCAACATGCAAAACATTTTTAATATCTGCTTGTATCTGTTTCACTGGATAAGAAACATCTTTTTTAATTGAGTGCATTATGTATGAGGCAATAGTTTCAGAATTCAAATTTCTGTTATTATTACTTGTACATGAACCAAAACAATTGTGTACACCCACCGAACGTGTAATCTTCCACATACGATGATTTTTCTTCTTAACGGCACGAACATACCATGCACAACGTGGTGTATACGAAGCAAAACTTGAACTTTCGCCTTCACTTCCTAAAGTCTTACACTTTACTATCCATAAGTTACTTTTACTTTCATACACTTTGTACTCTCTGTTTTGAGATATCGACCAAAGTGTTACTGCCTTCTTTACTTCTGCTCTACTTTCAAATTGCATTCCTAACCTTATTTTGTTTTCCGATTCTTTCCAAACATCTATATGAATGGTATCTTGATAATTTTCAATGTCATCATCTCCTACATCTCCAAAATCATTCATAAAGTTCACAACTGGAGTTCCACACACATCATATGAATCATCCCCAACATTGCATAATGATTCACTTACACTATCTTCACTATCCTGTGAGTTGGGTTCATCAAACCCAAAGTCATCATCTGCCTCAAATTTATCATCATTAGGCAATGATTTTTAAATAAAACATACATACCTTATAATTAAGCGATGAAGGAATTTTGACTGTTGAAGATGCAAAGATGAATGAAAGATGTGGGAACTTATAATGAGAACATATTGGTGAAAGATTTTGAAGGAATTAGGAAATGAATCCACATAAAAAAACTGAACTTAAAGTGTAAAAAATTGTGAAAATTTTGAAATAGGATGTGACAATTCGTATGGTCATTTCTCTGGGTATTGAGGTGTATAGTAAATATAACTTTTGCTTTTGCTTTGCATGCAACAAATCATCTTTTTCTTTTGAAATGACAAATCAAACTTGATTTAATAAGATATTATTTAAAATTTGTATAAAATACTATTATATGCTTTATAAAACAATATATTAATTCTTTTTAGTTTTCAAAAATTAAAATATGTAATTCATATAGTAATTAAGGATAAGAAAGAAAAACAAATGATAAATTATGTAATTCATATAGTAATTAAGGATAAAAAAGAAAAACAAATGATATATATAACGAATCTAAATATATAGTTTATAAGTGTTAGAATTGAAAACTAATTATATATTTCATATAAAAAAAATAAAAAGTAAATTTATATAAAAGTGAAAGGTATGAAATAAATTGAAAATTTTGTAAAAGGGGCCTATTTTTTGTGGGGCCATAAATAAATGCCCTATTTTTTACATTTTTTTACAAAGAATTTCAAAAAGTCCTATTTTTAAAACACCATTCTTATATATATATATATATATATATATATATATATATATATATATATATATATATATATATATATATATATATAATAATCCCTACACAAGCTACTGTAAGAGTTTTTTGTAAAAATGAATTGAAAATAAGAACCTTTTGCAAAATGGGTTGATTTTTATTTCAAGGGATAATGTCATAAAAAGCCTTAAGTTTGGCAGAAAATGTCGGTTTTACCCTTCGGAAGATTTTTGGTTCGTTTATACCGCAAACTTGTCATTTTTTTGTCGGTTTTGCCCTTGTTACCTACAATAGCAGGTTTCCAGGTTACTATGAATTATTTTTTGCGAAAAAAACCCTTAAGTTTACAAATATTTTGCAAAAAACCCTTAAGATTATAAACATAAAAATTTAAATATATATTCAAAATTTGATAAAACTATAGTTTTCTACTGAAGCATATTTTTAGCTTTACATACGGTAACTTTTATATTGGTTTGATATAAACTTTTTATATTTAAATTTAAAAAAAGTTACCTAGTTTTATCAAAATTTTGAATATATTTCTTAATTAATACTTCAACTTTTCAAAACAAAATTAAAAAACATATGTTAGTTAATAATTAATTATGCTAAAATAGTTAATATGAATAATATGGCATCAAGTACATTCAATTAATTTTTTTAAAAGGTAGATAAAAATATTTTATATGTTTAACAGGTTTGTATTTCAGAAATACTAACGTATCATATTTTTTATATGTTTAAATACATAATAATATTATCATATTTTTTTTATAAAAATATCATAAACATTATAAACATCAAAAATAAATATAAACATTTTAAACATATAAAATATAAATATATTTGTCTAATTTATTATATAAATATATTTATTTTTATAAAAAATATGATAGTTTATTATTTCTGAAATATAAACCTTTTAAACATATAAAATATTTTTATTTTTCTTTTAAAAAAATTAATTGAATGTAACTAATGTCATATTATTATTAGCTAACAGACGTTTTTTAATGTTGCTTTGAAAAGTTAAAGTATTAATTAATAAATATATTTAAATTTTGATAAAACTAGGTAACTTTTTTATAATTTAAATATAAAAACTTTATATCGAACAAATATAAAATTACGGTACATAAAGCTAAAAATATGTTTCAGTAGAAAACTATTTAGTTTTAACAAATTTTGAATATATATTTATATTTTATATGTTTATAATCTTAAGGGTTTTTTTGCAAAATATTTGTAAACTTAAGGGTTTTTTTGCAAAAAATAATTCATAGTAACCTGGAAACCTGCAATTGCAGGTAACAAGGGCAAAACCGACAAAAAAATGACAAGTTTGCGGTATAGACGAACCAAAAATCTGCCGAAGGGTAAAACCGACATTTTCTGCCAAACTTAAGGCTTTTTATGACATTATCCCTATTGCAAAAATTGATTGTTTTTTTGTGTCCCCACATTAAAATCAATGTATTTATATATAATTTTACATTTTGACCCCTTCAACTTTCATAATAACCCTACAACTTATATGTTATATATATTTTATATCTTTTTTTTATAAAAGAATTATTTTTTTTAGCTTTTTTACAACAAATGTAAATTTGTATATATTAAAAACATATAACCGAAATATGTCTATTATGTTATTGCGATTTACATCATTAGAAAATTTTAATAAACACATTCTAATTGATACCAATATTGAATATATTATATGTTACGGAATTATGAAATTACAAGATAATTAAAGACACAACTACAAAAGAAATTAAACATGAACTAAAAACTAAATTAAACATAAAATTACAAGAATAATAAAAGTTACATGGTTCACATCGCATTGAATCTAGGTTGAGAATTTGAACAATTTCTCCTGTTATGACCAGGTTGATGGCATAGTCCACATTTACGAGGTTCATCACGATGGCGAACATCCATCTCGTTACGAAATCAATTTGCACGCCTCCGACCTCGACCGACTGCACATTTTGAGTTATCTGCTTGAATACTCCAATCAGCCTCTAACCAATAATCAACATGAGGAAGTGGTGAAAACCCATCATTATATTGTTGCTTGTATGTCACAGTTGTGTAAACATGATTGATAATGGAAAAAGGGTTATCCCCTCTAAAACGACAAACTGCAAGAGCATGTGAACAAGGGAATCTTTCCATCTGCCATGCACTTACCACATGTGCATGTATGTTGATAATAACTGACAGTGTGGGTATTACCTCCGTTTTCATTTATTCGTAACTTGGTGACAATTCTATAGACACCTTCATTATAGTTGAACTCAGTTAAAGTATGAATTTGTGCAGAAGTGTCACGTTTACGAAAGAGACGCCACATACGTGAAGGTAGAGGTGTATTGCAATTCATTGCAGCATCACTATGTTTTCTAAAAAGTTGTACAGTTCTATTGAATGTAAGATCAATACACGCCCTAATAGGTAGTTGTCTTGCTCCCCGTAGCGCATTATTCATACTCTCAGATATATTTGTCGTTAACGACCCCCATCGACAATTTTCATCATAAAAAAGACACCATTGACTTTTATCAATTTGGTCTAAATACTACCAAGCTTCAAGATTGATTGCTTTGATTTGTTTCTTATACTTCACAAACTTTCTTTTTTCTGTGGTGCTTCCAATATCCCAACAAAATGATTTAAGCCTCACGTTCTTGTACTTTTTCATGAGATTGCTTCTGATGTGTCGAAGACAAAATCGATGGTATCCCAATGGCTCTTTCCATTCCTCTAGATTTGCCATTGCATGAATTATTCCTTGATGTCGGTCTGAAATAACACACAATTGTCTGTCTTGAGCAACAAAATGTATGAACTGATACAAGAACCAACTCCAACTGTGTATAGTTTCCTCATCAACAATGGCATAAGAAACTGGTAATATATTATTGTTGGCATCTTTTGTAACAACAATAAGCATTTTACCCTTGTACGAACCCTTCAAATGACAAGCACCAATGGAAATAACAGGTCGACATAGATGAAATGCATTAATTGCAGGTCCAAAAGCCCAAAAAATATACTTAAATTTTGCCACATGTGATGAGCCATTTGGATTATGAAACCATTTCACGGCGGTATTAGGATTTGAAGTTTGCAAAGTTGCAATGTACTTGGGTAACTCTGCAAAGTTACTTTCCCAAGTTCCATAAATATTCTCTATGGCTTTTCTCCTACCATGCCATGCCTTCCAATAAGAAACGTCAACATTTAGAATATTTTTAATATCTGCTTGTATATGTTTCACTGGATAAGCATTATCTTTTTCAATTGAGTGGATGATGTAGAAGGCTATAGTTGCAGAGTTTAGACTTATGTTGTCATTGCATCTACAAGATCCAAAACAATTGTATGCATCCACCCAACGTGTGATCTTCCACATATGATGGTTTTTCTTTTTCATTGCATGAACATACCATGCACACTGCGGTGTATATGGGTCAGTATTAGAACTTCCTTCTTCACCGCCAAGAGTTTTACACTTTGTTATCCAAAAACTACTTTTACTTTCACAAACCTTAAACTCTCTATTTTGCTTGATCGACCAAAGTCTTACTGCCTTTTTTACCTGATCCTTATTTTCAAACAACATTCCTAACCTTATTTTGTTTTCAGATTCATTCCAAAAATCTAAATAATTTTTTCTTGGATATCTACTACGTCATCGTCGCCTTCGTCTCCAATATCGTTCATAAAGTTCATAATTGGACTTTTACTCACAATCGGAGTTTCATTCACATTATCGTCAGACTCATCCCCAACATCACTTAATGATTCACTAACACTATCTTCACTAAATTGGGAGTTGGGTTCATCAAACCCAAAGTCATTATCTGTCTCACATCTAGCACCATTAGGTAATGGAAATTGTACCTCAGAGGGGTTGGTGACAAAATCAATAGGCTGAACTGGCTGTGATACTCCATAATTGTTAAGAAGATCTACAAGACTAGTATTCGTACGCCACATTTTCTGTAACTGCAAAATAAACAATAAGATGAAATATATAAATTATCATATTTTACATAATGTTTCACGTTAGATATTTGAAATTTCGACAAGAGTATGTACCTTACAATTTAGTTGCGAAGGAGGATTCGTATATGAAGTTACAAACGTGACTGAAGAATTAAAGAAGAAAAGTTGGGATTTCAAATTTGTGAAAACTATGGTTTATGAAAATGATGATGGAAACTAAAATGGTGAATTTAATATATATACATCAGAAAATGAATTGAACGTAAACAAAGTGATAATTATTTTTTTTAGCTTTACTTACATATTTTCAGATGAAAATGACAATTCATACTTTTACTTTTGCATGTGGATAGTGACAATTAAGACACCTACTTTTGCATATGGATAGTGACAACTAAGACATCTACTTTGCCATAAAGAATGACAATTCAATGGCTTTTGTTTTTTTCTACAAAGAATTTGACATAGAAATTATATATATATATATATATATATATATATATATATATATATATATATATATATATATATATATATATATATATGTTTTACACTTTGCTATCCAAAAACTACTTTTACTTTCACAAACCTTAAACTCTCTATTTTGCTTGATCGACCAAAGTCTTACTGCCTTTTTTACCTGATCCTTATTTTCAAACAACATTCCTAACCTTATTTTGTTTTCAGATTCATTCCAAAAATCTAAATAAATTTTTTCTTGGATATCTACTACGTCATCGTCGCCTTCGTCTCCAATATCGTTCATAAAGTTCATAATTGGACTTTTACTCACAATCGGAGTTTCATTCACATTATCGTCAGACTCATCCCCAACATCACTTAATGATTCACTAACACTATCTTCACTAAATTGGGAGTTGGGTTCATCAAACCCAAAGTCATTATCTGTCTCACATCTAGCACCATTAGGTAAAGGAAATTGTACCTCAGAGGGGTTGGTGACAAAATCAATAGGCTGAACTGGCTGTGATACTCCATAATTGTTAAGAAGATCTACAAGACTAGTATTCGTAGGCCACATTTTCTGTAACTGCAAAATAAACAATAAGATGAAATATATAAATTATCATATTTTACATAATGTTTCACGTTAGATATTTGAAATTTCGACAAGAGTATGTACCTTACAATTTAGTTGCGAAGGAGGATTCGTATATGAAGTTACAAACGTGACTGAAGAATTAAAGAAGAAAAGTTGGGATTTCAAATTTGTGAAAACTATGGTTTATGAAAATGATGATGGAAACTAAAATGGTGAATTTAAAATATATACATCAGAAAATGAATTGAACGGAAACAAAGTGATAATTATTTTTTTTAGCTTTACTTACATATTTTCAGATGAAAATGACAATTCATACTTTTACTTTTGCATGTGGATAGTGACAATTAAGACACCTACTTTTGCATATGGATAGTGACAACTAAGACATCTACTTTGCCATAAAGAATGACAATTCAATAGCTTTTGTTTTTTTCTACAAATAATTTGACATAGAAATTATATATATATATATATATATATATATATATATATATATATATATATATATATATGTTAGATTAAAAAGAAATATTTGATATTTACATAAATTCTGATTATGTAATTTGAATAATAAACTTATGTATTATATGTAATAAAGATTAAAATATACACTTAAAAAATTAAAGATATAAAAAGTAAATAATAGATAAGTTATGAGGTTATTATGAGAATTGAAGGGGCCAAAATGTAAATTTATATATTAATACGTTGGATTTTTATTAGAGCCACAAAAAAAACCCATTTTTGCAAAAGAAATAAGAATCAACCCATTTTTGCAAAAAAAACTCCTATGTAATGGCTACAGAATGGATATTGCAAGATGATATATGTTGTGGTCTAGAGGAGGTAATTGAGGAAGAAGAAAGTAGAGCACAGGTGCAACAGAATGTAACCTCTTCTTGTAGTGCGAAGACTCATCAGAAAAGAGGTCCTCATTCAGAATCATGCTTTTTTTGATTTGACATCATCACCTAAAAGTTATAAACGAAGTCGCCATGAATATGATGATCTTGAGAAAACTTGTATCGATTTAACTAGCAGTGCCTCTACAGGAGGATGTAATAATGATATCCATGAGCCATCCTCTAGTTGGGATTACAGGATGTGCACATTGCTGAATCCGGTAAGAACTATTTTAAATCCTTCTTGTTGAGTTTTTTCATTAATTTGTTATATATACAAGACATGTTTGATTATGATTTATGATTTATGGAAGGTTTTGGCTCCGGTGTGTGAGTTATGTGGAACCCACAAACCAAAATATGTTGAAGACAACTATAAGACATGGTCATGCAAATTGTGTACACTGGAAAACAATGTGACGCTAGAGAAATATGGTGCATGTGACATTGGAGATATTCTTATTGCCAATCCATAGGAACCCCAACACCAAATTTGGGAACTTAAAACCAAGAAACGTACACAAATTTAGAATTGTTTATCTAATGTTTTGACAAGCAATGGACTCGAAGAATACGTTGTTTAACTAGTTCTCTTCAGAACATATAAAGAGAACAAACATCTATCTCTTGATGCTAATTTCATTTTGATGTTTCATATTTTATCTTTTGGGTTGTTGTTGATGGTTGACTGTTGTATTCTCATATGATTATTCTCGGGTCTCTCTTCATCCACCAATTTAAATCACGGCACAACCACAGCCACAACCACATGCACTCTCATTCATTAATTCGTCAGTGTAATGTATGCCTTCCCGATTCTTAATCTCATGACTCATGAGAATTAGATATGCATCTCCACTCCTTGAGCTTTGATTCTCTTCTAATCTTGTACTCGTATAGATATATTAGAGTCTCAACCACTTATTTCCACCAATGAAGTTTGTATCAAGAAATGGCATTGCTTCTACATGTGCCAATGACTTAGACCATGATACCCGATTCTTTCTGTCTGCACCTTTTCCTCTGCACTCGTATTCTCCAAACACAGCCGTCCTAGGAACACAAATAAATCCATCAACATTCAAATAAATTACTTTCTTTTCTGTATATATATAACAATGATAATTAATGAAACTATGGGAGGAATTAATGGATGGATACCTTTGTCTCCATGGGTGGTTCCAGTCGCTCCAACCAGAAGGGTCTATGATGTTGTCGATATCACAGTAGGAGTAGACTGCCCTTGAATAATTTCCCCAAGCTCTCCCCAAGTAGATTTTCCCTCCTCTGCTTCCAGTTATTGAACAATTCAGAAAAGAAAATCCAGTGTCCTCTTCTTCTGATTTCCTATGATGAGCTGCAATGGCTCCATATTTATCAGCAACTGAATGTAGATTACATTCCTGAATACATCAATCAAACCAAACCCAAATCCAAATCCATCATCAGTTAATGAATGAATGTGAGTTTCATATATTATATATTATATATTATATATATGTTTACCTACCCTGTAGAGCGATCTAGATTCACCAAAGATGAAATCGATGGATCCTTGTATGTAACACTGGTAAAAGTAGTGAGATCCATTGGAGTCCAACAGAGTGTCTTGGGTCCCCAATATCCTTACTCTATAAAGCATCGCCTTGTCCCCTGCAAGCCTCAATGCCACTGCTTGCTGCTTATACCCTCCAGCTACTGCAACAACTGTATTCTGCATGCATTGCGTTCATTGTTGATCAATATATACTACTATGTAGATTAATCATCATGCATGTACGTTGTATAATACCTGAATAGTGATCCCCGAAGCACAAAAGTAATCAGACTGTACATCAACAGAAGCGGTTCTATATGTTCCGAGTTCCGAACCATCTTTGTGTTTGTCAGAGGCTTTGTCATTCCAACTCAATATTGTTTCGGAAGCCTTATTTTCATCTCCGATGAAAGAGATATATGGCTTGGAAGGTGGAACAATCACTTTTTCTCTGCACTATGCATCTCCATCACATGACATTCACTTGAGAGATGCATAAATTAAGAATGAATGAATTAATCTCACTTAATTTTCATATATGCTTGTATAATACGTACCTGTAAGTACCAGGAAGAATGTAGATCTTGACCCTGATGGAATTGTTGAAAGGGACCATATCAATAGCAGCTTGTACAGTTAGGGCATGACCCTTACCGTTTTGATCAACTACGATCACTTTACTCCCATTTCCATCCCCGAAACTTAAGCTCTCTATCTCCTTGTAGTGATAGTATTCCTCTATCTTGATATCGTCCCATGTGATATAACTACTCTTCACTTGATTAACACCATAAATCAGGAATGAGAAACCAACCAAAATGCCAAAACCATTGAAACCCATGGTGATTAATGATGTCGGGATCTATCGAGTATGTGATAACTGGGTCGGGCACTATCGAAGTCAAAAACTACACGTTACAAGAGAGAGATAAAGAGGGAGAGAGGGAGGGAGATAGAGGTTAATTAATGATAGGAGGAGCATTGTATGTATGTATGCATGGAATATGGTTGTTTTGGATTTAAAAGGAATGCAAGAAACAAGATTAGTTAGTGTGTTCTTCTTACATGTCAATTAGATTAACATTGTATTCTTGTGGTGTATGGATGTCTGTAAGTATATAGCTAGAGAGATCGAAAAAAATAATAAACAAACAAAGGTGAGTTGTTGAGGAGTGGTTATGGAAGTAGAAAAGGTAAATTAAGTTGATTAACTATAGTTTTGGGTTGCTGAAGAAGCTCATGGAATTTGATTATCCATCTCGTCATCTCGATCCTTCTTGTTGTTGTTGTTGTTAGTAGGAATGCATGAAGGTGGTTTATTTAGTAATTATAGAAATGGAAAATGGGATTCCAAGGATGTAGGATAGGTTTTTCAGGTTGTGGGCAAAAAAACTTAACAATGCCCTCGTATTTCTGCCGATTTACAACGTAAAGTAATAAAAAAAAAAAAGACATTTTTATGTAAAAATTCCATATACATACAAACTAAAACTTGCTAACGTAACAAAAAATGACGTCTTGGTATATTCTTTTATGCAAAAATATCAATTATCACTAACTATTCAATCTTTCTTGAATTCATTTAGTTCGCATGTATAACCTCATAATTTTTTCATTTTTAAAAACTTCTTCGTGACAAATATGTAATGGATGGAGAAAGGTTTGGATTGCAACAAGTAGATTTATTTCTAGCAACAACATGTAAATTGTTAGAGAAAACAGCGTACTCTAATAAACATAAAAAAAATAAAATAAAAAATTAAAAATAAATAAATAAATAAATAAATAAAAATCAACTCTAAATCACATAGATTATCATTAAAATACTCTAATAAACAATGTAAAAAGAGAAATTTACAAAAATAGCCATTTACACTAATGACATTACAAAAATAACCAAAAAAAATCGAAATTACAAAAATAGCCAACGATTTCGCAGATGGAGATGCCCCATCTGCGAAATGAGCTTCTCATCTGTGAAAGTACAAGCACCTAAAGCACAGCTGTGCTTTAGGTGCTTGTACTTTCGCAGATGAGAAGCTCCATCTGCGAAATGGAGCCTCATCTGCGAAATACCCTTGTTTTTAACTATATAAATGTTTTTTTTTCTCCATTTTTCACCCTTATCTACACAAAAACTCTCTCTATCTTTGGGCTTCTCTCGGAATTTTGGCTTAGTTTTTGAAGAAAATGGAGGATTATGTCAACAATCCCGCAAATATGGTTAGATTTTAACTCTTTTAATGTTTAAAGTTATTTTTTATTTTATCATTTGTTGTATTATTTAGTGTTAAAAAAAGGGTAATTTTGTTGTGTTTGATAGTTTTAATATTTCTTTAGTATACTTGAAGTTTAAATGCTATTTTGTTAGTGTTTGTTTGAATGTACAAGTAGAGACTGCATAGATAATGTTTACAATTTGTTATTTTAGTTGTTTGTTTAGTTGTTGTATAACCTGAAAACTTGTATATTCTTATCGTATAATTGTTTATATAAAGTGAAAAATAGTTAAATTATAGTATGTCAAAATAGTCGTTTGTATATATATTTGTCGTATAAGTATAACATTTGTATAAGTTGAAAATTTGTCGTATATATATTGTTAGAAATTGTTTGTGTTTGTCGTATAAGTTGAAAATTTGTATAAAGTTGTTGTCATATAACTTGCGAAATTGTTAATTTGGTTGTCGTTTTATTTGAAAAATTGTTTGTTTATATGGTTATAAAATGTTAGTTTTAATTAGAAAGATAAAAATTGTTTATATATTTGTCGTTTAAGTTGAAAATTTATTTAATAAAATGTTTTTATAATTATGTATAATATTGTTTTTTATCGTAAATATATTTGTTGTATAACTTGGAAAATTGTTTATATATGTGTATGTTATTGTTTTTTATTGGAAATATATATATTAGTAATTAAGAAATTGTATTTGCATTACTAATTGTTTATGTACTTATTGCAGTTCGTAATCATATATTTTAAAAACAAAATATTTTTTAGTTCTCTAATTTGTTTTTGTGTTTTTTTTTTTGCAGCATGATTTAAGTTTTATCAATACGAAAGCCTTTGTGAACTTAAAAGGCTCGGGCGGTAACATATGGGAAGTATTTGAAGTTTTAGATGATGTCAGACGTGCCATTTTCAGAGATACTGTCTTTGGTTATTTTATTGATGTCCCTCGTTTACAAGGGGACACATTATTGTTTCATAAAATGTTCCTTCATCAGATCCGGCCGGACCTTGTTTTATCTCCAGATGGAATAAAACGATTATATTTTCGAGTAGGCAATACGAAAATGGTTTATGGGCCGGAAGAGTTTTGTTTGATTACCGGCTTCAATTTTGGGGAGTATCCAAAAAACATTCGGAGAAAAGGGTCGGAAAAATTATTAAGCAGTAAAAAAAGATGTTTATTGCGTGAACGGCTATTTCCGGACCATACTAATAGTTCGATGAAAATCGGCGACCTGATACATTTAATTTTAAATCGAACATTCCTAGCACTTGACGACGTTGATGCAATTAGAGTATATTTGATATACATTTTGTGTGAAGGTTTTTTGGGTAAAGAAGTTAATGATCGGGTGCCACAAGATTGGTTTTTTTTTTGCTGAGAATTTGGATCTCTGGAACAGGTATATTTTGTTTACGTTAAAAGTTCTATTTTATTAAAGTTATAATTTATATAATAATCATTTTTGTTTTTTTGTTTTGTTAGCTTCGCTTGGGGTAGCTATCTCTGGGATTTTACTTATGTTGACCTTGAAGATACATGGAACAAAATACATAATTATTTATCACTTTCTGAGCGTGGTCACACTTTAAAGTACTCCGTCTCAGGATTTACGGCTCCAATAAGGGTATAAAAATTTTCTTATATTTAGATTGTTTTATTGTTATGTTTTTTATTTTAATTTTAACTTTTATTACTGTAATTGTAAAAAATTATAGATATGGATATATGAGATGATTCCGGCTGTTCGTGCATGTGGATTTGCATCGAGAAAAAATAAAGACTTGCCTCGGATGAAACGATGGAGTGGAACAAAAAAATTGAAATGGGTTGACGTGAACAAGATTTGGTCAAAGATGCAGGTTTAAAAATATTTCGTTTATTATTAATAAACTTGATTATTATACTTTTATATGCATTTTTAATATGTTTAATTTTTTAGGAGGGGTAACCACCAAGACAAAACATGTTACCGGGTGATGGTGAGATGACATCTTGTTATTATATGTCATTTCAAGAGTATGTATATGGTGAAGGGAAAGCAGTTCCATCCCCAGTACGGGACCATTTTAGGAGACAAGACGAATCTTCGTCTAGTATGTCGTCCAGTGGTCGCTCTCATGGTAGAGGTCGGGGCAGTGGGAAACACAACCTAGACGAGGTGTTGAAACGGCTACATGCACTGGAGCAGCATGTGTTTATGAACCGACAACCTACAGAGGTTTTTGTTGAAGAAGTGAATACTGAACAATTTTAGAACGACATTAGTTTTGATGATCCGATAGTGTCACAAAGAAATTATGATGAACAGGTTAGTTACACGCTACATTATTTTTTAAATTTTATTAACATATATGAATACCTGTGTTCATATTTTATATTTGAAAATATAGGTTGTTATAGATATTACCTTTACGATTTTAATAATTACTTTTTAATAAAGTGTCTTTCGTTATTAAGTAAAAAGTTATATTTTTAATATAGGTGTTGGAGGAGAGGAATGAGTATGCGGGGAACAAATTTGATGATGATGTGTTTGATGTAAATGATTATAGTGAAGTTAAAGAGGTTCTTATAGTTACATTAATATAAATATTTTGTTTAATTAGATATTATTTCTTATTTAATTATGTGTATTTCGTTATTAAGTATAAAGTTTTATTTTTAATGTAGGAGTGGGAGGAGAGGAATGACAATGCGGGGAACAAATTTGATGATGATGTGCCGGACGAAGACGAACTAATAATAACGGGAATTGTAGATTATTTTGATGATGATGATGGCAAAGAAGTTACACCCGATAAACCGAAGACTCGAAAACCATCACAATATTTGTGCCCTCCTTACACTGAGGTATTCGTTTTATTTATAAACTGATGATTTTATGTTTATGTGAATTATCTGAAAGATATAGATTTAAACATTTGAATATTGTTTTTAGTTGCACACGACACTGAAGCAAAAAAGAAGAACAAAAAAGAAGGTTGATATCAAATCAACAAGCCCCGTTCCTCCTCCAGTTTTTGGTGTTGCTCATGACTTCTCCATGTTGCGCATACAACCTTACGTAGCAGGCGGTGAGGTTGTCATCCAAAATTATATATTTCATTCATATGATGTCCAACATCGTTTGTTTAATTTCGTGTTAGATAGAGATTTTTGGAGCTCATTGTTTGGGCATACACACGACGGATGGTTGGAGTCAGCGGTAAATTAATTGTTAATTAATTATTTTAAAAGTTAATTGTTTTTTAGTCAATAACAAAACTATCATGTGTGCAACATATAACCATTTGGTACCGACTATTGATGGAGAGACGGTTTGAGAGCGACCGACATACAATAATGCCACCAAATTTTTTTGTTTCTCATGCTTTGGAAGAAGGACAGGACTGGAGGGCGTTTATGGCTGGTATTGCTATGTACCCCAACTTCATGGTTGCTTGGTGGGATGTTGATACGGTAAACTTAATTGTTTATATTGAAAATAATATCGTTTTTTTGTTATGTTTTTGTATTGTGATGTAAATAAACATAATTTTACTTTTTGATCCTTATACAGGTCTTATTGCCGATTCATTCATCCCCTAATCATTGGCTATTTGGGGAACTACGATTAGCGTCAATGGAAGTGCATATTTATGACAGTCTTGGTAGAGGGGCTTATGAAAAATTCAAATCTGAAGGAATCTTTTCCAAATTTGAACGTCGGGTGACAAATTATTTGGACAAGATTAAGTATTGGGCCCGGAGGAACATCCCAAGGATTCCATTGAATATGCAATTCATTTATGAAGAAAATGTTCCCCAACAAAGTAGTCATTTTGGAGATTGCGATGTTTTTGTTTGTATGTTTATGGAGCAATTGGTTTCGGGTCAACCAATACGTGTTCTTATTGACCCAAAGAACGCAGCTTTAGAGTTCCGTCTACGGATGACAAAAATTATTTGGGGGTCTAGTCTTGGTCCTATGTAGTTGGATTATATAATTGTATATATAAATTAATGTTGGATTTGATTATTAGTTTATTTTTACAGTTTACTCAACGGATGGCAAAAAATATAACGTTACGACAATTACAACAAATTAATGACCTACTAATTACTTATCAATACATACAACATAAGAGCGACTACAACATTTGTTTTAACGTTACAAATACAACAATTTATTGACCTAACAACTTCAAAACCATAAAAACAATATTGAAAAGCTTACAACTTGTAAACAAGAACTGCCAAGAACAACACCCAACTACAAACCAACGCTATCTTTAACTTCTTATTTTCTGATTGAAAGAGCTTATTAGAATTAGCTACTTTAGCTATTACCATAGATGATTGGTCCTTCTCTTCATCAACCCAACTGATAAACCCGCATTTTGGTCCCTGTTAAATTTAATATTGACAGTAAGAAAATAATTTTTTGTGATGTAAACACGAGGGTTTAAATTTGAATGACGTTAACAACATGATACCAAATATGGGCAAGCGTAAAACAATCTTCCTGGGTTTTTAGCTGTACCCGAAATCCTAACGATACGTTCTCCTCCGCAATTGCAGTATGCCATTAGCCTTCTTTTTCTTTTAAATCGGAGTTACTTTCTCAGTTAAATTTTTCATACTAAGTGACACCCATTTATAGAAGAAATCATATTACAGACAATTCTTTTTGACTATGAAATGAGCTGGTTTGACTATGAATTCAAAAAGTTGAACTACGAAATGCAGACAAGTACATTTTGTAGTATTGTCATGTCGGTCAGTGAAATTTGACTATGAAATGAACTGGTTTGACTATGAATTCAAAAGGTTGAACTACGAAATGCAGACAAGTACATTCTGTAGTATTGTCATGTCGGTCAGTGAAATTTGACTATGAAATGAACTGGTTTGACTATGAATTCAAAAAGTTGAACTACGAATTTTGATCAGTAGAGATACAATATTTTCTATTTATAATTGCATTTGTTTCATATTGCATTTGTGTGATGATTGTAGAGCACTATAATCGGTATTGAAAATGAGTAGTTATAGCGAAAGAACCTTTTCTCAACTACCAATTTTCTTGCATAACCTTCAAAGAACAAATCCTAATACCTTCACAGCCATTAAGAAAACCGATACCAACCGCTTTCAATTCTGTTTTGTGGCTTTAGGTTGCGTGGTATAACATACTTCTTTTATTGAGTTATATAATATTTCATGGTAATGTATCTCGATTAGTTTTTACTTATCACAAATATGTGTTCGTTTTTATGTAGATTCGTACCTTCCTTAGGTGCATGATACTGCTGATGTATGTGGGTTATTTACCCCTTCTTGGGAGCTTTCTGACAACAATGTACTTCGCAGTGGCTTTAGATGGAAATCATGAACCACTACTCTTAACAATTGGTTTGGGAACCTTACAGTGTGAAGAATCATGGAGATGGTTCATGATGAGGTTAAGAGATTGTTTAGGTGAGGACATAGAGGTTGGTTTCATAAGCAACCTGTGTGATAACATAGACTTTGGTGTTCAGAGTGCCTACTCGGATTCCTATCATGGATATTGTCCTAAAGATATAGCTCGAAAGATACGTGAGTCTGTCGGACATAACAATACAAAAGTCGAATCGTTGTTTTGGAAGTCATGCAATGCATATAGCGTTCATGATTTTTACTTGTGTTTGGAAAGGTTGCAAAGTACATGTAGGAAACCACCTTTCTGCACCTTGCTTATGAGTCCAATTTACTGGCTTGATATACCGATTTCAAAATGGACAAGAGCATTTTTCCCAAAAATACGTTACAATGTTAAATCGATTGACGTCCCTGAAATTTTGCAAATTATATCCTCACGTGAGTTTCCTATAACAACGATAATTGAGTTAACCACCACGTCAATACAATCAAAGTATGCTGAACGGGCCGAAGTGGCGGGTAAGGGAGATTGTTATATTTAGTTTTTTTTATTGTGCTACTATTTTTATTAAAATATCAAATTTTACAGGGAGGTTGTCTGGTGGGTTGACCTCTTACGTTGAGAGTAAGGTTCAAAAATGTCTCAACAAGTCTTATAATTGTAATGCAAGACGTTTGTATGGGGATACATTTGAAGTCGATGACAATTTTGCCACCAGCAACGTACAACTTGAACGAAGGGTATGTAGTTGTGGTAAATGGCAAAAAAGCGGTATACCATGTGGCCACGCTATAGCATGTCTAAGAACCCGTATATCTGAGTCCATTCACAGAATGGTTGATTACAAGTTCACTAATCATGTGCATCGACTTGCATATGGATCTGAGTTGGTGAATACTATACCATCACATGTGCATTGGGAAATACCAAATGAAACGGTGGTCCTGTTACCTCCCTCAATGCAGTAGTTATTCATGTAGCACCTTTATGTTTTATGTAGTATTATGTATTAGTTTTTTATGTACGCCGTTTTTATTTTAGTGTCGTGTTACGTATTAGTTATCCATGTACCCAGTTTATATTTTATGTCGTATTATGTATTAGTTAATTATGTACCCCATTTATATTTTATGGCGTTCTATGTATTAGCTATTGAGGAAACAACATACATTAAAAGAAATGGACGTTTATTAAATAGTAATGACTACACACATACAACAACAAGCAACTTAAATAACGAAAAACAATTAACTTAACCAACATGCATATTAAAAATAAGGGACATTCTTTAAAAGATTTCATGCATCTAAGTGGGTAAACTCGCTACCATCATATTCAAAACGGTATAGTTCCAAAGCCACCTGCCGTAGAATGTCTTCATTCGTATTTGCATGTTCGTTATCTAACTCGTTATAAATACGTTGAAATTGTTTCACCTTTATTTTCATATCCAGAAACTTCGCTTTGACATCTCTTCTTCTTCGATATTGAGTACGGCTCATTAAATGGTGAAACAAATGACAGACACGAGACCAAAATGATCCAGCACAAACTTGTGGGGGACCCGGTGGAAAATCCTCCTCTACAGTTATAATCCAAGCTTGAACCAAAGCGACCTCCTCTGCGTTCCTCCATATATGTGGTGAGTCCATAATTGCAAGGAGGGAAGTAATACAATACAATTAGAACGGATATTGAAATCTATTTATAACGACTCCTTACTTTCCTGGTGCAATGGCTTGTCAATTCAAGCAGCAATGTATTGTGTTGTCATTCGACCGGGGATGAATTGTCAACTCGAACAGTGATCTGTTGTGTTATAAGTATAGTACACTGCATTCGTCAGTTAATTTTGACTATGAATTGCAGACATATTAGAAGATTGGACTGCGATTTTGTGTAGAAACTACTATAAATTGACCTTAAGTTACATGCAATACTTTATTAAATAAACCAATACAGCTGTTCAAATATTGTTTTTTATATTCTACTCTCTTTGTTTCAATCAAAATGAGTTCTATATCATGGAGCAATGAAGAGTTCTTGGTTCTTACACATGCTTATATTCATGTGTACGAGACAAGCAAGTTGAACGATCCAATGTTTTGGAGCCGTTTAACCAATATTTTCAATGTTGAAAACCGAATGGATACAATAAACGATCGTGACGAACTAGACATTTTAGCAAGATGGTATGAAATGAAAACCGAAGTTATATTATTCAACGATCTTTATACCAAAATTGACGACACCCGTTTAAATGCTACTCAGGAGGTCATCTTGGAAGCTGCTAAGGAGGAATACAAGTCATTAAGTAACGGGTTGGAATTCCAGTTTGAAGCCCCTTGGAATATTTTGAAATATATCCCGTTTGTTTAAAATCTATTTTAGTTTATTATGTGAGTACTAGGTTATTTTCATGTACTAGTTTATTTTCATGTATTTCTTATGTATTTCGTATGTATTTCATTTGTTTAAAATATATTTTAGTTTATTATGTGAGCAACTCGTATGATTAACTTGAGTTAATAAATGGTCATTGCATTAGTTTTCACAATAAATTAGAATACATTAGTAACAAGGATTCCATGAACCATTAAAAACATTACAACAATTACATGAAAAACAACGACATAATACGAACAAAGCATTAACGTAAAACACAAGTCCATGGGTTATTCTTAACAGAAATTAGAGCGGTCTACATGAAATACTGTTTATCTTTAACAACCTTCCAAACTTCCTCATATTCGAAGTCTCTGCCGTCATGCTCACAGATGTAAAACTCTGTAACAACTTCCAAGAACTCTTCTTCGTCACGATAACGAACATTGTTACGTTTCGCATAATTACATGCTCGATTGAACCATGTCACTTCTTCCTTTACATCCATCCACTTAGTAACAACATCTGATTTTTCTCTTTTTTTTCCTTCTCCCATCTCATGGTTAAACAAAGATGTTATGTGACTCCATTCATCACCAATTAGGCAATGCGGGGGAGCAAGTAACGATACACCATCCTTAACACTTAGCCAGCATCGTGTTAGAACTAACACCTCGTTTGTCGTCCATGGCCTTTCAGAATTGGAACCAGGTACTTCATTCGAAGAACTTGCTGCATTCGACGACATTTCTAATAATGGGAGTTCGTTTCGTTTAGGTGATTTGGGTGTTTGGTTTTTAGATCTTAAACATCTATTTATATAAATAAATAGACTACGAATTAATACTTTGACTACGAAATGGTTATATTTGGACTACGATTTTCAGCTTTATGCGGTGTTTTGTCTTGTCAAACTGTCATTTATCTCTTGTCACTTAAGGGTCCCACTGCGATGTGCAGGTTGCTACAGTGACTTGTCATTACTGTCTAGTCATTTCAAAGTTGGACTTCTCATTACTGTCTGGTATGTATAAATACCACTTATAGCTCCAGTTTAATACAATATCGACTTTTTTATGAGTTCCTCACACAAATTCGAAATTTGCTCATGCAACGAAGTAGATTGTTACTACTGTGATTCGGTAGACCCTTTTTTTACACCCTCTTCAGCCGGGCCATATATGTCACATGAAAATTTTGAAGAATTAAAGAAGGCTGAAGCACAACAAGAAGAGGACAAAGAGTCATCCCGACTTCTCACTCAACTTGCTAATGATATTAAATCGGAATTCAAACAAGCTCAAGAATGGATTGACCTCAATAAAAACAAAATCAAAGAGCATAAAGATTGGATAAAAAAGAGTAAGAAGGCAATCAAAACGACTGAAAAACGGCTTGCTGAGAAGGATGAGCAGTTGATACACATTATGGTAAAAAAGGATCGTTTCGAAGACAAAATGAGAATTAGGGATGACTATATAACAATGGAGAAAGAGGAGTACCCGTTGCAGTTCCCTGAGTTTAAAAATTAGTTACAAAGTTGTTGTAATATTATCATGAAACAGATTAGGTTGCCAAAGGATCGTTTGTTGTTTTTTTAAAATAACATGTTGTAACTAATAAAAAAAATCTGCAAACTATATTTTATAATATAAAGGCTTCATTCATTGTTATAATCAACAAACTTAACTAAAATATGAAAGCATAGCAATGTCTTGTAAGAGTTAATAAAAATATTACAATACATAATAAGTTAACAACTCGTCATTACTCTTAATTTCAAGGTTGTTTTATATCAAAATCAGCGTTATAGGTTTGTGAGCAACCCGCTGAACCACCAATATTATATGCCATTTCTGCAGTAGAAATTATGTGACCTGCTCTGCTACCAGACGCCCTTCCAGTACAATTATTTCTCGTGTGTCCTAGTTGACCACATGTAGAACACTCTTTTATAATTGGACCCTCGCCTTGGGATGGAATGCGGTCTGTGTTTCTTGGCCTGCCTGGCTGACGTTTATCCATTATAGGTGGCTTAACAATCATCAAATCATCGGGGATCTCCCATTTGGATGGCTTCGGCAGAGGGTTTATTGATTCCTCATATGTTTTCCTCTGTGTTTCGGTAAGGTAAGCATTTAATGCAAACCTCGAGCAGTCTTGGTAATTGTTCACTGTTAAACATCTTATGACATGACCACAAGGTATCCCATCAAGTTGCCAATGCCTACATGTACATGTCACATGTTGAAAATCAACAATCACATTTTGTGCCCCCTTTTTGACCTCACATTTCGTATTTGAGATCATGCGAACATCCCATTTGGTAAAAGTTTTCTTGTTTTCTTTTACAACTTCATCCGCCCAAGGGGTAAGTGTTGTTGTTGCTTCCGCTAAAAAAACAGCCAAAATGAAGAAGTTAAGATCAATAACATCAAAACTAATAAAAAATTAATATTACAAATTTACTTAATACCTGCAAAGTTACGTCTTTGAAACCACCATTATTGCATCGTAGCACGAAAAAAATCGATCAACATAAGTATTGGCACCTTACGTGCGTGTCTAGATAATGCATTTATAGACTCCGCACTGTTGGACGACATAAGATTGTATCAGTTCCCTTTAAAATGTGCCCTTGACCAGGTTTCTGGATTTATACTTTTTAAGTACTCCCATACTAGTTCTTTTGTCTTTTTCATAACATCCATGGCAGCATCAAAAGCATCAACTGTGTACGCCCTACACGCCTCCCAAAAAATTCCTTTAACCGTCTTACTCTTGCCGAATCTAGATACTATGTTGAAATATAAATGGACACCACATATTCCATGATGAGCGTGAGGAAAAATGTTGGCAACGGATGTTGCTATAGATGGAGACCTATCAGATATAATTGTAAGCTCCTGCATATTTCCTATGCAATCATGTAGTTTTTGAAAAAACCATTTCCAAGAATCGGTACACTCATTTTTGCATATACCATATGCAACCGGTAATATTTGGTTTTTTCCGTCCTTAGTAACTGCAAGTAACATGGTACCTTTGAACTCGCCCTTTAGGTGAGCTCCATCTACTACTAGGGTCGGCTTACAAAAATTGACAAAAGTGCGTACCTACAATACATTGTATATCTATTCAAATACACCAAAATAAATATTAAAAAATTAAATTAGGATATGATAATACTAACCGAGCAACTGAGTGCGACGTACAAAAACTCAAAGCGATCATCAAAATCTGTTTTAATATGTGTGACAGTACCCTGATTATGTTTAGCCAAGTTGTGACAATACGCCGGAAGTTTGGTAAAAGAATCCTCTTTCGTACCCCTTAACGACAACAATGCATATTGCTTCGCACGCCATGCCTGATGGTATGAGATATTGATATTCAATTGAGCATTCATATCATTAACAATTTCTTTTCCCCAATAAACTCTACTATAGTCTTCAGCCAAAACATCAGCAACATATTCACCCAAAACATATTTGTTTGCTTGTCGATGATTAGGTTGCAACAATGTTGAAGAACATGTGTGTACATCAACAAATTTATTCACTTGGAAAAGTCCATCAGAATTTTTAATTGTTTTTGCTCTTAGTAACCAAGAACAATTTTTCGAAACACACACAGCTTCATACCTTGATTTGGTGGATCTACTTGTCCTCGTCTGGAAACCTTCTCGAACACATTTTTTACCAATACACCACTTTAAAAGTTCTTTGTTCTTAAATATACTCTCACATTGAATCTTTTGAAGATTCATGTCTACCATCTGTGTTGGGATATCTTCATTAATATCAACTGGCCATGCTGGTATAGGGGGCATACTGTGAAAAAGGTTATCGGGAAACTTAGCTTTAACTTCATCACCCAACTCATCTCTATCGGAATTGCTTTGTAGCCTGGTTATATCTAAACATACATCACCAACATCAACATGATGCCCGTAAACATGATTTTTTTCATTTTTTTGACTTGATTTTTTTTTCTTTTTAGTTTTATCTACCACACGCCTATTCATAAGTTTAACTTCTTGTTCGGCAACATCATCACAACGACCACCCACATGATTAAGATATGTACCAACATCATCATCACCAACAGACTTGTAATTCTCGGGATCCACATAGTGAATAGGTGAATAACTAACATTAACATTTTCAGCAACACTGTAAAACTGAGGTACACTAGGAGTATTGAAAGTACCTATCGGATCGTTGCTCCCTTTATAACTACATAAATTACCAACAAGCTAGTTTCCAATTTCACCACCCCCATTAACCTCCTCAACCTCCTCAACCACCACAAACACTTTCACAGCCCTTCCTCCACTACATTTGATTACGTTTATCAACATTCTAACATCCATGTCTTCAACTATAGCTATATAATAATTTAATTCAGGATGGTGGAAACAAAGACTAATTCTATATTTGTCTAACAAACCAATTTTGCTTCTTACCAAAGATACAAAATCACTATAACTAATATACTCAGAAAATATCAAAGCAAGTTCAGAAATACCTCCCTGTGGACATATGTATTCCAGATTAGTTCCATTAACTTGCCATCTCCCACCGGTTACAAGACAAACCAAATATTCAATCATTTTTTGAGCAAATTGTAGAGAGAGTTCCTAAACAAATAACAACCAAAATGATATTTTTTCTACAAAACTTTTTATATAGCAACATGATTTCGTAGTCAAACCAATTCATTTCATAGTCAAACTTAAAAAAATAATAATAATACAAAAAATACCACGATTTCGCAGATAGAGTGAGAGTAAATCGCAGATGGACCTATTCCATCTGCGAAATTACCCCTATATATACAGCAATAATATTAAAAAAAAAAAATTAAAACCACCTGCGAAAGTACAAGCACCTAAAGCACAACTGTGCTTTAGGTGCTTGTACTTTCGCAGATGGGGCATCTCCATCTGCGAAATCGTTGGCTAATTTTGTAATTTCGATTTTTTTTTTTTTGGCTATTTTTGTAATGTCATTAGTGTAAATGGCTATTTTTGTCATTTTCTCATGTAAAAACTGTTAACAAATTATGGGTTTATTAAGACAAAAATTAGCAAAAACCCATTAATAACATCTAAAAACTTTAATCCTATTCAAACAAACTCAAAATAAACTAATCTTTAATGACCAATTGAACACTCAAACTGTATTAACTAGTGTTGGTTCGATATGAAAGCAATTAGAAAAATCATTCAATTACTCAAACAATCTTATTAAATTATAACTATTTAATATGATTGTTTCTTATTTTATGAAGGCATATTAAATAGTTATAAATTATAAGGCAACAACAAAATTTGTACCTAAATTTATACAAGAAAATAATTTTTTTAGCGTTTGGAAAACTTCCTTAAAATGCTAGAAAACAATTACTTCACAATATTAACATATCACATATCAAACGTCCTATTAGTCAAATACTTGTTCGACTTGGTTATGTTCGAGCAACGATCCATACACTTACTGAGATTCAAACTGGTCTTGAAATCATTGAAGAGCTGTGTCGGAAGGCATTTGGTGAAGATGTCAACATACTAAGCGGATGATGGAACGTGAAAGACCCGAACAACACCACGAGCAACCAAATCACGCACAAAATGAATGTCAGTCTCAATGTGTTTTGTGCGTTGGTGTTGGGTTGGGTTCGAGGTCATGTATACGAAGTTGATGTTATCACAAAAGATGATAGTAGCTTTGGCGGGCGGACATCGAAGCTCTTGAAGTAAATTACAAACCCAATACGTCTCTGCAACGGCGTTTGCAACGCCTCGATACTCAGCTTCGGCACTGGATCGGGAAATAACTCCTTGTCACTTAGATGACCAAGAAATGAGATTGTCACCGAAAAATACACAATATCCTCATGTCGATCTGCGTGAGACGGGGCACCCTCCCCAATTGGCATCAGAGTAGGCACGAAGATCAGATAGGGGACATATAGAGTTATAGACCGTGATCGAGGGTTTCGCGGATGTAGCGTAATATACGCTTCAGAGCATGTAAGTGGGGCTCTCGGGGATAATGCATAAAAAGACAAATCTGCTGAACTGCAAAAGCAATATTCAGGCGTGTAAAGGTGAGGTACTAGAGTGCCCCGACAAGACTGCGGTAATATGATGGTTCGACGACAGGAGGTCTAGTAGCATCCAACTTGTGTGTTGTCTCTGCAGGCGTACGAGCCGGATTACACTGAAGCATATGTGCCGGCTCAAGGATCTCAAATGTGTGTTTTCTCTGAGAAAGAAAGAGATCCTTAGAAGACCAGGTGGCAGAAACCCCATGAAAATAGTTGAGAGCGCGAAGGTCGGTCATGGCAAAATCTCGAGTAAGCTGAGTGATGATGGACCAAAGAAGAGTCGTAGTTGATGCGATCAAGACAATATCATCAACATATAGTAAGAGACAAGCAGTATCTACGCCATTATGATAAATAAATAGAGAAGAATCTATACGATTCTACTGAAACCCCATGTTAAGAGCGTGTTGAGCAAAACGCTGATACCATGCCCGAGGGGCTTGTTTAAGTCTGTATAAGGAGCGTTGGAGGTGATAGACATTATCCGGCTGCTGAGGATCCCAAAAGCCCGGAGGTTGGTGCATATATATAGTTTCGTGAAGATGTCCATGTAGAAACTCATTCTTCACATCAAGTTGATGAATAGGCCAGTTTCTGGAGACTGCAAGGCTAAGAACCGTGCGTATGGTGGTCAGTTTGACAACCGGATTGAAAGTCTCATCACAATCGATCCCCTGTTGCTGAATGCGACCATTTGGCAACTAGTTTATGCTTATACCGAGAAAGAGACCCATCGACATTGAATTTCTGTTTAAAGAGCCACATAGAACGAACCACATTAGCTCCAGGTGGTCATGGGATAAGGACCCAAGTACCATTCATAATAAGAGCATTATATTCCTCGTTCATGGCTTTATGCCAGTTTGGATCTTTCAAAGCCTGGATGTGTGACCTCAAGAGAGAGGAAAAGGAAGAGGTATGGAGGTTGAGACGGTGAATGGGTTTGACAATGTTACACTTAAGATGAGTGCGCATGTGATGAATAGGAGGAGGAGGGGGTGGGGGTGGGGGTGTGGGTGTATGAAACGGAAGATCATGAGAAGGTGGAGTAGGAGGGTCAGCAGGAGAGGGGTTATAAGGAGGGACAAATTCAACCTCATGAGGAGGAACCATACTGTAACACCCCATTTTGAAAAGTACTTCGGTTGTGATTTCGGAGGCCTAGGGTATAAGTGATTCGGTCTTTTATGGGGTCTCAGGTTTTATCCAGATTATTTTAGGCTTGGGGTGTGGGTAGGAGCGTAGGGCTTCCCGCCACCTTTTCATGTATATCAAGTTCGTCAGAAAACGGACTTAGAATGAAGGAGTTATGGCATTTTGAAGTCATTGTCAATTTTAGCGACTAATGGAGTTTTATGACAAGGCAACCCACGCATGCAAGGAAGGCATGTGTGTGCTTAGCTGGGTACACCTAACGTAGGTTGGGTTATGCCTAGCGTATAAAGGAGAATGGTCGCGAGTGCGGAGGGGCGTACGCCCAGCGTACGCTCAAAGTTCCCAAACATAAATTTTAGGGTTGAGCCCTATATAAAGAACCTTATGTCTCGAAGGACAGCGTCCATTTCCACCCTAAAGGAGCTACTACAAAACCCTAATCCATATTTGAGTGTTCTTGGAGCTTAGAAGGCCACTAGAGAAGCATCTTGTAGTTGTGGAACCTTTTTCCAAACAAGAAAGGAGCAAGGAAAGGTGGTGGTTCAAAGGAGAGGTTGCAGATCTGGGATTGTTGCTTCATTTCTAACCATTTCAAGGTATAAATATCTAAACTTGGTGATTATCTCCTTAGATCTCTTAGATTGAGTTTTTGGACCATTTTGGTCCAATGGTTGAAGCTTTGAGGTTCAATCCGATTTCTAGGACTTGGAGTTGCTACTCTTAGTTCTAAGTGAGTCCCAAAGGCAGAAAGATGCCATCTTGGATGTCCTAATGGGTTCATGCATGAGTTAAGACCATTTCCATTGAAGTTAATTATCACATTTCAAGTTTGGGCTCTATTGGTAGGTTGCAAGCCACCAAGTGAAGGTCTTTATGGTTTAAGACGTTGAAAAGGACTTGGATTTGTGTTTTGTAGCTTCTGGAGTTGAGTATGAAGCACTTAATGGGAAGGTGACTTATCAGGGGAGTACGTTGAGCGTACATGCAAGTATGCCCAGCATACGCACCATTTAGCTTGTACGCTTAGCGTACATAGGAGTACGCCCAGCATACTCATCAGATTTGGGTTGGCTTGTTTTGGGCCTCAGTTTGCGCCATGCAAGGGATTTTGGTTCTTTGGGCCTTAGTAGGCCATCAGAAGTCAGATAATGTGTCCAAGAAGATGTTTAGGCTTGGGGTAAGGCCCATTAGAGGGTTTGGGCCCAATTTGGCAATTTGGCCATTAGTGGGCCACTAGTGGGCTTGGGAAGCCTACCTAGTGTTGGGCCATTTTTAGAACATGGTTTGGGCCTTAGATATGGACCAACTTGGACTAGGGGGTAAAATTGTCATTTTACCCTAAGAATGATTATTGTTTTGGACTAAGTGATATTTTGGGTATTGGTAGCTTGGGGAGCCGAAGGATCAGTAGTTCGGGGTTTGTTAGATAGCAGTCAGAGGGGTATCAGCAGGACTTCAGCACTACAAGGTGACTTTCCTAACTATGTGTATGGGTCTAAGGCCACAATGTCGGCCCATTATGTTTGTGTATAGTAGGAAGACCCAGGGGTTAGCCCTGGGCACCGTATGTTATATGTTTCGGATCACGATCTGATGTCAGGCGAGGCCCGAGGAATGTTAGTATGCTAGAGGTCTTTGTAATTCTTGCATGTGTCGGTATGATAGGTTTCGGACAAAGGTCTGATGTCAGGGCAAGCCCAAAGTATGTTTATATGGTAGTATGTTCCGGACTAGGTTCTGATGTTGGGGCAAGCCCGAGGAAGACTTGTAAGTGCATGTTAGATTGCACTTGTTGTCTTTGTGATACTTATATGTGCCTGGTAGGGAGGTGAGTGTGGGTGAGGTCCTGTATCTCATCACTAGCTGAGTATGGATGGTGTTCCATATCTCAATATTAGTAGAGTACGGGTGAGGCCCGAGAGTAGTGAGTGTGGGAGGGGGGTCGTATCTAACTGACAGCAGGAGTGTGGATGGGGTTCCATAGCTCATCAGTAGTTAACCAGGAGCGGGGCCTAAGTTAGGCAAGGCCTTAGAACTGAAGTACAATAGAGTATGTTTCTTAATGGGCTAGTATGTTATATGTTTATATGTGTATAGGGGGCAAGGCCTAGAGACAGGCGAGGTCTAAGAAAGACAAATCTATATACCGAGTGGGGCTCGATGCCAGGTGGGGCCCGATGCCGGAGCGAGTTCGATGTCGTGCAAGTCCCGATGCAGCGGGCGGGGGCCCAATATGTGGTTATATGTATGGTATGTGGTAGTATGGGGAACTCATTAAGCTTCGTGCTTACAGTTTTCAGTTTTGGTTTCAGGTACTTCCAGTAGCGGAGGGAAGAGCTCGGGATGGTTGCATGACACACACCAAGAAGTTTAGCTTGGAATGTTTTACTCTGATAAAATAAGCATGTTTTGAATTAATACTCTATTTTGATGAAGCAACTGATGTTTATGAAAGAAATGATTTTATAATTATGGTTTGTTAAATGATTTAAAAATGATATTTTTGGACCGTATTTTTGGGATGTTACACATACCCGATGGGGGAGTGGTGGGGTGAAGAATGTGGTGAAGATTTGGGGAGATGTCCGAATTATAGAGAAAATCATAGAAGGGAGGATCGGTTGGGGTGACCTAACCGTAAGGAAAAATGGATTCATCGAATGTGACATGTTGAGAGATGATGATCTTCCGTGTAAAGAGATCAAAACAACGGAATCCCCGATGGTAGGTGGAGTACCCAAGAAAAATACAAGGAGTGGAACAAGGTTGGAGCTAATGTGTTGTGTGAATACGAGGGAATCATAAACATACAAAGACATGTAGGTGATCATATGTAGGGTGACGGTGATAAAGACGATAGTGAAGGCTATCATTTGAGATAGCGACAGAGGGCAATATATTAAGAAGGTGGGTAGCCATATTAAGGGCTTCGGGACAGAAGGTGGGTGGAAGATGGGAGTGAAAGAGTAGAGTGCGCATCATATTGTTAATTGTGCGAATCATGCTCTCAGATCTACCATTTTGCTAGGAGGTGTGAGGACATGAAAAACGAAAAGTGATACCATGAGAGGCGAAGTGATCATGAAAGGTTTTATTGTTATACTCCACCCCATTGTCACATTGGAATTGTTTGATTGTGCCCCTAAATTGATTTTTATTGGCATTAGAAAGAGTAAGAATTTCTAAAAAAAACTTCATATGTGTGTTTAATGGGATATACCCAATTATAATGAGTATAGTGATCTAGAAACAATAGATAATAGCGAAATCCACCACAACTAGGTATGGGAGAAGTCCACAAATCAGAATGTATAATCTCAAAAGGTGATGAAACAGTAGAATCAGAAAAATAAAATGGAAGTCTAGTTTGTTTGCCACGTTGACAAGCGTGACAAGTTACATTATTTTTCGGTGAACGACAAGAAATAAAACTATGAGAAAGTAAATGCTTCAAGACTGGGTCGCCAGGGTGACCAAGTCATTGATGCCATGTGGTGGAGGAGGTGGAGACAAGGGCATGACTGGAGGAGCTAGTGATAAGGTAGAGTAGTCCTAAGCTATCACAATGGATGAGAGGGCGACACGTCTGATAATCAAGAACAGTAATACCATAAGGATCAAAATCAATAGAACATTTATTTTGAGTGGTAAATTTACGAACAAAGATAAAGTTTTTGATGATATTTGGTGTGATTAGGACATTTTGTAAATGAAGAGGACGATATATATTAGAAATAGAAAAAGTAGAGTGTCCTGAGGTCACAACCGGTATTGCAGAACCGTTACCAATATAAATAGAACGAGGATAATGATTATTAGAATGAGAATCGAGAATACCTGCATTTGCGTGGGCATGATCAGTAGCCCTGATGTCCATGACCCAGCCTCTGGTGCTCGGATCATCAAGATTCATCGTGTTAAAAAGAGCAGGAAGTGATGTAGGATGGTTGGTGGGCCATGCCCACGGGGGCTGAATTGGATCCAAAGGTTGCAGGTGGGCCTGTGGGCTATTGGTGTTGTACTATAGCTGCGGTTGGGCTGCTGTAGGCCGGCTGCCAAGGTGACTTGGGCCTGTTGAGGATGACCTGCCCCACTGTTGTTGATGCGTTAACTGAAAAAGTTCAATAGAGAACCAATAATTATGGTTCTCTACTGTAAATTTGAAATTTTATGGATGTTATAAATACATAAATAATTGTTCCCTTGCAATTAGCTTCATAGTCTACAAATTTGAGGTATCACATCATCATATTCTCATATGTTTCAACGTACTTTTCAAAAAACAGCATCCTAATTTGCACTTTCTCCCATTTCTCAAATAAACGTTTGTTTCTTTCTATCATTTTCATTCTGAATATCATGATATGTCAAAACACAACTTTTTTAATAGCTTGACATATATATAAAGTATAGTTTAACCACATTGTTCATATTCGTTCAACTTACTGCACTTCCCAATATTGGATTTTGTGTCAACTTTGGAAAATAGATTTTACATGATCCATAAAATACCCTGTAACAATGATCAAAATTCAAATGTGACATGTAGTCCCAACAATTATAACAATGTATCCTATTCGGGACAATTCCTTAAGCGTTGTTTTATGTTATTAAACTTAGAAATAATAATTAATTATAATTAATATATGTAATTTAACGTTATATAAAAAGGCCCATTTAGTTGCTGGAAACATACAATAAAAGAAGGGAATATATTAATTAAGAGCGGCAACCACCCTTGGGCCTTAGCAAAATCGTGTTTAGGTCATGATCTTTGACCTCTAGTCCTTAGTGGTGTTGTTAGTGACTAGGTTCAATGAACCTTTTAGCCCTTTAATCCTCCTATATATTCATTGCCAATATGCTCCCTCTTGCAATTTTCAAATACGGAAGTAATATTATGTTTTCAACGATCTGTCGCTTTTTCTCTCCTGCTTCTCTCGGGTATCAAATTCTTCCTTCTGTACTTTTATTATTATTTTTTTTGTATTTTTATTATAAAGAAACTTGTGATTTCTAACATAGATCTTATTAAAATGATGTATAAGAATATGAAAACATTTGTCGTTTGTTCATTTACGGATAATTGGGTAGTTCCCAGAAATAGATAACTTGAAAACTTATTTGATAGGTTACTAATCGAGAATGATTTTCGTTTATGGGATATAATTAAATAATTTAATTTCTTTGGAGTTTGAAGACATAAAACTTAAGCACTGGTTACCTGTGAGTCCGATGGAGCTCAAGGAAGAAAGGTATAAAAGACAATGCTTTTTAAAAAGGTTATTCTTTATATTGATCTTGTGTAAATAATTACAATGGAAAGTAGAAACAAAAGATTCCATGGATTAATTTATGTTTATACTCCCTTGTTGAAGACACAGGTCTTTTCGCACTAGAAAAGGGTCAAATTTGAAATTATTGTATTATATTAGAGACCACCTTTGTTAATTTTTCTTAATCATAATGGCATTATTACAAAATTCACATGCTTAAATTATGTTATATTTAAAAAAAAAAAAAAAAGTCTATTGTTCTATAATATATGTTTCAGTTTCTTCGCAACGTATAAGTTTACATTTGAGATGTTTATCATGCCATATTTGATCGACTTTTCATAGTTTTAAAACAATTGATACCACAAATTAACATTTGGCCCATATTTTTAGATGTCTCGACAATGAACATTGTTTCCGACATGTAAGCCTGACAAAGATATTGTTCACTTGCATATAGCAAATTCCGATGGTGGAAGTTGAAGAAGATGTGACAACCGTCGTCATCAACGCATCAATATGAGTTATAGAGTTCCCCTTTCAAACTTCAAATTTCCCGATTCCATGGTTGCTTCTACTACGTGATATGAGATATCATTTTGTCATAATAGATTGTTGATGAAGAATGTGTTTTTTATAATTTATTCTTCGATTGTCTGCAATACTTTCAAATCGATGAGACCCATTCATGATAAAAGGGTCTTATTTAAGTGTAATTGAATATCACTTGGTTTATAATTAGTTAACTTCAAGTTATATTTCTTTCTAGTAAAACAAGATTGGTAAAATATGTTCTGCTAATGTACCACCCTTCTTGTGCTTCTTCCCAACACTTTCGTCCCGATTCAGCCGTCTCGGCCATGCAGTGTCAACTTAGTCCAACCACCTTGGTCCGGTAGTACGATACGACATGCTTATCTGCTCATTATGGAATGGGAAGTAATCTCAATACCTTTCAAAAAGAGATACAAATTCTTCTTAATAAATAAATAACTTTTTGCCGCATATTACACTCTTATTGATTTGCCACGTGTCATTTTACGGTTATTTTCAATTAATTTTTTTCTACATTACATTTTGTGGTTTTTTTTTTTTCATTTTATTAATTTCCAAATAATATTTAAATGTAATAACTATTAATTTCGTTAATTAACTTGTAGTTTCGTTTTTTTCTAAATTAAAGTTTCATTAGTTTCCGTTATTTATCTACCAATATTATTTGTTTAATTTAAAAGAAATACAAACAATTTAATTTTAATAATTCAATATTTTTCTATTTTTTTCTTATAAATTGAAAATTTTCAAATGTTTAGAATTTAATATATATTTTTTTTAAATGAATTAATGTGATACATGGGTCTTACACCTACTACAATATATATACATTAGTATCTGGAATAACCTAAGGGCCTATACATATATATATATATATATATATATATACTAGTTGTGAGACCCATGTATTACATAGGTTAATTTAAAAAAAAAAGTTAAATATAAAGGTAAAAATATTTGAAAACTTTGAATTTATAAAAAATAAGAAAAACAATAAATTATTATAATAAATATGTTTTTGTCGTTTAAATTTGAACAAATAATTTAAATAAATAAAAGAAACTAATAAACTTTAATTTGAAAATTTTGAAATTAAAAAGGTAAGTTTATTAATGAAATTGATATCAAATTTTTACTACATTTATTGCAATTATTATATTAAGATATTATGTAGAATTCAATAAAATAAAAAAACTCATAAAATGACATGTGGAAAAAAATAATTAATTCAAAATAACCACAAAATGACATTTGGCAAATTGAATGAGAGTGTGACAAGTGCCAAAAAACATTCATTTATTAGAGAGGATATATATATATATATATATATATATATATATATATATATATATATATATATACACACACTCACATAATGTCTGGTGAAGGTTAGTAAAGGTTGGTGAAGGTCGGATACTAAAAAGAGGACTTTGTGAGACTGCAAATTAGAGTCAACAAGAGGACCCAACATGTGAGTGCACTCAAGTATGCCAACTTTATATTTCTGTTGGGAGAGAAATCTGCAAGAAGAGGAGCGAACTGTGACGATACCTAAAAAAGTAATTCACAGCTTCAAGATATGTCATACAAAACTCACGGCTAAGCTGAGAATCTGCTGAAGCATGTCAGGGGAAGAGGTAGTGAGGACAATGTACTGATGGCACAAGGAGTCTGAAGAATAAAAAGTGAACGGCTGGTACGACTGTTTTGAAAACCAATAGTGATGGCATATTAGGCGAATCTATGGAACAAAGCATGTGGTGTATGTTTTAGACAATATAGAGATCTCTAAAGATATCACAAATAATTCAAAAATCATGGATTATGGAACCCTAGATGTTAATCCATGTAAAAATTCTCCAGAAGGTTCCCGTAAAGAAACGCATTCTTCACATGCAAGAAGAGGAGCGAACTGTGACGATACCTAAAAAAGTAATTTAGAGCTCCAAGATATGCCATGCAAAACTCACGGCTAAGCTGAGAATCTGTCGAAGCATGTCAAGGGAAGAGGTAGTGAGGAAAATGCGTTTAACATAAAGTAATAGATAAGTTGTGGCACAAGGAGTCTGAAGAATAAAAAGTGAACGGCTAGTACGACTGTTTTGAAAACCAATAGTGATGGCATATTAGGTGAATCAATGGAACAAAGCATGTGGTGCCTGTTTGAGACCATATAAAGATCTCTTAAGATAGCACAAATAATTCGAAAATCATGGATTATGGAACCCTAGATGTAAACATTCTCCAGAACATTCCCGTAAAGAAACGCATTCTTCACATCTAACTAGTAAATATGCCAATCTTGAGATACAACAATACTACGAAATATATGTATTGTGGCCAGTTTGACAATCAGACTAAAAATCTCATCATAATATATATTATGTTGTCGATTGCGACTGTTTGCTACGAGGCATGCCTTATAGCGAGCAAGTGAGAGAGAGAGAGGGAGAGAGAGAGGAATATGTATGAAATTTGTGATGAAAAATCCACATAAACTATACAATATTGATCCTAGGAGGTCGGGGGTACTAAGGACCAAGTCCAATTTGAAATTAGAGCACTATAATCATCATTCATAGCCTGAAGCCGATGAGGATCCTCAATAGCCTCTAAGTATGATCTGGTAAGTGGAGACAAGGAAGAGATATGCAGATTATGATGTTTAGTGGATTTGATTATATCACATGAAACAACCCGAGGAGCTCAGTCTGATCCATAACACATTTCATGTTTCTCGACTGTGGAAATGTTTGGTTGATGATTCTACAGTGGTTCCATTAGAGGTTATTCAGGTGGATGATCTCTTGAATTATATTGAGAGGTCGATTGCCATCCTTGACAAGAAGATGAGGGCTCTGCAAAACAAGACGGTGGTTCTGGTAAAGGTGCAATGGCAGTACCGCAAGGGTTCAGAATGGACGTGGGAACCTTAGGACGAGATGAGGGATCATTATCCGAATTTCTTTGCACTGACAGACTTCGAGGACGAAGTCTGATTCAAGTGGGGAAGAATTGTAACATTCGTATTTCAGGAAGAAGTGCTCACAGAAGTTGCATTGGTGTAATTGAAGCTTGTGGATCCAGAACCATCACCAACTTGGAAAGCTTTTGGGGTGCGGAGATTTCCCAAATCAATAGTCCGAGCATTTATGTGATTTTTCAGCAGTTGAGATGAGTTTCCTCCCATTGCTTAGCGGGTCATAGGCACCAATACCGACCCATGGATTATTGTTACCGGTATGCTAATTGTGTGTGTGACATTACATGTGTGTATATATTGTATGTATGTCGGGCGGGCCACGATGCTAGGCGGGGCCTGATGAGTGAGTTGCGCGGGGTCCATCACATGATACAGACAGATCTATTCCGAGCACGGCTCGATGTAGGATGGGGCCCGATGCCAGGCGGGGGCCCGATGGTTTTTGGGCATGGGCCATTGTATGTTTTATATGTATGGTGTGAGGTATTTTGGAGAAATAACTAAGATTCATGCTTACGGTTTTTAGTTTATTTTTCATGTACTTCTTGTTCGAATGAGAAGAGCTCGGGATGATCGCATCACACGCACCATGATTTCTGTCTTATTTGATTTTGGATATATTGGGATGATTGATTGACATAATCTAATTTTCCTTTATGGTTTTATGAACATGTTTGGTTGATTGTTTTGTTATTATGAAAATGAAATTTTTGGTTTTAAATTTTTGGAACGTTACAAAATAGTAATTGAACTTTGATTTATTTTATTCATTATTTATTCCTGAATTTGTTTTATAAGATTTATATTATTAAAGGTGAATGATAAAATAATAATTAACTTTGATAGAAAATTCATCGGAGGAGATACCATGTGGCAAAATTTAATTCTTTAATTAGAATAGATAGATTTTCTTTAACTAATTAACCATGATATTTAATCAAATTAATTTGCTAGAAAGTAACTAATAAAATTATTTCCCAAGAATTATATTTTAATTAAACATTAGAGTTAATTAATAATCTTTTGGTCTTTATTTATCGGTTTCTCGAACTCGTATTTCTTTGATTCTTTTTAGCTTTTGATCTCGATTTTCAACATGTAATTCGTTAACCACCTTTATGCACAACGTTTGTAGTGTTTTTGTAACACTTGGATTTTTTGGCATGTTTCTTAATTTCCATATTATATTTAATTATTGCATTTTGGTCCTTTGTGTAGTACGCGGGGCGTACCACGTGGTACACTTAACATACTAGATGAGAAGCCAATACGAGCGGCGTACCACATCGTACGCTTAGCGTACTAGGGTGGAGCTAATTGAGGATGCGAGTCCTCGTATGCTGGGCGTACGAGGGTTACACTTAGCGTACTCGGTTATTATGATAGCCTAATTTTAGGGTGTTGTACCCTATATAATCACCTTAAGTCCCTAGGGATGGCCTCTGTACCAACCCCCATATCTTTGAAACCCTAAAATCGCCCTTAAACCTCCGTGGTTGGTGTTTTTGCACTCTTAAGGAGTATTTGGTGTTATTTTTTGCTCAACTTAAAGGGATTGAAGATAAGTGAAGTTGCGTTGATTGGTGTGAAGTTTATAGATCCAGAATCACGACTCTGAGCATGATATGACGTCCTTAAGCATAAAGGTGCAAGCTTGATGGGGTTTTTGGTCACATGCATGTATTAAATCACCTATTAAGTCCTTTTGAGCTTTAAGAGCTCCATTTAGCCACGCATGAACGTAAAGTTAGCAACTTTACGTGATTATCCAGCTGAAGGAATTCAAATCTAAGTCTTGGAGCAATGTCTTAAGGGTTTAAGAGCTGAAAAATTAAAGATGGATGAATGCGAGGGTACGTTGGGCGTATATGCCCTAATGCATGCACATTGGGCGTATGTGCTGATTACGCCCCACGTACTTAGTCAGTGGGTTTCACAATCTTGGATCCTCGGTTTAGGCTATTCTTTGGGCCTAGGTGTTTTGGGCTTGTTGGATGTAACAACCCGTTATTTTCAAGTCAATAAAAGTCAAAGCCTCTAAAATAAAATTCAAGTTTTGTTTATTTCGTTAAGTTCATAAGGGTTAAAATATCATTTAAAATATATAAATGATGTTTTTATATAAGTGTTTTAATGTAAAAATCTGAACTTTTCTATTTTGGAACCAAGAACCATCGCACCGAAAACCCTTTTCGGCCGAAAACCTTCAGACCGCAAACCCCACCGAGAACTCCCCAGACCAAAAACTTCGTTCCGACCGAGAACCCTCCCCATATATATGACTTAACTCGAAAACATAAGACATTTCTCACGTGTCCAACCGAAAACACACCCATTTAGCTCTCAAGTATCATACAAGAATCTCCAAATCTTCAAGCAAAATCCTTCAAATCTTCATAATTTTCACCAAAAACACAAAGAATACCAAGAACAATCTTCAAATATTCAAGCTGACCGAAAACCATCTGGACCGAGAACCACTGGACCTAAATCTTTCCTGACCGAGAACCTTTCCCTAACCGAAGACTTATTTCGGTCAGTACCGAAAACTCTCCTTTTGGACCCACTTTCATACCGAAAACGTCTATAACTATTCCAAATACTTCCAAAGGCTTTTGTACGTATTTCTTACATAATTAAGGTGTTATGTAACACTTTGATTATTATTTAAACCAATACTTAATTTATTATTTAAATTAAAATCTTATTAATTTAAATGCGATATCGTTTATAAATATTATTAGGATACGACTACTTCACGTATTCTAATCCGAGGATCATCGTTAGCACTTCGCGACTCAACCGAGCACACACATTCAAGGTGAGTTCATACCCCCGTATTTTTCCAAGCTTTTTCAATGTTTTTAGGGGGGGGGGGGGGAGGATATAAGTAAAACACAAGAAATCTTGTGTTTAAAAATAAAAATTTCTTATTATGTTTTTCTTACTGTTAATATGCATTTAAATGTGAAATTTATTAAATACGCAAAATATAGTTACTGTTAAATTTACAAACTTATAAACTATAATAGATATAGTTTATGGAACAAAGGAACTATTTTACAAAGCTCAGATTATGACACGGAAACAAACTTAGGTATAGTTTATGGAACAAATGGACCATATTACAAAGTTACATGTTATTGAATAAAGGTTTTCACTTATTACTCGTAAACTCATTGAAGCAAATTGTGAGACGCCTTCACATACTTATCTAAGTACCAACCAAGTCCTGACTTATAACCAGAGTCTCTTGTAGGGAGAGTGTGAATTTGTGTATAGATATATACGGACTGACAATCCCGTACCTTAACTGTTAGCTACAGTTAGGCCAGCAGACCTAGGGTGACAAATGTCATAACGATTCCGACGCCTAAAAAACGTCGTTTCAGGCCATCTTGGGTCATCAAGTATGGTTATAAGAACCAACATGGAGAAAACAACGACACATTTACGTATTAATATACTTTTAAAACAGTCTTGGAGAGTATTAACATCTCATCTAGTTACAGGGCAAACACATCCTCAACTAGTTTTACTTATAAATAAGGCTAAGTATCATAAAACTAAGTATGACATTTATACTTGTACTTTTTGGTCTCGGAAAGTTTAAAACTACAAACCATCTTTATGGAAAATATAGGATTTTCCAGGATAAACATCATTATTTTACAAGCAAACAATTTACAATTAAACTTCCTGAAAATAAAAATGATTACTTACCGAAAACAATGATTTAAAGTAGAGTGGGTGCAACTATGAACATATTTACAAAAGATTCAACTTTTATTTACAAAGGAAATATTGGATTTTCTGGAATAATACATTAACATTTTCAAAGAACAAGGAATATACTTTCTACAACAAAAATGCTTATGAACTCACCAATCTTAATGTTGACACTTTTTCAAACCATTTGTATTCTCAGGAAACTTAGTAGACAGGTATCCTCTCAGGCGTTACGAAGACAGAGCATAGTAGTATTATGTCTTATCTTTTTGCTATAGTTTGAATGTTAGACAAGTAATATTTTGAACATAATGTAAATACTATGTTATCAATACAATGGTTGTTGTTGCTTTTATTATACAATTGTTATGATATTGTACATGACGTCATCCACCCTCGAATGTTTTCGCCGTTCCGGTTTGGGGGTGTGACAGATTGGTATCAGAGCATTGTTTATAGTGAACTAAATATATCAACCAATAAAAGATATACAACTATAAACACAATGGGATATAAAAACGCTCTGGCCAAGAATTATATTTTTAATATATATTAATATTTTTATAAAAGTATACATATAGGCATATACACATACTAGAACAACTATCACAAGAAGAACAAAACAAAATTATTTAGATGTTGAACACTACAGTCAAACCTAGACAGGTATGTAATCATATCTGAGATAAATATAGCTTGGTCAACTATATTTATTTGAGATACGCCCAACATGTGTTTTGGAGTGATAGTGGTGTTGCAACAAGTCTAAAACTTACCAACTCTATATATAAAAGAATACTAGAACCAAACATAGAGTTTAAAATACTATAGGAGTATTTTATGATACCATGCATTAACAACAAGTCTAAAAACTTATCAATTTCATATACCAAGAAGCTCTAGAATCAAACATACAATTAAAATTTTATAGGAATATTTTAGGCACTATAAATAACATATGTGAAAACTAAAATACCCTTTATAGTAGGTCTATAATTATTGAGTTTATACGTAAATGTTATATATAGTAGAGATTTTATAGACTTAGAATTCGTGATTCTCGCTCTACTTCCTGTTCCTTTTTTGGTTGTGGTCTTAGAGTAGGATCACTTATTCGAAGGTCTATTTGATCTTGGTTATATATAATCTATATACACTACATGATTATAGGAAGACTCGATAAGGATCATCATAAAAATTTCAATAGAGATACTTTTATTAATCTTATAGATTCTTTAGATACTCTTATTCTCGCACAAATGATATATCTAGACATCGTAACCCACTACCACAGCCAACAAAGGAGTTGAGGAGGAACCAAAAGAGGGTTCATGAGGAGGATTCTGAGAAAGGATAGGACGAAGAGAAAGGCACTAGATAGATCGTTAATGAATCTTACCCTATCAGGAAACAAACTGGATTGCCCGCTCGGACATTTGGGTCTAGTTTAGGGCAATCATAGGAATGATAACACCATAGGAATTCCAGGAGAAAACCAACCGTTACAGATGAAACTAGGGTAATCATAGCTAGGCCGAGCTCCTTATGCGTCACACTAATAGTTTATAATTTATAAACTAATATAACTTAGTGAGTTAATGACTACACTACTCGCACTATGTGTTAAGTTTACCATACCTTTCTAAAGGGTTTTGAGCATTCTAACACTCCTAAACCCTAGAAACCTTGGATCTATGTTTTCTCTATTATACATGCAAACTTTCATTTTTTTCAAGGTTTCATCCTAACTAGCATACTATGAAGTATATGTAATACAAAAATCTAGTAGAATGACATACTTTTTCTTGTAGCTTGATTCCTTGAGCATTTAAGAGCCTAGCACCCCAAGTGTGATGCCTCAAATGCTTCACACAACACCACCAACAATTGGAAGAACTTGAGAGACGATTACTTGCACTCAAAATCGGCTATAGCTCTCTAAGAACACTAGGGTGCAAATTTTGGTAGCCTAGGGGCTTCTTATATAGTGTGGTGCAATTAGGGTTACAACATGTAAGCCTTAATAGCCATGAATTTCCACATTCCCCATGCTCCATGGGTTTTAACCTCCATGGAGACTCATGGGTTACCACATGGGTTTAGCCCAACATACGGAATATGGATCATAAGCCCACTATATAAGAATGAATGATGTACACAATCAATCCTCATTTATTTAATAAGTCTCTTTTGATCACAAAATTAATTCCAAACTAATTCTTGATCAATACCAATTAAGTAATATGATTTCATATTAATATATTAGAACTTATAATATATTAATAAATCATAAATGTCCTCTGCTCATAAGTCCATCCTTACAAATTGCTCTAGTGCCATGCAACCCAAATAGACCATACCACTCTCGGGTCAAGTACATACCAATTATAGTTATGGGCTTAGACACTAAATCTAACAGTCTCCCACTTGGACAAGTCTAATAACTATAACTACAAGTACGACTTAAAACACCGACTAGCAATCGTAGCTCTTAAAATCCTCTGTCGAAATGAGATGCTCCATTTTAAATAAGTGATCATATAATCCTCTATTCTCAAGATTTCAATTGGACAAATACATGAAACAATGTCATATTTATTGACCAGCAGTTTGTTTCCCGATTTCCGATTTGTTTGACATAGAGCTTAATCGAACACATCAATTTAGTTTTGACTGGGCCCAACAGATAACTCAAAACAAAATCATCGAGGGGCCCAAGATATCGCTTTTAATCCTCCAAGGACTAAAAGAAACAGATAAACTTCAACAATATATGCTTGTACTAACTATTCATTAAATCATACACAACGGCACATTTTATAACATCGAGTTACCGATGTGTTTTCGTACTATCAATGTACAACACCCTCATAGTCAACAACTCCTATATCTAGGTTTGAAGACATATATATTACCGTTTCATGATCACTCGAGATAAATTTCATGAAGTGATACAAGTGAGCGCGGGTTGTATCCAATATTCAGACCTTATGAGCACTCATGAATGTTGCATCAATCATTGTTATGCCTATTACAATTCAGACAAATATACAAGCCAAATTCATGACAGTATTGATTCAATAGCTACTTCCAATGTATGATCGACTGTGGATAGTTTGAATAATATAATTATTCTGGAAGTCAAAACATGCAAAATGAAACAATAGTAAATGATTGACACAAGACAGTACCATACTAGTAAATAAAAAACACCTTTTATTTAAGCATCAAATGTCAATTACATTTCAACTATTACAGGTTTCGAAAGCTATCTAATCATTAAAACTAATATCATCCTTCAGATAAATGTGCCCCGCATGCTGTAAATGCTTAACATTACTCAGTCCTTTCGTCAGGGGATCTGTTGGGTTCTCATCTGATGATACCCTCTTTTCCACGAGGAGTCCTTCTTCTATTCGATGTCTAATGAAGTTGGATTTTCTGTCGATGTGCCTGGATCTGCCGTGATCCCTTAGTTCCTTCATTAAGGCAACTGCACTATCGGTGTCACAGAAAATCTCCATAGGCTCCTTTATAGCTGGTACAACTCCAAGGTCTCCAATTGAAACGACGTGAAAATTTTAAAACAATTTTTCTTTTTTCAAACAACATAAAATTCATACAATGTTTTCAAATCTCATGTTCGTCAAATATCATCATAATAAAACATATCTTAAGATCATAAAATACAATCCTCTGTCAGTGTGTACAGATCATGCCGACGCCTTCCTGCAATCCTCGCTAGTACCTGAAACACAATCACATAACATTGTAAGCATAAATGCTTAGTGAGTTCCCCAAAATATCACATACAACAAATTAGCTACTCGAGGCTATAACTCTGTATGACCCTCTTGTCAATATGTCTCAGTGGGACCCTCCAGTCCCATAACTCTGGTGAACCCTCTGACCCTAACTCTTTGGACCTTCCGGTCCTAACTTCGTAAACTCTGAATCATACATAGCATAAATCACATAGAAATAATGTAGTGTATCACATCATACAAATAACATATAGGATACTCTATCACACAACTCTGATGACCACCCTAGGTAAAGTATAGTGAGAAGACTCACCTCAGGTATCTCGGATAATCTCGAACTCAGAATATTGATCTAGCCTCCACCTAACCACATAGACAAATTCCTCAAATAAACAACGACTCTCAATGGCTAGATTAAACCCTTCCTATAATCCCACAGGACCATTTTACCCCTCCCAGACTCAAAAGTTCAAATGTTGACCAAAACCCTAAAAGTCAACGGAAATCAACAGAAGGCTGTACGCGGGGCGTGCCACCTCCTGTACACAGGGCATACACCGGCAATACAGAATCGAGGAATTCTACCCCCTACGCGGCGAGTACTGGGATTACGCCCCGCATAAGTCCCAGTTTCATACTTCCTTCATTTTTAGTCTGAATAGATTAAGACCTAGGCTCATATACCAGATCTAAGCTCTCTAATGTCTCTTAAGCCATAAAGTCGAAACCTTTAAGTCTTTGCATGGCTGTAAAGGTCACCACTCACTTCAAACATATAACCTCTTTCCTCATTAAGCCCTAATCTCATGTATGACTTAATCTTAACGTCCAAGATTGGATTTTTATGAACCCACAACTCATATTACTCTGAAATAGGGTAGATCTAAGCTTAAGGAGACCATTTACTCATAAAGTCTCAACCTTGGGACCAAAAACCCTAAAAATTGGTCCATGAAGCACAAATAAAAAATGGTAAGGAAAGCTTTGAACTTTTTACCTCCAAGTGAAGCTCCACCCTCTGTAGAACTCAGATCCAAGCTTGTACTCCAACTTCTAACCTCCACAAGAACCTCATCTTCTTCTTCACTATCATAGAAAGGCACTTTCTTGCTCAAGAACACACACACACAAGCTTTAGAACGATGATATTGCTCTCCTAGGGTTTCTCTCTGTGGAATGGTAGCTAGTGAAAAGACCATATCATTCCTTTTATAGTCCTCAAGTCACATTCGGGTTTTTCATCTGGGCCAGCTACGCCCAATGTAACCATGGTATGCCCAGCGTACCTAATTGGGTCCGCGTCCAAAATAAGCGCATGAGTACACGCATGGTACTCTTCAGTATGCCCAGCGTACTCAATTGCCATATTTTTCCTTTAGGGGCTAAACTTGACAACTTGGTAAAGAAGAAGGGTTAAATATATGTACTTGAATTTCGGGTGTTACAATTCTCACCCACTAGAACCAAACTTCGCCCTCGAAGTCTCATGCCGTAAACAACTCCGAATGCTGCTCCCACATCTTCGACTTCGGCACCCAAGTCAGCTCGGATCCTCTCCGATGTTGCCACTGAACCTGGACCAGGGGCACCTCCTTGTTCCTCAAAACCTTGATCTTCCAATCCACAATTACGCCTGGCCTTTCAACGTAATTCAGGTTCGCATTTACCTGAATATCCTCCAGAGAGACCACTTTCGTCTCATTTTCTATACACTTTCTCAGCTAGGACACGTGGAAAGTATCGTGGATCTGGCTCAACTACTCGGGTAGCTCCAAAAGGTATGCTACCTTGCCCACCCTCGCGATCACCCTGAATGGAGCAATGTATCGGGGCCCCAGCTTGCCCCTCTTCCTGAACTGGATCACTCCTTTCCAAGGAGACACCTTTAGGAGTACGAAGTCTCCAACTTGGAACTCCAGCTCGGATCGTCGCCTGTCTGCGTAACTCTTCTGGTGACTCTGGGCTGTCAGTAATCTCTTTCTCAGTGCTTCCTATCACTCGCTGTCCGACCTGCTGTATCTGCTAGGTAGTCTAAAGCACTTTCTCATTGCTTCCCATCACTCGCTGTCCTACCTCTCCCCAACAGATGGGGGTCCTACACCTCCTCCCATATAACAGCTCAAAGGGAGGCATACCAATGCTCGAGTGGTGGCTGTTGTTGTAGGAAAACTCAGCCAAGGGTAGGTATGTATTCCAACTCCCACCGAAGTCCATAACACATGCTCGAAGCATGTTCTCAAGCATTTTAATCTTCCGTTCACTCTGCCCATCCGTCTATGAGTGGTACGAGGTACTGAAGTGCAACCTCATACCCAACTCCTCAGGGAACTTCTTCCAGAACCTGGAAGTGAAACGTACATCTCGGTATAACACAATTGAGATCGACATTCCATGCTGCGACACCACTTCTCTCACATATATCTCTGCTAACCTCTCCGTAGAAGATCTCTCACTGATAGCAAGAAAGTGATCGCTCTTCGTTAGTCGATCCACAATCACCCAAATTGCTTCGACACCCCTCGTGGTCCTCGGCAATTTGGTGATGAAATCCATCAAAATATGTTCCCACTTCCACTGGGGAACCTCTAATGGCTGCAATTTTCCATGCGGACACTGGTGCTCGGCTTTAAGCCGACGGCAAGTCAAGCACCTCTCAACAACCCACGCAACATCCCTCTTCATACAAGGCCACCAGTAATCTCTCTTCAGGTCCAAATACATCTTAGTGGCCCCGGAATGGATTGAGAATCTCGATCTATGTGCCTCCTCCATCAATATACTGCGTGCCCCACCCATAAACGGTACCCAAAACTGACCATGAAAGGTCATAAGCCCTCGGCTATCGGTAACAAACTCGGATATCTGCCCAATCACCCGCTCCCTCTTGTGGTGCTCCGGTCTCACAGCCTCTACCTGGGCCCCTCAGATGGTATCCAGTACCGGAGTCATCACCGTCATCCTCATGCACACATCTCGTATAGGGGTACTCTCCGCCCTGCGACTCAGAGCATCGGCTACCACATTAGCCTTGCCCGGGCGGTACAGGATCTCACAATAATAATCCTTCACCACATCCAACCATCTCCTTTGGCGCATGTTCAGGTTGGGCTAATCCATCAGATACTTCAAACTCTTGTGGTCCGTGTATATGGTACACCGAACCCCATACAAATAATAACGCCATATCTTAAGGTCGCACACCACTGCCCCCAATTCCAAATCGTGGGTAGGGTACCTCGCCTCATGAGGCTTTAGCTGCCTCGACGCGTATGCTATCACGTGCCTTCTTTGCATAAGCACAACACCCAATCCCGATATAGATGTGCCGCAGTACACCACAAAATCCTCCATTCCCTCCGGAAGGGCCAACACCGGGGTTTCGCACAATCTCTAGCGAAGAGTCTCGAACGAGGTCTGCTGCTCAGGACCCCAAATAAAAGCAACGCCCTTCCGGGTCAACCTGGTGAATGGAACAACACTCTTGGAGAAATCCCTGATAAACCACCGATAATAGTCGGCCAACCCCATGAAACTCTTGATCTCTGTGGGGGATCTCGGCATCTCCCAGCTCATAACCGCCTCAATCTTCGCCGGATCGACCAATATCCCATTCTGGTTAACAAAGTGCCCCAAGAACTAGACCTCTTGTAACCATAAATCACACTTGGAGAATTTGGCGTAAAACCTCTCCGATCTCAATACTCCAAGAATCTCTCTTAGATGCTCCTCAAGCTGCTCTCTAGATCTCGAATACACCAGAATATCGTCAATGAACACAATCACCAAATGATCCAACATCGGCCTGCACACCCTGTTCATGAGATCCATGGACGTTACGGGTGCATTGGTGAGCCCAAAAGGTATCACCACGAACTCGTAATGCCTGTAACGAGTCTTGAACCCTGTTTTTGGGGAAATCCTCATCCTGCACCCTCATCTGATTATATCTCAACCTCAAGTCAATCTTGGAGAACCAAGATGCACCCTGCAACTGATTGAACAGATCATCGATCCTCGGTAGTGGATAACGGTTCTTGACCGTTAACTTGTTCAACTCCCGGTAATAAATGCACATCCGGTGTGAACCATCCTTCTTATTAACAAAAAGGATTGGCGCTCCCAACGGTGAGCTACTTGGTCGAATGAACACCTCCCCCAATAACTCTTGAAGCTGTGAGGATAACTCATGTATCTCTGGTGGCGCAAGGCGATAGGACGCCTTGGCAATAGGCGCTACTCTCGAAACCAAATCAGTGTGAAACTGCACCTGCCTCTCCGGAGGCACACCTGAAAACTCCTCGGGGAAAACATCCAGGAACTCGCGCACTATCGGGACCTCCTTGACAGAACTCGGCCTCTCATTAGCAACTCGCGTATCCATCACGTAGGCTACAAACCCCATGCAGCCCCGCTGCAAACTCTGCCTTGCTCTGGTAGCCGAGCAAAATGTTGACCCCGATCGTGTACCCTCTCCATACACCGTCAGTACTCCCCCACTAGGGCCTCGTATGGTCACCAACTGGCGCTCTCATTCGATAACGGATCCGAATCGGCTCAACCAGTCCATGGCCACGATGATATAGACATCCCCCATCGCAATCGGTACCAGATCTATCGGAAACTTAACACCGAAAATTTCGAGTACACATCCTCGAATCACATTAGTAGCATATACCGCTCGCTCGTTGGCTATAGAAACTCGTAGAGGTCGACTCAACGCCTCTCGTCGAATACTGATGTGTTGACTGCACGCTAATGACACAAAAGATCGACTCGCACCCGAGTCAAATAACACCAAAGCAGGTACTAAATTTACAAGAAAAGTACCCGAGCATACCACAATATAAGCACAAAATCTCAAACTAAGCAATAAGAAATAAAAGGATACATACCAGCCACGACGTCAGGCATTGCGCGGACCTCCTCCACTGTCAACTGGAAGGCTCTCCCGTGATCCTTCGACGCCTCGGACTTCACTAGCCGACTCTCGGTAGCTCGTACGACAGCATGGGCAGATCCCTGTGGTGCTCCCTGCGCTGACCCTCGCAGCTGTGGACACTCGGCCTTCCGATGGCCGGTCTGGTTGCAGTGAAAGCAAACAACAAATACCTTGGGGAAATCCTTAGCCATTGCCCCTCCTTGCCACATTTGTAGCAAGACCCTGCTCGGAAAATCCCCTCATGACTCTTGCCGCACTTACCACAAGTGCGGCCCCTCTAGTTCCTTGGTCTCAAATCGGTGGGCCTTGCCCACTTAGCTGCCGGCTGGGACTAAGCCGGTCGCCGATCCCTCCCCTGAGACTACGCCTCCTCCCTGGCCTGAGTCTCGAGCTTGGTCTCCCTCTTCCGATCATTCTCCTAGAGCTCGGCGAATGTCTGGTACGTCAAGTTCGCCACGAACTTGCGAATGCCCCTCCTCAGTATACTCAGATATCGACTCATACGTGCCTGCTCAAAAGACACATGCTCAGGGCAGAACATCGCCCTGTCGTGAAACATCCATGTGATCACCGTCACGAAATCCGTCCCCTGCTTGAGGGACAAGAACTCATGTGCCAACCGTTCCCTCTCCATCGGGGAACATACTTATCCCTAAACATGGTGGTGAACCTCTCCCAGGTCACCGCCGAAATCTCCGCAGTAGTGAAATCCACCGTCATAAATTTCCACCAGTCCTTCGCTCCCAAGCGAAGCTAGTTCAGTGCAAACCGAACCCTTATATGCTCCAGACACGAACAGGTGTAGAAGCCTCCCTCGATATCAGAAATCCATCTCATCTCAGCAATCGGATCCTGCGTCCCATCAAACTCTGGTGGCTTCGTGTTGCTGAACTCCCGGAACAGCAACGAGTCACCTCCATGAGGTCTAGCAGCAACCACAGCTGCAGTAGCTACAACATCCGCAGCCTCAGTAACCGCTGTGTATCTCTCGTCAAACGTCTCAATCAAGGTGGTCTTGATAGACCTAAACATCTCCGGTATCTCTGCACGGATTGCCACAACCACCTCATCGTGGATCATCTAACGAAGCTCCTCGTCACTCACGCTGCTGGTCTCTGGCCTGTGGCGTGTCCCAACCATGATGTCTCTCAAATACAACATAAAAGTATCAGATACTCGCCCGAGTATACTCATAGTCGATAAATCAACCCTACTTGCTCCTTAGTACCCTAAGGATTCTTACCGGTGTTTTCAGTAGTACGGTCCCTATACTACCTTCCACACCGCATCAGTATTCATTCTAATTCCTCCTCTTAGGATCCCAGATCACAAGTACTCTATATCTCGCTAAGCATAGGCTACCCTTCGATAGACTTCTCATAAGCTCCTCACTGCTACCTACTCACTCTCGAAGCATCTCATAGCAGAAGTAATCTCCTAGGCTAAGGCATCACAAATCAGGCCACTCTAGTCCTAATAGGAATACCTATCCTACTCTAGCATGCATAACATATCATATCACATATCATAACACATAATGTAAGGGTATTTTGGGAAATCACCGTTCGGGCGCTGGCTGATCGTACACACTGCTTCTTTCTGCTTTTCTCAAAGTCTTTTACTATTTTAGAAAAATTGTTTCTTTTTATGAAAAACTTTCTCGAATCCTCAGTTTGAGTTCAGATGCGCCCGAAGGTGCATCCAAATCCCTCAAACCAAGGCTCTGATACCAACTTGAAACGACGTGAAAATTTTAAAACAAATTTTCATTTTTTAAACAACATAAAAGTCATACAATGTTTTCAAATCTCATGTTCGTCAAATATCATCATAATAAAACATATCCGAAGATCATAAAATACAACTCTCTGTTAGTGTGTACGGATCATGTCGGCGCCTTCTCGCGATCCTCGCTAGTACGTGAAACACAATCACATAACACTGTAAGCATAAATGCTTAGTGAGTTCCCCAAAATACCACATACAACAAATTAGCCACTCTAGGCTATAACTCTATATGACCCTTTGGTCAATGTGTCTCAGTGGGACCCTCCAGTCCCATAACTCTGGTGGACCCTCTAGTCCTAACTCTGTCAACCTTCTGGTTCTAACTCTGTAAACTCTAAATCATACATAGCATAAATCACATAGAAATAATGCAGTGTATCACATCATACAAGTAGCATATAGGATACTCTATCACACAACTCTGATTACCACCGTAGGTAAAGTATAGTGACAAGACTCACCTCAGGTATCTTGGATAATCTTGAACTCGGAATACTGATCTAGCCTCCGCCTAACCACATAGACAAATTCCTCAAATAAACAACAGCTCTCAAAGGATAGATTAAACCCTTCCTATAATCCCACGGAAGGGTAAAAGACCATTTTACCCCTCCCTGACTCAAAAGTCCAAATGTTGAACAAAACCCTAAAAGTCAATTAAAGTCAACAGAAGGCAGTACGCGGGGCATACACCGACAATCCATAATCGGGGAATTCGACCCCCTACACCCAACGTAAGTCCCAGTTTCATACTTCCTTCATTTTTAGTCTGAATAGATTAAGACCTAGGCTGATATCCCAGATCTAAGCTCTCTAATGTCTCTTAAGCCATAAAGTCGAAACCTTTAAGCCTTTGCATGGCTGTAAATGTCACCACTCACTTCAAACATATTACCTCTTTCCCCATTAAGCCCTAATCTCATGCATGACTTAATCTTAACGTCCAAGATTATATTTTTTATGAACCCACAACTCATATTACTCTGAAATACGGCAGATCTAAGCTTAAGGAGACCATTTACTCGTAAAGTCTCCACCTTGGGACCAAAAACCATAAAAATTGGTCCATGAAGCACAAATCAAAAATGATAAGGAAAGCTTTGAGCTTTTTACCTCCAAGTGAAGCTCCACCCTCTTTAGAACTCAGATCCAAGCTTGTACTCCAACTTCTAGCCTCCACAAGAGCCTCCTCTTCTTCTTCACTATCACACAAAGGCACTTTCTTGCTCAAAAACACTCACACACAAGCTTTAGAACGATGATATTGCTCTCCTAGGGTTTCTCTCTGTGGAATGGTGGCTGGGGAAAAGACCATATCATTCCTTTTATTGTCCTCAAGTCACATTAGGGTTTTTCATCTGGGCCATCTACGCCCAGCGTAACCTTGGTACGTCCAGCGTACCTAATTGGGTCTGCGTCCAAAATAAGCACATGAGTACACGTAGCCTCCTTCACTGCCTCGCTTGCTTCTATGTACTCTAATTCGCAAGTTGATTATGCTACGGTCTCCTGCTTGGAACTTTTCCAAGTTATTACTCCTCCATTCAGGGTAAAGACCCAGCCCGACTGAGAGCGGAAATTATCCATGTCGGTCTGAAAGCTAGCGTCGCTATACCCCATCACTCTCAAGTCATCACTCCCACCGAGGATATGGACCCAGTCCTTAGTCCTCCGCGGGTACTTGAGAATGTTCTTTACCGCAGTCTAGTAAGCCTTGCCCGGATTCCCCTGATATCTGCTGACCATGTTCAAAGAAAAGGCCACATCAGGGCGAGTACAATTCATAGCATACATGGTCGAGCCAACAGCGAAAGCATACGGTATTCGACTCATCTCAACTATCTCAGCCTCTGTACTCGGACACTGAGCTTTACTCAATTTGGCATTGCTCTGCATCGGTAAGTCATATTTCTTGGAATCCTGCATGTTGAATCTTTTCAACACCTTATCCAAGTAGGTACTTTGACTAAGTCAAATTAGTCTCTTACTCTTGTCTCTTAATATCCTTATCCCAAGAATATAGGCAGCTTCTCTGAGGTCCTTCATAGCGAAACACATCCCAAGCCAGGACTTAACCTCCTTCAAGGTTGGGATGTCATTTCCTATGAGTAGTATGTCATACACATACAATACCAAAAAGCTAACTATGCTACCACTAGCCTTGACATATACAGAGGACTCATCCTCGCTTCTCGAAAATCCAAACTCTTTGACTTTCTCATCGAAACAAAGATTCCATTTGCGAGATGCTTGTTTCAATCCATAAATGGATTTCTCAAGTTAACACACTCTATTAGGGTGCTTTGCATCGACAAAACCCTCTAGCTGACTCATGTAAATATCCTCAGCCAACTTTCTATTAAGGAAAGCGGTTTTGACATCCATTTTCCATATTTCATAATCATGAAATGCAGCAATGGCTATCATAACCCTAATAGACTTAATCTTCGCTACTGGCGAGAAGGTCTCATCATAATCAACTCCCGAAGTTTGAGTAAAGCCCTTCCCAACCAGTCGCGCCTTATAAGTATGTACCTTCCCATCCATGTCGGTCTTCTTCTTGAAGATCCATTTACACCTGACTGTCTTACGACCCAATACATTGTCAACCATGTTCCAAACTTGATTGTCAAACATGGACTGGATTTCGCTGTCTATAGCCTCTTTCCATTTGGTAGACTCGGGGCCCTCCATGGCTTCCTTGTAGTTGTTAGGTTCATCCAAATTTACTAGTGTGCTATCACTTATAAATTTATCACCTTCTGTAGTAATATGGAAACCATAAAACTCAGGTGGAACACTAACTCTACCGGAACGCCTTAGAGGTATAGACTTGTCAATCAACTCAACAGGAGTTTCCTCCTTAGGTTGATCGCTAGTGTTTGAGGTTCCTTCATTGCTTGACTCTTGAAGTTCTTCAAGGTCAATTTGCCTCCCACTGTCTCCTTGGCCTATGAGCTCTCTCTCGCGAAAGACTTCTATCCTCACAACGAAGACAACATTGTCACTCGGTCTGTAGAAGAGATAACCAAAGGATTTTTGTGGGTAGCTGATGAAAATAAATTGCTCACTCCGAGGTTCAAGCTTGTCGTGAGTCTCACACCTCACGAAAGCCTCGTAACCCCAAACCTTGATGTGGTCTAATGTGGGAGCCTTCCCAGTCCACATCTCGTGAGGTGTTTTGGAAACCTTCTTGGTAGGGACTAGATCAAGGATATGGGTGGCAGTCTCTAAGGCATTCCCCCCAGAAGGAGATAGGTAATGAAGCTCGACTTATCATGGAACGAACCATGTCCAACAAGGTTCGATTGCGCCTCTCAGCCACACCATTAAGATGTGGTGTCCTAGGTGGTGTCAACTGTGAAACAATTTCACATTCCTTAAGATAGTCAAGGAATTCGATACTAAGATACTCACCACCTTGATCGGATCGGAGCATCTTTATCTTCCTATCCAATTGATTCTCCACTTCCTGTTTAAAATATTTGAATTTCTCAAAGGTTTCTTACTTATGCTTGATCAAGTAGACATAGCCATATCTACTTAATCATCAGTAAAAGTCACATAGAAGCGGTTAGCATCCCTTGTGGCAGTTCTGAAGGGCCCACACACATTGGTGTGTATGAGATCCAACAAACCCTCGCCCCTCTCACAAGTCCCAATGAAGGGTGATTTAGTCATCTTTCCAAGTAAGCAATATTCACAAGTGTCATTCCTACTTAAGTCGAATGACTCCAAAACTCCAGCCTTCTAGAGGTGGCCTATGCGCTTCTTGCTGACATGTCCAAGACGATAATGCCACAAGCATGCTTTATCCAATTCATTGGAAGAATCGATATGGAACACATCATTTCCTAAGTTGTCTACAACATTCACAGCTTCATATACACCATTACAAGGTAATGCTTTAAAATAAAAAAAAATATCATTATAATAAGCATTTATTGCACCAATTTCATTATCAAATGAAAAGAAACCTTGTTTGTACAAACCATGAAAGGAAATAATATTTCTCGCCATATCAGACGACTAGCAACAATTATTCAAATCTATCCCTAACCCACTACTAAGAACTAAAGAGTAAAATCCAATCTTGGTGACATGTGAAACCTTCCTATTCCCCATGATCAAGTTTATCTTCCCATGCTCCACATCTTTACTTCTTTTTAGGCCCTGCACATCAAAACAAATGTGAAATCCAAAACCCATGTCGAGCACCCAAGAGTTAGTATGTGATGAGTTTTTAGATAGAATAGTATAAATACCTGCATGGGTGGGTTTAACCTTCCCATCTTTAACATCCTACAAGTATTTGGGGCGACTTCACTTCCAGTGCCTCTTTTCGTGACAATACAAACACTCTGCTTCTTTTGGGATGGAAATGGGAGTAGCATAACCAACCTTGGTCCTACTTGAAGAGGATCCATCAAGATACTTTCCCTTGCCGTTCTTTGAGGGAGCCTTCCTCTTCTTCCCTTTCCCTTATCTAATTGCTAGAACAGGGGCGGTGGTAGGAGTAGTAACAACCGATTTACCTTTGAGACCACTTTCGGCAGTCCTCAGAAGCCCTTGAAGTTTGCTAAGTGTGACCTCCTCCTTTTTCATATGATGGGTCATCCGGAACTGATCATAACATGGAGGTAAGGAGTGCAGAATGAAATCTACAGCAAGCTCCTCAGGGAAGTTCACATTCAACTTTAGCAATCGGTCCAAAAACCTTTGCATTTTCTGCAAGTGGCCCGTGATGAGTTCACCATCTTTCATCCTGGTTGTTATCATGGAAGAGATGATTTCATACCTCTCTTGGCGAGCACTCTGATGGTATCTTTCCATCAGGTCCTGGTGCATCTCAAAAGGGTAGAAGTCTTCATAGGACTTTTGGAGTTCAGCTGACATAGTGACAAGCATGATACAAGCTACCTTTGTGGCATCCTTCTCATGTGCCCTAAACTCAGCAATCTCCTCGGGAGTAGCAAAAGACTCATCAATTTCCTTAAGCTCCTTGTCTAGGACATATTCCTTGTCCTCATAGCGAGTAACCATCCTGATGTTCTGAATCCAATCATTGAAGTTGGAACCATCGAAGATGACTCTCCCACAAATGTTCATCAGAGAGAAGGAGCCAATAGGGTTTGATCCATAAGCAATGTCGGAAGACATCTGTAAAGAAAGAAAGACAAGTTTAGATTAGATAAAGAGTCGTTAATATAATACCCAATATGAAATATTAAGGCTAGGACCCAACACAATATTTTACAAATTGGAAGAGGGATGTAGTAATCCAACTTTCCAAATATTTGAAGGTAGGTAAATGAAGATTTACCAATTTCCACCATGAAAAACAAAATTGTTATTAAGTTTTAATTGGATTGAAACTCCTAGATCCTTTGAGATTCATTGAACAATTCAATGGCATGTTTAAATCTCGATTATGCCCTTCAGGCTTGTGACTGGGATACCGAGGATCACAAACAAGGTGTGAATAACCATGAAAAATGTGCTTGGTACTCTCGACTTTATCACCCAGTCAATGTGTCGGTTAACCGCACACGCTCTATTGATCTTATGATAAACATCAAGCCACCCTTTGTCACCCTTACTAGTCAAAGTAAATATCCATGTAAGAACGTAAATTTTCAAAAAAAAATCATTTCTTTAAAACATAATTTCATTCGAGACAAACCATAAAATCCAATGTAACATGGTCATAATACAAAACATATCAATCCCAAGATCAAACATATCCAAATCCGCCTGTGTGTGTGTGTACAAGTCATGCCGGCGCCTTCCCACGGTCCTCACTAGTAGCTGAAACACATTACACATAAACACTGTAAGCAAGGAGCTTAGTGAGTTCCCCAAAATACCACTTACACACATACGCCTTTCCAGGCCATACTCCACACGACCTTCCAGTCCATGTGTCTCAGGGGACTTCCGTCCCAACCCGGTAAACCTTCCGGTCCTACCCGTGTCGACCTTCCGGTCCACATCATAATGCCTTCCGGCCTATATCATAATGCCTTCCGGCCCATATCAAGCATAGCATACATATCACATACATAGCGCATACGAAACAGGCAACTCATAGCATACAATGCATATATCTAATAGCATACCAGACCTTCTGGTCACACATAGGTACCCTTCCAGGTACAGTATAGTGAGAAGACTCACCTCGTATGATGTCTACAATCTCACGTGCTCGATATCTCTAAATCTCGAAACAACGACCTAGCCTCACCTAATCACAACAAATAATCATTCCAAATCATTAACGGCTCTCAAGGCTATACTACACCCCTTTCTACAATCCCACAGAAGGGTAAAAGACCATTTTACCCCTCCCTGACTCAAAAGTCCATATCTTTACCAAAACCCTAAAAGTCAACAAAAGTCAACAGCAAGCAGTACGCGGGGCGTACCCTTGCACTCTAGAAACGAGGAACGCGACCCTCTACGCGGTGCGTATTGGGATTACGCCCAGCGTAAATCCCAGTTTCTTACTTTCCTCATTTTAGTGTCTTAAACAGTTAAGACATACTCCCACATTCCAGATCTGGCCATTCTAATACCTCTTAATCCATAAAGACGAAACCTTTAAGCCTTTGCATGGCTATAAAGGTTCCCCGCACCTTCTAACACCTTTCCTTTCTCCTCCAAAAGTCTAGATCTCATGCATGGCTCAACATTCATGTCCAAGATTACAGTTTTATAAACATACACCTCATATAGTCCTGAAATATGATAGATCTAGGCCAATGGAGACTATTTGCTCGTAAAGTCTCCATCTTGGGACCAAAAACCCTAGAATTTGGTCCAAGAAGCACACAACACAAACAACAAGGCAAGATCTGAACTTTTTACCTCAGGAAGAAGCTCCACCCTTTGTAGTCCTCAGATCTACACTTGTCTACCAACTTCTATCTTCTACAATGGCCTCCTCTTCTCTTTCACCACCTTGAAATGGCACTTAGAAGCTTAGAACACTCACACACAAGCTAAGGACAAAGTGAATACTCTCTTAGGGTTTCTTTCTGTAAGATGGTGGCTGAGAGACAAGACCATCTCATTCCTTTTATAGCCCTAAAGTCATATTAGGGTTTTGCATCTGGGCCGGTTACACCCGGCGTAACCTTAGGTACGCCCAGCATACCCGGATGAATCCGCGTACAAAATAAGCGTGTGAGTACGTGCAGCGTACTCCTTAGCACACCCAGCGTACTCATAAGCTTAGCATTTACACCAAGGGACCTAACATGACAACTTGGAAAAGAAGAAGGGTTAAATGGTTGAACCTGAATTTCGGGATGTTACAATTATCCCCCACTAGAACCAGACTTCGCCCTCGAAGTCTTATACCGAAAACAACTCCGGATGCTACTCCCGCATCTCTGACTCTGACTCCCACGTCAGCTCGGACCCCTTCCGATGCTGCCACTGAACCTGCACCAACGGTACCTCCTTGTTCCTCAGAACCTTGATCTTCCGATCCGGAATCACAATTGGTCTCTCGGCATAATTCAGGCCCGCATCCACCTGAATATCCTCCAGTGGCACTACCGCCGACTCGTCGGCTATACACTTCCTCAACCGAGACACGTGGAAGGTATCATGAATCTGGTTCAACTCCGCAGGTAGCTCTAGTCGATATGCTACTCTGCCTACCCTCGCAATCACTCTAAACGGCCCAATATACCAGGGCCCCAGCTTGCCCCTCCTCTTGAATCGAATCACTCCTTTCCAAGGAGACACCTTCAGGAGTACAAGATCCCCAATCTGAAACTCGAGCTTGGATCGTCGCCTATCTGCATAACTTTTCTGGCGACTCTGAGCGGTCAACAACCTCTGTCTGACCTGATGTATCTGCTCTGTCGTCTGAAGTACTATCTCCGTACTACCCATCACACGTTGCCCTACTTCACCCCAGCAAATGGGGGTCCGACACCTCCTCCCATATAACAGCTCAAAGGGTGGCATACCAATGCTCGAGTGATGGCTATTGTTATAGGAAAACTCAGCCAAGGGCAAATACGTGTCCCAACTCCCTCTGAAATCCAATACGCATGCCCGAAGCATGTCCTTTGAGCGTCTGAATCGCCCGCTCACTCTGTCTGTCCGTCTGTTGGTGGTATGCGGTACTGAAATGCAGCCTCGTACCCAACTCCTCGTGAAACTTCTTCCAAAATCTGGAAGTAAATCGTACATCTCGGTCTGAAACAATCGAGATCGGAACTCCATGCCACGATACCACCTCCCTCACATACAACTCTGCCAGCCTCTCAACAGAAGAGCTCTCACTGATCGCAAGAAAGTGAACGCTCTTCGTCAACTTGTCCACAATCACCCAAATCGCATCGACACCTCATGCAGTCCTTGGCAATTTGGTGACGAAATCCATGGTAACCTGCTCCCACTTCCACTTGGGAATCTCTAATGGATGCGACTTACCATATGGACACTGGTGCTCGGCCTTAACCTAGCGACAAGTCAAGCACCTCTCCATGAACCATGCGACATCTCTCTTCATACAGGGCCACCAATATTCCCTTTTTAGGTCCAAAAACATCTTAGTGGCCCCGGGATGGATCGAGAACCTCGACCTATGGGCCTCCTCCATCAAGATGGTACGCGTTCCGCCCACAAACGGTACCCAAATCCGGTCCTGAAAAGTCATAAGTCCAAGACTATCGGTAACGAACTCTGATACTTGCCCGATCACCCGCTCCCTTTTGCGGTTCTCCGGTCTCACGGCCTCCGCCTGGGCCCCTCGAATGGTGTCCAACATCGGAGTCATCACTGTCAACCTCATACAAACGTCTCGTATTGGGGCGCTCTCTACCCTACGGCTCAAAGCATTGGCTACAACATTAGCCTTGCCCGGGTGGTACAGTATCTCACAATCATAATCCTTTACCACATCCAACCATCTCCTCTGGCGCATATTCGGGTTGCGCTGATCCATCAAGTACTTCAGACTCTTGTGGTCCGTGTATATGGTACATCGAACCCCATATAGATAGTGACGCCAGATGAGGGCGAACACCACAGCCCCCAGCTCCAGGTCGTGGGTGGGATACCTCGACTCATGAGGCTTCAGCTGCCTCGATGCATATGCTATCACATGCCCCCTCTGCATAAGCACTGCTCGCAACCCGGATATCGATGCATCACAGTACACCACAAAATCCTCCATCCCTTCTGGGAGTGCGAGCACCAGGGCTTCGCACAACTTCTGGCGAAGTGTCTCAAATGAGGTCTACTGCTCCGGACCCCAGGAAAAAGCGACACCCTTCCGGGTCATCTTGGTAAGTGGCACGGCGATCTTGGAGAAATCCTTAATAAATCTCCCATAATAGCCGGCCAATCTTAGAAAGCTCCTGATCTCAGTGTGCGATCTCGGCACCTCCCACCTCATGACCGCCTCAATCTTGGCCGGATCGACCAATATCCCATTCTGGTTGACGAGATGTCCCAAGAACTGGACCTGTCGTAACCAGAACTCACACTTAGAGAATTTGGCATAAAGCCTCTCCAATCTCAGAACTCCAAGGATCTCCCTCAAATGCTCCTCATGTTGTTCTCTAGACCTCGAATACACCAAAATATCATCAATGAATACGATCACCGACCGATCCAACATCAGTCTGCACACCCTATTCATGAGATCCATGAACGCAGCTAGTGCATTGGTGAGCCCAAAAGGCATCACCACGAACTCGTAATGCCCATAACGAGCTCTGAACGCTGTCTTCTGGATATCTTCATCCTGAACCCTCATTTGATGATAACCCGACCTCAAGTCTATCTTGGAGAACCAAGACGCCCCCTGCAACTGATTGAACTGATCATCGATCCTCGGCAACGGATAACGGTTCTTGACCATCAACTTGTTCAACTCCCGGTAATCAATGCACATCCGGTGTGAACCATCCTTTTTCTTGACAAAAAGGATCGGTGCTCCCCAAGGCAAGCTACTCGGTCGAATAAACCCCTTCCCTAGTAGCTCATTAAGCTGCGAGGATAACTCCTGCATCTCTGGCGGCACGAGGCGATAAAGCGCCTTGGCGATAGGTGCTGCTCCTGGAACCAAATCGATACGGAACTCCACTTACATATCGGGAGGCACACCCGGAAATTCCTCGGGAAAAACATCCGGGAACTCGCACGCTATCGGAACCTCATCAATCGAACCTGGCCTCCCAGCGGCCATTCGCATGTCCATCACATAGGCTACGAATCCACTGCAGCCCTGCTGCAAACTCTGTCTCGCCTTGGTAGCCGAGCAAAACGCTAACCCACATTGGGTTCCCTCGCCATAAACCATAAGTACTCCCCCACTGGGGTCTCGTATCGTCACCAACTGGCGCTCGCGGTCTATAACAGCTCCAAATCGGCTCAACCAATCCATGCCCACTATAACACACACGTTCCTCATCACAATCAGGAACAGATCTATCGGGAACTCCACACCAAAGATCTCAAGGATACATCCTTGAATCACATCCGTAGCATACACTACTCGCTCGTCAGCTATGGAAACTCGAAGAGGTCGACTCAACGCCTCTCGACGGATACTAATGTGCTGACTAAATGCCACGGAAACAAATGACCGACTCGCACCCGAGTCAAATTACACCAAAGCAGGTACATAACTCACAAGAAAAGTACCGGCCATAACATCGGGCGCTGCGCTGACCTCCTCCGCAGTCAACTGGAAAGCTCTCCCACGAGCCTTCGGAGCCTCGACCTTCACTGATCGAAGCTCGGTAACCCTAGCAGTAGGTGCAGATCCCTGTGCTGACCCCTGATGCAACTGTGGACACCCGGCCTTCCGATGGCCAGTTTGGTTGCAATGAAAGCAAACCATAAATCCCTTGGGGCAATCCTTGGTGATATGCCCCTCCTTGCCACATTTGTAGCAAGCACCCGATCGACAGGCCCCCTCATGACCCTTGTCGCACTTCCCGCAAGTGCGTCCCTTCTGGCCTCCAGTCCTCGAATCAGCGGACTTGGTCCGCTTAGCTGCCGGCTGAGACTGAGCTGGCCGCCGATCCATCCTCTGAGACTCGGCCTCCTCCCTAGCCTGAGTCTCCAACTCAATCTCCCTCTTCCAGGCATTTTCCAGGAGCTCAACAAATGTCCGGTACATCGAGTTTTACACGAACTCTTGAATGTCCCTCCTCAGAATGCCCAAATACCGGCTCATCCGTTCCTGCTTAGTAGACACCTGCTCATGGCAGAACATCGCCCTCTCATGAAACTTCCGGGTGACCACAGTAACCGAATCATTACCCTGCTTGAGGGTCAAGAACTCCTGAACCAACCGTTCCTTCTTCACCGGGGGAACATACTCGTCTCTGAACATGGTGGTGAACCTCTCCCAGGTCACCGCTGAAATCTCTGCAAGAGTGAAACTCGCTGTCACGAACTTCCACCAATCCTTCGCTCCCAAGCGAAGCTGGTTCAAAGCGAACCGTACCCTTAGATGCTCTAGACATGAACATGTATAGAAGCATCCCTCAATATCAGCAATCCATCTCATCGCAGCGATCGGATCCTGCGTCCCATCAAACTCAGGTGGCTTCATGTTGCTGAACTCCCGGAACAACAACGAGTCACCTCCCTGAGGCCTGGCAGCAGCCACAGCTGCTGTTGCTGCAGCAGCTGCAACCTCAGTCACTGTGGCGTACCGCTCATCGAAAGTCTCAATCAGTGTGGTCTTGATAGACCCAAACATCTCCGGAATCTCGGCCCTGATCGCCGCAGCCACCTCATCTTGGATCATCTGATGAAGCTCCTCGTCACTCATACCGCTTGCCTTAGGTCTGTGGCGTGTCCCAACCGTGATGTCTCTAACCCTACTTGTTCCTTAGTACCCAAGGATTCTTACTTAGAGTGTGCACTGCTCCGGTGTCTTCGGTACTACGGGCCCTTATACTACCGCCTACACCACTTCAGTATTCACTCTAAGTCCTCCTCCTTGGATCCCAGATCACAAGTACTCTATATCTCACTGGCATCGGCTACCCTTTGGTAGACCTCTTATCAGCCCCTCACTGCTACCTACTCGCTCTCAAGCATCACATAGCAGCACATTCCTTCCTAGGCTAAGGCATCACAAAATCAAGCCACTCTAGTCCTAATATGAAGACCTAGCCAGCTCTAGCATGCATAATATAACGTATCATATCTCATAACACATTACATAAGGCCATTTTGGGAGTTCACCGTTCGGGCGCTGGCTGACCGTACACACTGCTCCGCTCTGGTTGTCTCAAAATCTCTTACTTTTTAGAAAAAATTAGTTTTTACCGTTTAAAATTTTTCTCAAATCCTCAGTTTGAGTTCAGCTACGCCCGAAGGTGCATCCGAATCCCTCAAACCAAGGCTCTAATACCAACTTGTAACAACGTAAATTTTCAAAACAATTTTTCATTTCTTGAAAACATAATTTCATTCGAGACAAACCATAAAATCCAATGTAACATGGTCATAATACAAAACATATCAATCCCAAGATCAAACATATCCAAATCCGCCTGTGTGTGTGTACGAGTCATGCCGGCGCGTTCCCACGGTCCTCACTAGTACCTAAAACACATTACACATAAACACTTTAAGCAAGAAGCTTAGTGAGTTCCCCAAAATACCACTTACACACATAGGCCTTTCCAGGCCATACTCCACACGACCTTCCAGTCCATGTGTCTCAGGGGACTTCCGTCCCAACCCGGTAAACCTTCCGGTCCTACCTGTGTGGACCTTCCGGTCCATAACTCCCCGATTTTCCGGTCCACATCATAATGCCTTCCGGCCCATATCATAATGCCTTACGGCCCATATCAAGCATAACATACATACCACATACATAGCGCATACGAAACAGGCAACTCATAGCATACAATCCATATATCTCATAGCATACCAGACTTTCCGGTCACACATAGGTACCCTTCCAGGTACAGTATAGTGACAAGACTCACCCTGTATGATGTCTACAATCTCACATGCTCGATATCTCTGAATCTCGAAACAACGACCTAGCCTCGCCTAATCACAACAATTAATCATTCCAAATCATTAACGACTCTCAAGGCTATACTACACCCCTTTCTACAATCCCACAGAAGGGTAAAAGACCATTTTACCCCTACCTGATTCAAAAGTCCACATGTTGACCAAAACCCTAAAAGTCAACAAAAGTCAACAGCAAGCAGTACGTAGGGCGTACCCTTGCACTCCAGAAATGGGTAATGCAACCCTCTACGCGGCGCGTACTGGGATTATGCCCAACGTAAATCCTAGTTTCTTACTTTCCTCATTTTAGTGTCTTAAACAGTTAAGACATACCCCCACATTCCAGATCTGGCCATTCTAATACCTCTTAATCCATAACGTCAAAACCTTTAAGCCTTTGCATGGCTATAAAGGTTCCCCACACCATCTAACACCTTTCCTTTCTCCTCCAAAAGTCTAGATCTCATGCATGGCTCAACATTCACGTACAAGATTGCAGTTTTATGAACATACAACTCATATAGTCCTGAAATATGATAGATCTAGGCCAATGGAGACTATTTGCTCGTAAAGTCTCCATCTTGGGACCAAAAGCCCTAGAATTTGGTCCAAGAAGCACAAAACACAAACAACAAGCCAAGATTTGAACTTTTTACCTCAGGAAGAAGCTCCACCATTTGTAGTCCTCAGATCTACACTTGTCCACCAACTTCTAGCTTCTCCAATGGCCTCCTCTTCTCTTTCACCACCTTGAAATGGCACTTTGAAGCTTACAACACTCATACATAAGCTAAGGACGAAGGGAGTACTCTCTTAGCGTTTCTTTCTGTAAGATGATGGCTGAGAGACAAGACCATCTCATTCCTTTTATAGCCCTCATTTCATATTAGGGTTTTGCATCTGGGCCGGTTACGCCCGGCGTAACCTTAGGTACGCCCAGCGTACCCGGATGAATCCGCGTACAAAATAAGCGCGCGAGTACGCGCAACATACTCCTTAGTACGCCCAACGTACTCACAAGCTTAGCATTTACACCAAGGGACCTAACATGACAATTTGGAAAAGAAGAAGGGTTAAATGGTTGAACCTGAATTTCGGGATGCTACAATGTCGGTTAACCACACACGCTCCATCAACGACTTAGTAAGGTGCAAAGTGCAATTTTCATGGATTAGCATCAGTTTCACATTTTCCTAAAGTAACTACGATTGGTAATTTAATAAAAACATTTAGTTAATTTGTTATCATTATACTTAATGAGAATTATAGTCCTATCCTACCTGTTCGGTTAATGACCCTCCACCAGTCAAGGAAGCGGTGGCTAAGAGTGGACGCCCATTAAACTGCTATTTTATAGGCAATAACCTTATACCCCCCGTATAGACTGGCTTCGTGAATGAGTCCTACTAACGGTAAGAGTGACTTAATCTTTTATATATATATATATATATATATATATATATATATATATATATATATATATATATATATTAACTTATAATACTATAATAGTATAAGAGTTGAATATTAACTTTTAAAATTCTAAGGTTTGGAATTAAAGTTTTATTTACTGAGACTTTACAAATTCCAAAACTTGAGGGCAAATTTTGAAACTTCTCAAAACTCTTCAAGTTCATAACATATGAGGTTAATGACATCTTAAATAGAAAAAACTTTTCATGTTCCATAACATCCATAACTTGAGGACATGTTATGGAGTCCATTAAAAAATATTTAAAACATTATGTGACTAATACCATAATCAAATAATTCATGGAAGATTCAACTAAACTCATATGACCAAGATAATTCAAATCAAACAAATTTCATGTAATTAATCATATAAACTATTACAAAACATGAAACTTTGACAATTATCATTTAATTGGACAAGCATGAACAATACCCTTTTGAAAAACAGGTTTCTAGGTCCAAAAAACAGTTTAGGGTAATGATCCTAATCCAATTGCAAGCCAAAACTCGAAATTTTGCTCACAAGTGCATCACTACATCGTGGTAAAAGCTGCCACGTCGTGGTGAGCAGTCAGATGCGAAAATGGCAGATTTTCAACTTTGGAAAAACAAGTAGCATCAAGTATAATGGAAAGCAAGCCTAGGCTCTTATACCACTGAAGGGTTTTGAGTATTCTAACACTCCTAAGGTGTGCATGCAACCCTAGAAACCTTGGATCTATGTTTTCTCTATTATACATGCAAAAAAAAAATTCAAGGTTTCATCCTAACTAGCATACTATGAAGTATATGTAATACAAAAATATAGTAGAATGACATACCTTTTCTTGTAGCTTGATTCCTTGAGCCTTTAAGAGCCTAGCACCCCAAGTGTGATGCCTCAAATGCTGCACACAACACCACCAACAATTAGAAGAACTTGAGAGAAGATTACTTGCACTCAAAATCGGCTATAGCTCTCTAAGAACACTAGGGTACCGATTTTGGTTGCCTAGGGGCTTCTTATATAGTGTGGTGGAATTAGGGTTACACCATGTAAGCCTTAATAGCCATGACTTTCCACATTCCTCATGCTCCATGGGTTTTAACCTCCATGGAGCATCCATTGGTCACCACATGGGTTTAGCCCAACATAAGGAATATGGATCATAAGCCCACTATATAAGAATGAATGATTTACATAATTAATCCCCATTTATTTAATTACTCTCTTTTGATCACAAAATGAATTCGAAACTAATTCTTGATCAACACCAATTAAATAATATGATTTCATATTAATATATTAGCACTTATAATATATTAATAAATCATAAATATCCTCTCCTCATAAGTCCATCCTTACAAATTGTTCCGGTGCCATGCAACCCAAATGGACCATGCTACTCTCAGGTCAAGTACATACCAATTATAGTTATGGGCTTAGACACTAAATCCAACACTTTCGTCACAACTAGTATCAATAAAATCAAGAGAGATACTCCCTTCCAATACCCATGAAACCCGATTAACTTAAGATTTCAATATCTATACTCTATTTTGTTAAACTTAACATTTATGCAATACCTATTTCTACTCATTACCATAAATACATCATAGGGATGTTGATTGAAACATTGAGAACCGTACAACAAAACGAGAAATTGATATGTGTATGTAAATAAATAGAATAACAATAGAAATGACCATAGTTACTTACGAGCTCGCTTCTCACCGTGCAATAGAACCATGCATCCAAAAGGAAGTAACTAGCCAACCGGCGAAACGCCATTACTGCAGATCGACTCCGCTACTTTTCAAGCTGCAGTCACAGCTGTCGTGACAACCGTCATGGCACATATCAATGCAAATAATGCTAGTGAAAATGGAAATGGTATCGACAATTCAAACTGTAGTATCAACCAAGGAAACCAACGAGTGTCTGTCTACAAGGACACCCCAAACCTAAGAAATCAAACCGTAGTATCAACCAAGGAAACCAACGAGTGTCTGTCAACACCGACAAAACCATATTTTGGAAACCTCCCACACTGCAGCAAGTGCAACTACCATCATTATGGAGCCTGCCGTGAGTTGTATTGCAATAGGTGCAACAAGAAGGGACACACCTCCTGCTTTTGTAGGACTCCGGCCCAACACATCACTCCAACCCCCAATGCTAGAGTAAGTCCAGTATGCTTTTTATGCAGTGAAACGAGGCACTTTAAGAGAGATTGCCCAACAGAGAGGAATGATAGAGGAGCGGGAGGAGTTTAACAACATGACATGAAGAATCAACGAGGAACACTTTTGGGATTTTTGGTAAGTCTCTAAATAACAATAATTAAGCATCGAATTTTTCATTAAGATTTTTGACAATTAAAACATAAACATAAATCGCTTCCTCATCCGAATAGAACACATCATTCATATAAAACTAAGGATCCTTACAGGTGAGCTATGATGGCTTAGTGTATACACTAGGGTCATATATAGTTAAGGTTATGTAGGCTAGTGAGTGATTCCACCTTATTTCCTGTTTTATTGTTTGATTTTGGATTTAGGACAGAGCTACTCAGTCGACGGTCTTCTCAATCTTTATTATATATGACTTGTATACACCAAGCGATTATAGAGGGACCTTGTAGGGATTGTATTACGAAATGCTTGCAATAGAAATAATAAGAAAAAAAACTGAAAGCACTAGAAAGTACACTTAGAATGCACTATCGCTCTAACCAACACTTCTTCCGAATCGACTTAACACCTGTTACGATAAGAAGTTCCGACGTCGTCATTAGAAATGAATTGGCTTGGTCCTCACCGTACCAATTTTATGTGCTATAAAAAGACCCTTCATCTTAACCAACCATCTAACAAAATCTTTTCAACCTGTAATGATGAACCTGTCACAAACCTTTGTATCGTCTATCACTTCAAAACTTATAAGTACCCATGCGAGCAGTACCAAGTCCTCCTACCTCACTCCATAGACAGAAACTTAAAGCGAAAAACATCGAGGATGTTCCAGAAGTCCGTCACCTTCCCGCGGTATTCTCAGCAGACCTCCCAGGAATACCACTCACACAGTTCAAGAATAGAGACTAAGGACCTATACAGCTAGTCTATCACTACTAAGTATATACGCGAGAGTGGTATATAATTAAGACAATACATGCTTAGGATGTGTGATTCCGCTCTACCTCTTGTTCCTTGTTTGGATGTGGACTTGGGGCAGAGCCAGTTATCCGATCATCTTTTAAATCTTAATTATATATGGCTTGTATATACAAGGTGATGATAGATGAACCCAGTATGAATCCTACCATGAATTTCAGGACAAGGCTGCCTAAGACTACGAGTGGATGTGTTGCTATCCGAATGAATGCACACAAGTAAACTGAATCCACAACCTTCCCCGTCTTAAGTACAATTTACAATTTCTAAACAAGCAGTCAGATTACACGAAACAAGGTCGCATACTAATAGTGAAGGTTCGTTGTAACGCTAAGCGAGAACCTAAAGTCACATAGGAACGAGAATACCCGCATCTTCTCCCTAGTCCATGATTTACTCTATATATTGAAAGAATTTCATGACGAAATTCCCTATAACGGGAGGGATAACGTAACAACCCGTTATTTTCAAGTCAATAAAAGTCAGCAAAAGTCAATAAAAGTCAAACCCTCTAAAATAAAATTCAAGTTTTGTTTATTTTGTTAAGTTCATAACGGTTAAAATATGATTTAAACTATACAAATGATGTTTTTAAGAATTTAGTCATGAACGTATATAAATATCATGTTGAAATGTTTCAACATAGAAAATTCTATATATGAGAATATTTTAGCAAGAGTCTAGTCAAGTATCATGTCTTTATGTAAGACATTATGAATCGTATTCCATATGCTTCGGGTTTAGGATTGATTGCATATGCTATAATATTCGTATGTTCTGATTTTTCCAAATGCCTAGCACATTAAAAGGGTAAAAGGAGAGGAACCAGATATGACTAAAGTTGTTAAACAATTACCAAGGACAATCTAAGGTTTACCGAAGATTGGTTGCTTGTGGATAGTTGGAAGTATAGTAATGGATGGACCATACTGATATAATTCTATATAGATAGGATTCTATTAAGAATGGATTGTCATATGGAAATTAAGGAAATGTTTCCATAATGGGAGATGGATATTAAGAATCTATGTGTAAGTTAGAAACTTTTATGCAAGAAGGACGTTCAAGGAATGTACCTTGAAAGTGAGACTTCATTTCTACGGGATTGTCTTGTAACAACCTCAAATGGAATGCTTTGTAATATCATTGATCAAGTCTCTGTGACTTTGGAGCCTCGATATTACAAAAGGATCATTACATGAAAAGTTAGACTCTAACACATTCTATTAGTGGCAAGAATTTTGTATTCTTACACTTATAAGGATTAGGAAATTGTGAAATGAACATCATTGGAAATGTGTTCAATTGATCTATTTCACAAGGAAATGGTCATAGATAAACATAATATGCATGCTTGGAGCATGGGATAACTATTGTTTTAATTCAAGTATTTACATGACTAGTCGAAACAGTAAACAATGAATAAGGTCTAATTAATATGGTGATTAAATAATAAGTGTTTTATTTATATTCAAAAGTTTTGAGACCATATTGGATTAGGTTATTCTTGTGTTTCACTTCGCATGTTTAACTTCCCGAATAACTAGGTTATTCAAACAGCCACAATCAATCATACTTTGGAAGTAAGTAATGAGGAAAGACTGTCATGAATCCGACTGTAGATTGTTTAAGTGCTTAGACATATCAAATTTTTGTTGCAGTGTTCATGAGTACTCCCGAAATAAGAATTTTAGTATTGGAATAACCCACGCTAATTTGAATCACTTCATGGATTTTATCACGAGTAATTGTGAGACGATAATATCTTATATTCTTGAAATGGAGACATATAGTTATTGTTTGGGAGTCGGTTGTGCATTGATAATACGTAAACACATTAGTAATTTGATGTTATAAAACGTATTATTTTGTGTGATTTGATCAGTAAATAATACAAGCATATGAGTCAAAGTTTATCCGTTCCTTTTACCATAAATGGGATCAAAGCGATATCTGTGGTCCCCTCAATGATTTAGTGATGACACCCTAAGCGCTTGGCCAAGCCTGGACTGATGTGATTTGTTCAATTAGTCAATCATCATAAATCAGAAATCAGGAAACAGATGTTGGACATAGAGAATGATTATAATCCATGTCTCATGTCCATGCGATATCTTGTAGAACGGAGGGATATTTGATCACTTATCTAAAGGACACGTTACTGATAAGATCAGAGTTCGACAACGGCTTTTGAAAGCTACGATTGCTAGACAAATTCTGAAGTCATACTTAATTGCAATAATAGTTATTAGACTTATCCAAGTGGCGGGAGACTGTTGGATTAGGTGTCTAAGCCCATAACTATAATTGGTATGTACTTGATTTGATTTGTAGTATGGTCCTTTTGGGTTGCCTTCACTCATGCAACTTGACAGGATGACTAGTGGAAAGAGAGTTGAATTTATTATTTGGAATAATAAACTAGTTGTTAAAATGATTTTATTAATATATTAAAAGTTTAATATATTATTTGAAAATCATATTATTAATTAGTAATTAATCTGGAATTAATTTTGGGATTAAAGTTACTGATTGATAAAGCAAGGGGCCGTTTTGCAAATATTGATAGTTGTGAAACTGGGCTCTTGGACCCATTGGATTGGAGTGGACGGAATTCTATAGGGAAGCCCTATAGATTTCTTCCAAGGGCTTCTAAGGAGGGGTCTATGAGTTGCTTTGGCCCTACGCAAGGAAATTAGGGTTTCCACTTGAAAACCTTAATACCACAAGTATATAAGGAGGCTTCTCCTTGGATTTTCGGCTAACCCTACTCTTTGGAAGAACCCTAGCCGATTTTTCACCTATCTCTTCTCATCCTTTGCATTGGGTGTTTGTGACTCCATTAGAGGTGCAACACTTGGGACACTAACCTTTCAATAGTCAAGGTGGTTCTTGTTATTGCTACATAACAAGTGAGGTGATGTTCTAACCCTAATATATATATATATATATATATATATATATATATGTGTGTGTGTGTGTGTGTGTGTGTGTGAATTTCGGAATTGTATATGCTAGATCTATGGTTATTGCTTTGGTGTTCATATTTGTATGTTCAATGGAGAAAAACTTAGATCCAAAGCAATTAGGGTTGCATGATCACATAGGAATGTAGATATGCTTCAAACCCATCACAAAGAACCTACATTCACCATGAAATGTTGCTTACGAATTATCGATTTCTGCCGGGAGATAGTCGGATTCCAGATACAGAATACACCACCCGATCTGCCATATGCATCAATTGCGGCAAAGTCAAATGTTTAGGAGTCACAAAAGTTACGGAATTGAATAAGAGATGAGTCGGTGAACTAGGATTTCCAAAAAACTTCCTTTCATCGTCATCTGGGAGTTTCAGGTTCTGCATCAACAAAATTTGGCACCCCTGGCCATGTATCTTCACATACAAATATCCTGCAACGGTTATCTCACCACATAACCACCACCATATCTTCGATCCTCTCAATCGATTTGACGATAACAAACATGCATCTCACTGACAAATCCATAGTTTTTATTGGAGAAGCCGTTGGAGATACAACCCTACCAAAAAGTCCTCCAATCGATTCAAAGCATTGGCTATCCCAAGCAGTAAAGGGAAGTCCATCAATTTTTAACCAAGCAACACATTGATACTCAATATCTTGCCCATTCCATATTCAGGAGGATTGGCCACCGATTTCAAAGGTTTTAAGCAGTTCCATGGTTGTAGGGTAGAGGTTCCATGAAAGGCATCCTTGTAGCTTCTACCGCTAGTTCTATTGGAAGTGGGATTTTGAGTGGGATTGTGAACCTTATGATTGGTTCTAGGATAGTCTTACAGAAGACAGCACCAATGTTTCTTTTATGTGGGTTCCAGATTCGTTTCTTGTTTTTGTCGTATTTTGCAACATTAGCCGCAATTTTTGCACCATGATAAAAAACCTTATTTATGTAAATCAACGCCTTTGTTCAAATGAAGTTTCGTATGAACTTAAGGACATATGTGGTGTTGTAAAAGATAATAATAATTGATGGCCTGAGAGTGTGGTGGCACATGAAGTATTGTAATTTTAAATTACCAAATATTGTCTAATTAAATAACCTATAGATATGATGAACTTGGTTAGTTCACATGGTTAAGTCTTTTAGTTTAGTCTTTCCTTTTTCCTAGTGATGCGTAGCAAATGCCTGGCTGCAGATTTGATAAATTCATGGATTAGAGCGTATGAAAAAGTTGGTATAACTTTAAATGAGTTGACTCTTTTGGGTGTTAGGAATAATTATTACTCGAGTAAATCAAACCATATTACATCAAAGAATATGTTGAAATCAAAAGATGATATTAAAAAAAAGAGTAAATTATTGAAATCGTCCCTGTGGTTTGGTTAAAATTACACGTTTGGTCTCTAACTTTTTTTTTGCACTCGGATCGTCCCTGTTGTTTAATTTTGTTGCGTTTTTTGTCCCTGTGGTTTGATTTTGTTGCATTTTTTGTCTCTTACATACATAAAGTTAGGGACCAAACATGCAACTTTTACTAAACCATAGGGACGAAAAACGCAACAAATTCAAACCACAGGGACGATCCGAGTGCAAAAAAAAAGTTAGGGACCAAACGTGCAATTTTAACCAAACCACAGGGACGATTTCAGTAATTTACTCTAAAAAAATTAGTAAACTATACATGTCAATGTTCTTTTATAAATAAAATAAAAAAATAAAAAGAAAAAGTAAAAATATATTTTTTAAATATGTTTCGTAAACTTAAAAGTATTTAAAAACAACTTTCAAATGGTTTTAAAAAGAGTCTTTAAAAAATAGTTTAATTTGATTTTATTGACAAGTTCATTACATTTTGAGATACCTTATCGATATTATTCTTAGAGTGTGTTTGTTTTTTCTCTGAAGATTTGCATGATCTTTTCTGTTTGCGTGGCGCAGACCACGCGCAAACATAAAAGTTTGCAATGCGTTTGTTTTTCTGAAATGCACAAACATAAAAAGGTCTGCGTTAGGTCTTCACCATACAGACATGGCTCAACCTCTTTTAAAGTCTACGAAGTGTTTTAACTTTAAAAAAATATGTTTCTTTTCTTTTCTGCCTCCATCGTCCAAACTTCCCACCATCGAAACAAAACCCTCACTCCATCTGCGATCTAGCACTACTCGTCGACCATCACCTCCGATCAGTACCGACCATCGCCGCCCTCCTCTTTGATCGAAGGCGTCCAGACGACCACCAGACGAACATGTTTTTACCTTTTGTAATCGGTATTTTTTTCACTTCCAACATGAAATTGAGGATTAATCTTGCTGGAAAACTCTCTAATGCACTGAAATTCTTGTTTTTTGATATTGGAAATCCGAAAATATTGAAGAAAATAGATTTTCTTGCTTCAAATTTTTGTTAAATGTTGTTGAAAATCGTTATTTGCTGAAATTGGTGTTTGATTGTTTTTTTGTTGAAATTGTTATGATTCTTGTCGAAAATACTATTTTTTGCTGAAATTGTTGTTAGAATGTGCTAAAATCAAGCTTTTTTCTTGATTAAAATATGAAAATTTGAGCTGAAAATATGAAATAACGTTGTGAATGTTGTGATTGTGGCTGAAAATACTTTTTATTGTTTCAAATTGTTGTTGAATGTGCTGAAAATTGTTGTTGAATATGCTGAAAATCGTTATTTTGTTTTAGAATTATGAAATAATGATGTGAATCGTTATTGTCTCAAATTGTTGTTGAATGTGCTTAAAATCGTTATTTGGTTTTAGAATTATGAGATAATAATGTGAATATTGTGATTGTTGTTGAAAATACCTTATGAAATCATATTTGTGAATTTGTGAATGCTACAATACCTTATAAAATCAGATTTTTCTATGATATATTGGTTATTAGAAATGAGAGATAAACATTAATGGACCAATGAACAATTAAAATGCTTGTTGGATACTTGTATTGAAGAAGTAGAGAGTGTTGGTAGAAAAGGATTGAGTTTGCAGAAAAATTCATGGATAAGGCTTGGAAGAGTTCTTAAGGAACAATTTGGCGTTGACTTGAGTAAAAAACAAATGAAAAACGCACATGACAATCTGAAAGCCAAATACATAGGATGAGTATATTTAAAAAACAAAACTGATAATATATATAATTTTCAAACAAACACTTTTAACTTAACAGCCGAGGAGTATGATGATTTTTAGAAGGTATATATATATATATATATATATATATATTAAACATTTACGTTTAAAGTTGCCAAATATTCTTATACTATTTTTGTTACGTTTGGGTTTATGGGCATCCAAAGGTTGCTTCATTAAGAACAATGTCAATGCCTTTTCCAGATCTTTGTGCACGTCTTTTTGATGGAAATAGTGTCAATGGTAATTTTAGAAGTTACTCAACCCAATCATCATCAGTAGTTGGAGCATCCTTTTGTCGTCTTCCACCACTTCAGATTACCGCCACCCCTTTTCTTGCAATAGATGATGATGGTGATGGCACTTCCCATCATGCTAGTGAGCCTTTTCATGAGCCACCACCTTCTGCTGCTTCACCATATGCTGCGTCATCATCCAGTAACCCCAACAAAAGGGCTAAACCCTTAACTCCTAAAGCTCCTAGTGCATCACCGTCTGCTTCTTCACCCGATGGAACTTCTATTACTACTGACGATTTAGCATTTGAAATGAAAAAAGCTTTACAAAGTTTGACTAAAGGGTATACAATTCCTCAATGTTTAGAGAATTTAGAGGTGCTTTGGTTAGGCCCTACAGATCCTTTACGCTTTGTTGCATATCATATTTTTGGAGGGACCATGAACATGAGAGAGATGTAGATGCATTTGTCTGATGTTCCCGAGATAGTACGAGGATGGTTTGAGATGACGGGTACAAGTTTAGGAGTTTTGAAGGACAGAAAGATTGTTCGATGGTATTTCTTGTGTTGAAACTATTTTGTTAGGTCTTTTTGCCTTTGTTGGAACTATTTTGTTAGGTCTTTTTGCCTTTTTTGGAACTATTTTGTTAGGTCTTTTTGCCTTTGTTGGAACTATTTTTGTTATTTTGCTACTTGGAATATGGTTAATGTAGTGTTACTTTGCTACTTGAAATATGGTATATGTAATGTTTTTTTGCTACTTGAAATATGATTAATGTCATGTTTTTTAAAGTTCTACTTTGTTGATTTTAGGTTCATAATGGATCACGATCAAAAGATACTTCTCATAATTCTTATGTACCTATACATCCATTATTTTTGGAAGTGGAGTGTGAAACAATTGCGGGATAATGATTCAGAAATGACGGGACATGAATACACATTAGAGTATTGCATCGTAATCGTTTACAATGTGTTGAAGTACTACGCATGTCTCGTGACTCTTTTGTACGACTATGTGCTCATTTTAGAGAAAATTACTCATTAAAGGATAACAAACATGTATCGGTTGAGGAAAAGATGGCTATGTTTAATATTATGATCGGCCATAATCAACATTCGAAGCAAACAATTCATGAATTTTTTTATGAAGTGTTGGAAAAATGATGCATTTCGTACAAGACGTTATAGTATCAACTTCTTTTAATCCAGATCCAAACATTTTAGAACATAATAGGAGGCTACGACGGGTTTTCAAAGGGGCGGTTGACGCACTTGATGACACTTTAATACATGTTGTTTTCCCTGCTAAGAAACAAGACTTATATAGAAGTAGGGGGAAAGGGAGATTGCTACCAAAACGTATTGGAAATTTGTGACTTCAATATGATTTTTACATGTGTTGTGACCGGGTGAGAAGGGGTAGCGCATGACTCTAGAATATTATCAGAAGTAGTAGCCGATCCACAAGCATCATTATCGTTTCCACCACCAAATTAGTTTTTGTTTTTTTAAATATTTTTTATCTTAGTTTGAAAATTGATTAGTGTTTTGCATTTTTTACAGAAAAATATTATCTTTGTGATGCCGCGTATGCACACACTCGAGGATTTATGGCCCCTTTATCGTAATGTGAGGTATTGGCTTGGAGATTTTCATCAAGACGTGCTGTGACATCCTCAATTTCACGGCCAGAAAAGACTGATTTGTTTATGCTTTGTTTTATAAATCAGAGTAATCATTTAAAGAAAACGGTTGCGGAATTTGTTCCCAAAACAAAATGTGATAAGAATTTATCAAAGCATTTCTTTAAAGAAATGTATTTTCATTAAATAACAAAATCTCGGGATGTCATGTTCCGATATAGACCAAAAGCATAAACAGTATAAAATAGACCTTAAAACAGTTATTTATAACTACTGATCTATAATCCAAAATCTCTCGTCAAGTCCACCAACTTATACTCTTGTGCCATTACCTATAATGCAAAGAAAACTGAGTGGGTCAGGCTTGGGAGCCTGGTGAGCATATAGGGTTTTCAACCCACAATAATATATTTATTATATTTAATCATCAAACAATCAACCCAATTACCCATCCCTATTATCTCCATTTATCTTAAGGATCTACCCTAAGAATCATCTATCCTTCATTCTTAAGGATTGATCAGAGGTATAGGCACGAAGTCACATCGTTGCCAGGGTTTACTCAATAGGCGCAAACTCCATAGTCACCAAGGTTTATACAGTAGGCGCTAACTCCATAGTCACCAAGGCTTATACAATAGGTGCTAACTCCATAGTCACCAAGGCTTATACAATAGGCGCTAACTTCGTAGTCACCAAGGTTTAAGCAATAGGCGCTAACTCCATAGTCACCAAGGTTTACTTAACAGTAGGCGCTAACTCCATAGTCACCAAGGTTTATACAATAGGCGCTAACTCCATAATCACCAAGGTTTACTTAACAGTAGGCGCTAACTCCATAGTCACCAAGGTTTATACAATAGGCGCTAACTCCATACTCACCAACTATCCCATCTACCCATGTTCTACCCAACATTTTCGTAGATATAAATATATACTTTTATACATAGTTTAAAACCTGTATAACATGTTCATCCAATACACATTCCAAATAATAGATGAGACACATACACATAACACATATCTCATAGAGAATAACTCCTATCTATGAGTTAGAAGAAAGTAACTACACACTCACACAAAACATATACTTAATACATTCAAACAATACTTGTATTAAAAACGTGTTTGTGAAAGGGACTATACACTCACTTGATCAGAAGATGATCAGACAGCACTACGACTTGCAGAAGTAGTATTCTTCGGTAGATCTGGAAGATCTTCACAAAAACTGGGCTCCTCGCGGGCAGAGCTTCGGCTCGGGAATTGCACTTCACGGGATCTTCGGGCTTCGAGACTCGCTTCGGGTCTCAGGATGATACCGGGGCTTCGGGGGTACTTGTTTACACGTAAATCGAGGTAATATGGGTGAGAGATGAGAAAATGAGCAACCAAACTCGGCTGGCCCTTCAAATCTATTTATAGGGAAAAAATGGCCCTTGCCACGTCGTGGCACCTTTTTCCACGTCGTGGGCTTGGTGGTCACTGCATGCGTCATCGCAAGTTGCATGTGGGGGACTCCCGGAGGTGTCAGAATACTGGCCACGTCGTGGCACTGCTTGCCACGTCGTGGTATCTAACAGTTTTGGGGTTTCGCGCCCCGAATTTCAGAAATTCATAACTTTCGCATACGAACTCCGTTTTCGACGTTATTTATATCGACGTGTAGGTGAGATTATGCTCTAAAACTCTCGTTTAGATTCCATTGGCTAACTATGACTTTATTTTTAATATATTATAAATATATTACTTATATATTATCTTTAGTAGGCCGGGACAGGAAAACTCTGTTATAAACTCATAACTCCTTCGTCTGACGTCCGTTTTCGTCTGTCTTTCCATCGTTGCACTACTATCGATGAGATCTTCAATTCTCATTTAAATTGTTTCAGCTAAATATCGATCTAATGTAAATTCACTATTTATGTCGCGCTGTGTCGTGTCGGTTCTGTCGTGAAACTTCGACAGGTCATAACTTCTTCGTTATAACTCGGATTTCGACGTTCTTTATATATTCGAAAACCTCGTAACATAAACTAAATCTTAGTTAAGATTACTCCTTCTAAATAATCTTTCCCAAAAAATTCATTTTTGACGCTTATCGTCTCTAAATTGACTAGCCCTGATCTACAGACGTTACAATTATCTCCCCCTTAGATTGATTACGTCCTGGAATCATCAATGAAATAGGATTTGTAGACTGACTCCATAAGTTATCTCTACATCCTAAGTAATAACCTTGATGCTCAATCCTACATCTGCTCTTCGTACTATGTTGGACTTTCAATCATAACCTTCGAGTTACAAAATAAATCCTTTTTGAGGACTCCTTTTTCTTAGGATCAGTCCATTCCCTTATCTATTGTAACAGACCGATGGGTCATGTCCCGATGACCTCTCATCGTAGTCGGACTCAATTTGATATGACCACTAGGGTCGGAATAACAATCATCACAATAGTCATTACCGAAACAATGGTAACGACATACTTGAATAAACGAGACCAATCACTAGCTTCTTGGTAACCTTGTGACTTTCCCTGATCCAAGCGTGAGTCATGTGCTTCCAGTAGTACAGATCTCTACTACCATTCACACCTACTCATACTCGTCCCAAGTATTGTCCCTCAGTCGACCATGTCACCAAACATAAATAATACAATCATTCAACACATCGGATAATAAAACCAGGGTTTATATTATTTCTTGAAATGATTACACAAAAGTTCAAGTTCACCCTATACTATGCCTCTAACATGCTATGCTTCCTGATACAGACTTTATATATTAATATGAAGTCTTCATCTTTTAATCCTCCCATCGTTTTCTGCTTCGTCGAGAAGCATGTGGAATGCCCTCGGCTGTGGCGGTGTGTCTTTCTTCGGGCAGTCTTTAGAAATATGCCCTTCTTCGTTACATCCGTAGCATATCTTCTTGGTAGGCTCACACTTGTTGGCGTAATGCCCTATCTTGCCACATTTGTAGCAGGTCATCTCCTCACTACATTTCCCGAAGTGTTTCTTTTTACACTTCTCACACCACTTAGCTTCATCTCTTCCTCTAGATTTCGAGAATTTGGTTTCTTTACTGATCATTGAGGATCCTTCATGTTTCCTTTTCTCTCCAACTTCAGCTCTCTCCATACACTTTTCTTTTATTTGGGTCTCCACATTTTTGGCTGCCCAGATGGCGGCTTTCAGAGTGGTTGCTTGATTGACTATTGGACCAAAGTCCGCTGGTAATCCATTGGCAAACTTGTTGACCTTGGAAAGTTCAGTCGGAATTAGGTATGGAATAAGCTTCATCTTCTCTGTAAAGCTTGTAGCGTATTCAGTGACGATCAATTTTCCCTTCTTCAGATTTTGGAACTCATTGTTGATTTCCAGAAGATCCTGCTCAGAGCAGTATTGCATTTTCAGTTGCACCACGAACTCTTCCAAAGACATCTTGCTAGCTTCCCCCTTGGGCATCGAACCAGCCAGCAACTTCCACCAACTCAATACCCCAGATTTTAACAGAGGAATTGCAAGAGCGGTCTTCTGCCTGTTGCTACACTCGCAACTTTCAAACATTGTCTCCATCTCGGAGATCCAGTCCATAACTCCCACTGGTGTCGGGCTTCCAGATAGACACGGTGGTTTGGATGCCATGAAATCCTTATACTTGCATCCGCGACCATCGTTTCCCCCATCCTGGTTGATCTTCCTAACAATCGGTGGGTTTGCTTGACCAACAACCCCACTGAAGTTACCTCCTTCCGAGTGTCCTCCATTCACCTCGGGCTCTTCCACGTGAAGTGACAGTTCGTCATGATTTTGCCGAAGCAGACGCCTCGTCTCCTCCATCTGATGATCCAACATCGTCTGAATCATCATTTGCACTCCATCCATTGTCATTGGCTCAGGTGCTGCTGCTACAACAGGTATCTGCTCGATTACAGGTGGTTGATTCCTATTTTCATTCACATTTCCAACTCCGCTTCTTGTTCTTGCCATTCTTGATCTATACACCGAATACGGTGAATTTAGATTCTCAATTACGATAGAAATCAAATCATCCTTATCACACCGAAACGTTTACATGTTAGTTCTAATATCGTAGTCGTACGCTTAGAATTCTAAACACATAAGGTTTCCAAATTCGGTCGGCAACAGACCATAGATCCGAACAAATAACATCATATATGGAAAACATATAACATTTAGCACATAAAAGCATTTTAGGCATCTTCCCTAAAGTATACTAGTGCTTGTGTCTAAAATATGGTAGACACTAATCTCACAATCATCGCTTAGCATTCTAAGTTTAAGTCTAGAAATGCTACAAATTCCTAGTTCGCTTAAACTAATGCTCTGATACCAACTGTGACATCCCCAATTTCACGGCCAAAAAAGACCGATTTGTTTATGTTTTTTTTATAAATCAGAGTAATCGTTTAAAGAAAACGGTTGCGGAATTTGTTCCCAAAACAAAATGTGATAAGAATTTATCAAAGCATTTCTTTAAAGAAATGTATTTTCATTAAATAACAAAATCTCGGGATGTCATGTTCCGATATAGACCAAAAGCATAAACAGTATAAAATAGACCTTACAACAGTTATTTATAACTACTGATCTATAATCCAAAATCGCTCGTCAAGTCCACCAACTTATACTCTTGTGCTATTACCTGTAATGCAAAGAAAACTGAGTGGGTCAGGCTTGGGAGCCTGGTGAGCATATAGGGTTTTCAACCCAGAATAATATATTTATTATATTTAATCATCAAACAATCAACCCAATTACCCATCCCCATTATCTCCATTTATCTTAAGGATCTACCCTAAGAATCATTTATCCTTCATTCTTAAGGATTGACCAGAGGTATAGGCACGAAGTCACATCATTGCCAGGGTTTACTCAATAGGCGCTAACTCCATAGTCACCAAGGTTTATACAGTAGGCGCTAACTCCATAGTCACTAAGGCTTATACAATAGGCGCTAACTCCATAGTCACCAAGGCTTATACAATAGGCGCTAACTCCATAGTCACCAAGGCTTATACAATAGGCGCTAACTCCATAGTCACCGAGGTTTACTTAACAGTAGGCGCTAACTCCATAGTCACCAAGGTTTATACAATAGGCGCTAACTCCATAGTCACCAACTATCCCATCTACCCATGTTCTACCCAACATTTTCGTAGATATAAATATACACTTTTATATATAGTTTAAAACCTGTATAGCATGTTCATCCAATACACATTCCAAATAATAGATGAGACACATACACATAACACGTATCACATAGAGAATAACTCCTATCTTTGAGTTAGAAGAAAGTAACTACACACTGACACAAAACATATACTTAATACATTCAAACAATACTTGTATTAAAAACGTGTTTGTGAAAGGGACTATACACTCACTTGATCAGAAGATGATCAGACAGCACTACGACTTGCAGAAGTAGTATTCTTCGGTAGATCTGGAAGATCTTCACAAAAACTGGGCTCCTCGCGGGCAGAGCTTCGGCTCGGGAATTCACTTCTCAGGATCTTCAGGCTTCGGGACTCGCTTCGGGTCTCTGGATGATACCGGGGCTTCGGGGGTACTTATTTACACGTAAATCGAGGTAATATGGGTGAGAGATGAGAGAATGAGCAACCAAACTTGGCTGGCCCTTCAAATCTATTTATAGGGCAAAATTAGCCCTTGCCACGTCATGGCACCTTTTTCCACGTCGTGGGCTTGGTCGTCACTACATGCGTCATCACAAGTTTCATCTGGGGGACTCCCGGAGGTGTTAGAAGATTGGCCACGTCGTGGCACTGCTTGCCACGTCGTGGTATCTAACAGTTTTGGGGTTTCGCGCCCCGAACTTCAGAAATTCATAACTTTCGCATACGAACTCCATTTTTGACGTTCTTTATATCGACGCGTAGGTGAGATTATGCTCTACAACTCTCGTTTAGACTCCATTGGCTAAGTTTGACTTTATTTTTAATATATTATAAATATATTACTTATATATTATCATTAGTAGGCCGAGACAGGAAAACTCCGTTATAAACTCGTAACTCCTTCGTCTGACATCCGTTTTCGTCTGTCTTTCCATCGTTGCACTACTATCGATGAGATCTTCAATTCTCATTTAGATTGTTTCGGCTAAACATCGATCTAATGTAAATTCACTATTTACGTCGCGCTGTGTCGTGCCAGTTCTGTCGCGAAACTTCGACAGGTCATAACTTCTTCGTTATAACTCGGATTTCGACGTTCTTTATATATTCGGAAACCTCGTAACATAAACTACATCTTAGTTAAGATTACTCCTTCTAAATAATATTTCCCAAAAAAGTCATTTTTGATGCTTATCATCTCTAAATTCACTAGCCCTGATCTACGGGCGTTACACGTGCATTAACCGATAAAGAAAAATTTAACCATGGACATGCAAAACTTCATAATGTCATTGAGCGTGCTTTTGGTATTTTGAAAGCACGCTTCCCTATATTGAAGAGGATGGCACCATTCCCGTTTGTTACACAAAGAAACATTGTCATGGCATGTTTCGTGCTACATAATTGTGTAAGGAGAGAAGGACTGAGTGATGAGTATTTCGCACGACACGATGAACCCAATGTTTCTTTTCGAAATAACAATGTGGCTATTGATGGTGATGATGAAGACGGGATTCCAACACATGATATTGCAGCAGACCGTGAATATATGACTCAGTTACAAGATGAAATTGCTGAGCAATTGATGCACAATATAGATTGAATTGTTTTAAATGAAATTTTTATTGTAAAACCATTTTTTTTATTGTATGACTAATTTAGTTGCATGACTTTTATTTTCAATGTTTTATGACTATTATTTTTAAAATTTTGGTGTTGAAATATCATTTTATGTTTGTAAAATCATTTTATTTAAAATTCAGTTTATTTCAGCAGCCAGCAGATGTTAAAAAACAAACAATCTTCTTATTGCAGACTGTAGACATTTGGTTCATCTCTTCTGCTGCAGAGGCTTGCAGATGTGGTTCGCAGACTACATACATTTTGGCTTCAGAAAAACAAACAACACCTTATACTATCTCCAATTGGTTTCTATTGAAGTAAATAATATGTTATCACTGATCCAACTTTACTTTATCCTATTTTTACTTCAAAAAATAATTTTAGTATATTTTTATTCTAATAACTTTTAAAAATTGTCAAAGGCACTCAATCTACTAATTAGCTTCTAACAAATATGTAATTTATCCTTTTTTTCATTATAACAATATTATAAATTATCTTATTCGAAACTTATAAAAAAATAAATTGTTCTCATATAATGAAATTATTGAAAAAACCAATACATATCCATCTGTTGGAAAACTATTCTTATAAATGATCAACCAAAGTATTAAACTCATTTATCTATAACATTAATTTTGCATATGTTTTCGTATTTGTAAGATATATGTTAGAAAAGCTTGCAAAATTGGACCACTGGTTTGTAAAAAACCATGGTTAGAATCCAAAAAGTTTTTAACTTGCATAAAAAGTTTAAAATTAGATAATTTCCAAGGTTTTAATATGTAGAGCACTTGAAATGACCGTTTTAACCTTTTATTTTATTTTATTTTATTTTTGTATTCTTTATCCATATTTATTTTAATACTTTATTAATTAAAAATGAAAAGATATAAATCTAACTTGAAGATCGTTTGGATCTTTATAACAGGTAAAATGATGAATACGAAAACTGTAAATAACACAAGTATGGATCAAAGTATGTCGAATGATTAGATCAACAATCCTCAGCAGAGCTCGATAAAGAACTTCCGCTGTAGAGGATTTAGGGTTACAAGAACGATAAAGAAATAATGCTCTGATCTATCGTGATAATCTTTTCTATCGTTAACCTAATATGCATGCAAGCATATATATTTATACTAAACCCTATCTAGCTCTCGGTTGGACAGGCCCAAACCGGAGTTACAAAACTGGACTAATAAACGAGCCCAATAGACGTAATACATCAAACCGCTACCCAACAATCTCCCCCTTTGCGTCAAATTGGAGCGAGATTACTTCTTCTTCTTGCTTGGGCCAGCAGCGGGAACTTTCTTCTTTACAGTTTCAAACAGACGTGAGATAAGCGCAAGGATCGTCTGTCTGAACCGAATGTACCATTGTATCATGTCGTCAAAATACTTGATATCATCCGCTGTATTTTCCTTGCATCTGTGGATGATCCCCAACACATGCTCTAGGCAAGCAGTGGTGTAAAGATGTTTATCAGCTAAGGCAAAAAGACATTTCTGTCCTTCATTCCTAGTGAACATGACTGAGTTTCGCCTCGGGTCAATTTTGCCCATCTTCATTTGGTTCAGATCACTGGCCGAGCCAACAGGAGATATTGTTGGTTTCTTCTTGAAGACGCTTGCTATCTCCTGATCCATCAGTGCAACTTTCATGATGTAGCACACCGGCATCCTCTTGAGATGGTCGATGATCGGACCATATTCAGCTTCGTTGGTCAGAAGGATGTTGTGCAGAATAATCCAATCATGGGGATTGAGGTTCGGAAGATCTGCTAAAGAAATGGCATGTTCGGTTTTGGCAGATCCCCTAAGCACCTTGAACCGAACGTTAATGAACTTCCCTTCAGTGTACGGTTTCAAGACCCGAACGTTGATAATCTTCTGAGCGCTCCAGGTTTGATATTGAGGTTGAGCAGCCTTCAGATAGAAATCAATCAAGTCCCGATCAACCTCCAGATGAGGATGAGGGAACTCTGCAACGTTGGAGAAGGTGTGAAAGATGAACGCCTTTCGGGTCAGTGGCATGTCGAACTGAGAGCCGACAGTATTGGAACAGTCAAAAGAAATAACTGGTTCCAGCCACAAGATGCTCGGAGTGTCGATTGCTTCCTTTATCATCCTCTCGAGAGTCTAAGCAGGAAAAAGAGTTTTCCTACTCTCGAGAAGGTCGTGGGCTTCCTTCTGTTTTCGCTCAGCTTCTTCAGCTTCTTTTGCCACACGAGCACTATCATCTGCATCATTGCGTCGACTTTTGCGTTTCAACAAGTCGGTAATGGTTTCTTGGTCATCTTCCTCTTCATCCTCAGCAATCTTCTTGCCTTTGTCTTTCACACCCGAACCGGAGGCTTGGCCTACAGGAGGAGGTTCGGTTGTGTGAGTTGCCTTTGAGGAATGAGGTGGTTGGGATGCAGACTCCTTTTCTCCCCCTTGTTTCGGAATGGACACGAAATCGGGTAGCCCTTCAATTTTGCTTAATAGGTCTAGGGCAGGAGCGAGCTTCTCTGCAAGGGTACGCCTCACAGAATGGTTAAGGATAGGATCATGTGCTTCGAGGATGTTGGAGATGGCTGAGTGGACATCCGAAACACACGTCTTAATGACCTCCCGTTCGGACCGAAGAGTGTCAATTTGCTGTTGAGAATGGGAGAGTTGAGCACTCTTGACCTTTAGGGCAGTGGTCTTCTTTTCCAAAACATCCATCAACGAGTTCTCAGCAGCCAAATCTTCTTGGAGCTTTGAGAGACGCTCGTCAATAGTAGTACGGAAGGCTGAGTTGTCGTCTGTGAGCGATTGACGAAGTGAAGCAAAGGACTTCAACTCAGTAGAGACAAACGTGGCCAACTGTTGAACAATTGGTTCCAACGTAGTCTTGGTGGCATTAGCACTCTCCTGTAAAGATTTTAACAAGGCATAGGAATCAGAAAATAGTTTATCGACTTTTTCGGTCGCAGCCTGACAGGCTTTCGTTAAGGCATCGATGGCGGTGGTTGCAGAAGCGATAGAATCTTGCTGAGCCCTTGAGAAAGCATCAACAATCTTCTGAATAGCAACTTCAGAGAGTGATGATTGAGATGTAGAAGAAGAGGCAATGAGCAAGTCGACCTTGTCATGGAGCTCCTTAAGATGTTTCTTTGTGACCGGAGCGTCATCATCATCATCGCTCTGCACTTGAAACGGACTGTAGTAGACCGAATCAAACGTCATGTTTTCCCCTCCAAGGAAAGTGTCGTCTCCGTCAGAGGCGTGACCGGGAGATGGTGGTGGTGGTGAAGCTGGTGGTACAGTTATATGGGTAGGTTCGGGTTGGGTTGTTTCGGGTGTAGGTGTAGGGGTAGATTCGGGTGCTTTTTGGGTTTCGGTTGTGTTTATGGTTTCGGGTGCTGGTGGAGGTTCGGTTGCATCAGTATGAACCCCCGTATCAGATACGTTGGCTCTAACATGTGCAGTGGATGTTGTGGTTGCGTCGGTGAATATTGGTGGAGGCATTGGGATTGAAGTGTTTGGAATGTGGGTAAAGGGGTTTATGATGGGAATGGAAGTAGGAATAGTTTTAGGAGGAGAGGGAATTAGAGAAGGAGGGATTTGAATCTTAGGGGTAGGTGATCTGGGTGGTGTGTTGCCTCTTGGAGAGTCGTCAGAATCCGAACTCTCACCCTCTGACTCACCGGAGGAGGAAGCGATAATTAGCTTTCTCCTGGGTTGTGTTTTTCGCCTCTTGTGCTGCGGAGACTGAGCAGCTTTTGTGGGTTTCCTCTTCTTAGGAGAAGGGCCTTTAGCCCCTTTCGCCACCTGTTTCCCTTTGTCAGCCTTCTTGCCTCTTGGAGCAGGCTTGTCGGCATCATGGATCGACTTCAACATCTCCGGTGTGAGATCCCTCAGACCAGAACGCTTGAATTCTTTGTAGGTTCTGATAATCCGGCTGTCAGCTGGAACGTCAGCATACATAGATTCCGGAATGGAACCATTGAAGGGAAATTTGGAAGCATCTGAGACGATGATCTTCGTGGTATGAAATGTACCAATCGAAGACATCGGAGCACCGGCAACAGTGGGGATGTTGTACTTGTCCATCACCCACTTCGTAATCAATGTCCAAAACCTAGCATAAGACACCTCTGAATGCTGTGAAGAAGAGGATAGACTCTGGATGAGTTGTTGCCAAAGAACAAACCCATAATCGACATTGATGCCATTGTAGACACCATACAAGATGGACAGAAACAGTCGACTGGAACCATCAGAGCCAGAACTCCTTTCAGAAAGGCCTTTTAATAACACAGTGAACATCCCGTTCCACTGTGGCGGCAAGCATGACTTCTTGAATTTGGCGACGGAAGTAAGCGCCTCCGTATAACCCATGTTGTAGAACATATTGAACAGGTGCCCCATTGTAATTATCTCTGGATTAACCCTCGTAGGGTCAGCTTCAAACCCTAACAGGGAGCAAAATCGTTGCTTGGAGATGGACTCTTTGTGATGAGAAACGTCAAAGAAGATCCTGTTAACCACTTTGTCGTAATGAGCAGTCGCATAGATTTGCGACAGGAACTCCATTGGAACTGATTCCGCCCTTGAAAGTGCAGGAGCAATCGGTGAAAACTTCAAACACTCGATAATTGGGAACATGTAGGAATCATAAGCATGATGGGTTAGATCGATAATGAGGCATTGTTGAGGGCGAATGGGCAGTATGTGAGAAGTGGCGTGAACAGAAGACGAATCTGCCATTGTTGAAGAGAGTGAAGAAGATGATGAACAGTTATGGTTCAGGGATTTCTTGCGCTCTGGGAATTTTGATTGCAGTAAAGAGGTAAATGGTAGAGGATGTTGCTTTTTATACTGGGGTTTAAGGAGAGAGAAAGATCTTCCCAAATCTTCGATTGAGAATGGAAGGGTTTTTCGGATTTGACTGATGCGTGACAGTTGGGGTTGCCGATGATCACGCATGAGAGAGAATGTCAGACCCCTAAGAACACGCCTCCCATCAAGCGCCATTTAGATATGAAGCGTTTCAGATTCACACGCGCCTCTTCTGCGCCATTTGGAGAAGAACCGTTTCAAATTCACACACGCGTCTGCGGCGTCATTTGGAGATTAGACGTTTCAAATCCGCACGCGTTCCCTTTTACGCCGTTTGAAATCAAATCGATTGGACTCCCGCCTGAGTCAGCAACTCTTCATCTTATCCCTTTAAGGTGTAACGGTATCTTTTGAACAATGCTCCCACGTGGATGAAAATTGACCACAACTTATATTTAACCACCAATCCAATGAAAAAGCCTGTAATTATTAGAACCAGAATTTTGGAAAATCAAAGATTTTCGTGCTAAGGGTGTAAAAGAAAAGAAATAAAGCAATCATTTTTAGGAAAAATTGTGATGTCAATAAAGACACGAAACAAATGATCCCGGACACGAATCTCTTCCTTCAAAGTCAAGAGAGACCTTAAAGTGTTAGTGTGGTTTCCCGTTGAATAACGATCAAACACTTATTAAGAAGTGTTGAAAGGCTTCTTTTAATTAAGCTTTTTAGGGTGGCTTTTGCTTTAATTCAACAGTCTTAATCTTGAAATAAGATAGAAAGTGAACAAAGTACTTGTGAGACCGGTGTAGTCTGTTGAACAAGTAGGTTGGTAATAATTTTAAAGTGACTGGGAAAATAAAATCTCAACAAAAAATTAAAAACTGGATCCCAAGGGAAGAAATGTTATGGTTTTTAACAATTTTATAGGAATCACATAAAATAAAAATTTGAGATTTCATGAAGATATGTCCGTCAATTCATTAGTGAAAACTAGAGCAATTTAATTGTTCACCGTCAATTCAAATTGGGTATTGAATTTTGGGTTTCACTCAGCTCGTAGTGGCACGAAACTAAGATCATAAACGCAGTTTTTGAGTAACCATAAACCTCAGTGGTAATATCTGAGAGTCTCAAGGGTTACGTTTGTGAAACGAAGTTAATGGAGAAATGCAATAGAGATGGTGTAAGAAATCAAAGTACCTCTGCTGTGAAAAATAGGACCAAGCAGAAAACTCTTATCTCATGTGAGAAGAGAGTTAGGTAGCTCTCGATTAGAATAAATGTGATAGCCTAATTGGGAAGACAAAGTTTGTGTATACCAAGTCATTAAGGCTATTATTCAGAATCTGATGACGCTTTGGGCACATACAACAGCATGCTTCTAGGGACACTTAACTAATTCAACAATTTCCCCATAAACAAACACACAAATAAAATTAAAGCCAAAAATTAAATAAAGAACAAAATATTTTTGGAGTTTTTGATATTAGAAGAAAAGAAATATTTTTGGAATTTTTGATATTAAAAAAAATAAATGATAAATAATAAAAAAAAATAAGACTGAGAAAGAAAATAAAAGGATAAAAAAAACTTTGGAACCGAACCCGAGCGTTCGGTTGATTTCGGTTGTGAAAAATTTTGAAAAACCGAACCCGAGCGTTCGGTTGATTTCGGTTTTGAAAAATTTTGGAAAACCGAACCCGAGCGTTCAGTTGGTTTCGGTTTTGAAAAATTTTGAAAAACCGAACCCGAGCGTTCGGTTGATTTCGGTTTTGAAAAATTTTGGAAAACCGAACCCGAGCGTTCGGTTGGTTTCGGTTTTGAAAAATTTTGGAAAACCGAAGAAATTAGACTTTCAAAAAGGAAATACTTTTGACAATAAGATAAATAATTTTGGAACAATTGTACATGAAATTTACAACCAAGAAAACTACCTTTAATTGATGAGCGAAAGGCAGATTATCCAACCGAACCCGAACGTTCGGTCTATTTCGCTTCTTACGTTTGAGTTTGAGAGGTAGTTTGTGGTACTGACTCTGATTCCATCATACCTAGCCCTTGTAGAATTTTGTTGAACGACGCTTCAGGAAGGGCTTTGGTGAAGACATCAGCCAGTTGATCAGTGGTTCTAACAAAGTGAATTTCAACGTTTCCATCTTCCACATGATCTTTAATGAAGTGATACCTCAGTGCTATGTGCTTAGTCTTGGAGTGTTGCACTGGGTTATGACAGATCCTAATTGCACTTTCAGAGTCACAATATAGTGGGATCTTTTTCATATTGAGTCCATAGTCCCGGAGTTGACTTTGGATCCAAATCACTTGAGAAGTGCAGGAGGCAGCTGCAATGTATTCTGCTTCAGCTGTAGACAAAGATACACAGGTTTGTTTCTTTGATTGCCAGCTAACCAACTTCCCGTCAAGGAATTGGCAGCCTCCAGTGGTGCTTTTTCTGTCTAGTCCACAACCTCCAAGGTCTGCATCTGAGTAGGCTTGAACGAAGAAGCCTGAGTTGGAAGGATACCATAGACCTAAAGAGGTAGTTCGCTTGAGATATCGTAGAATGTTCTTCACTGTAAGCATGTGAGGTTCGCGAGGGTTCGCCTGAAATCTAGCACAGTAACAAACAGAGAACATGATATCAGGCCTGCTAGCAGTAAGATACATCAGTGAACCGATCATCTGGCGATAAAGCGTAATATCAACTGCCGGCTTATCCAAGGATGGAGTGAGCTTGGTGCCGAACGCCATGGGAACTTTGACTTTTGAATCTCCCATCATGCCAAATTTTGCAAGGAGAGTCTTCGTGTAAGCTTCCTGATTAATAAAGATGCCTTTGGGTCCCTGTCTAATATTTAAACCAAGGAAAAAGTTAATTGGACCCATTGAGCTCATTTCAAATTTAGTCTCCATCAGCTTTCTGAATTTAGCTGTTAAGCTGGGATTCGTAGAGCCAAAGATGATATCATCGACGTAAATTTGAACAATCATAAGGTGGTTACCTTCCTTCTTACGAAAGAAGGTTGGGTCAACCGAACCTTGTTTGAATTTGGACATCATTAAAAACTTTGTCAGCGTTTCATACCAGGCTCTCGGAGCTTGTTTCAGTCCATACACGGCTTTGTCCAAAATATAACAATGATTAGGATACCTTTCATTTACGAATCCAGGAGGTTGCTCCACGTACACTGTTTCTTCAAGTTCTCCATTGAGAAATGCACACTTGACGTCCATTTGGTAGACTTCAAAGTTTTTGTGTGCAGCATAGGCGAGAAATATTCTAACGGATTCCAGCCTAGCTACAGGAGTGAAAGTCTCTTCATAGTCAATTCCTTCCTCCTGACAGTATCCTTTCACTACCAGACGTGCTTTGTTTCATATCACGTTTCCTTCCTTGTCCATTTTGTTCCTGAAGACTCATTTGAGACCAACAAAGGAGGCATCTGGAGGAGTTGGAATGAGTCGCCAAACTTTGTTCCTTTCGAATTCATTCAGTTCGTCTTGCATAGCTTGAACCCAATCGGAGTGATCAAGAGCAGTGTTAACTGTCTTTGGTTCAACTTTTGAGACGAAGGAGTTAAACATACAGAATTCTACTTTTGAAAACAAGGAAGTTTGTTTTGCCTTGAGTTGTGATCGGGTCAGAACCTTTTCAGATACATTACCAACAACCTGGGAGACAGGATGATCTCTGGTCCATTTGACGAGAGGAGGGTAGTTTGGATCAAAGGTTGGATCCAATTCAGCGTTTATCATCTCTTCTGGTTCGGATTGACTTTCATAGTCGTAAGACATATCTACATTCTCCCCCTCGACAGATAAGCTTTCAGGAATGTCTTGAGTGTCTTGCGCTACAGAGGTTTCTGGTGGTGCTGAGCTTTTGGGTGTTGATGCACCTTCGGGTGATGAAGCATTTTTGGTTGGTGTGGCACTTTCGGTTGGTGAAGTGCGTTCGGGAGCAGCTTGAGACCTTATCTCCCCCTCAACATGTGAGCTCGGCTGTGATGACGAAGATGGATCCTCCCCCTCAACTGAAGCATTGTGTTGTGAAGGGTCGTCAGAACTTGATCCTCCTTCATTCATTCTCTTTGCAGCATCTTCGACAAGTTGTTTCAAATGATCTACCCTGTTGTCAGCTGCGCTGGCTTCTGAGAGAGTGGCCTTCTCTGGTTCATCAAATAACTCAACGAACTTCTCAAATAGGTTTGCGATTGAGGCTGTGACTTGGCCAGTTTGAGGAAAGATTTCTCCAGCTGTGTTTTCGTTAGCCTTTAGCTTTTTGACATAGCTATCGTCGAAAGTCACGTAATAAGTTTCTTCTATTTTCCTCGAACGCTTGTTTAATACCCTGTACGCTTTAGAAGTAAGAGAATAGCCCAGAAATATCCCTTCGTCGGCTTTGACATCAAACTTGTTGCGGTGTTCTTTAGAATTGAAGATGAAACACCGTGAACCGAACACATGAAAAAACTTGACATTTGGCTTTCTGTTGTTGATGATCTCATAAGGAGTGAGAGTGAAGCGCTTATTGAGATATGACCTGTTCTGTGTAAAACAAGCAGCAGAAATAGCATCAGCCCAAAAATATAAAGGTAAGGAAGCGAAACTTAGCATGGTTCGGGCCGCTTCACACAAAGATCGGTTTCGTCTTTCGACAATTCCGTTTTGTTGAGGTGTGTAGGGAGCTGATAAGTTGTGACTAATTCCTTTTTCTGCTAGGAATTCTTCGAATTCTTTATTTTTGAACTCCAGTCCATTGTCGCTTCTGATGTTGCGAACGACTTTCTTTAGCTGTACTTCAACCTGCTTGATGAACACCTTTAGCTTGTAAGTCGCTTCAGATTTAAGCTTCAGAAAGAACACCCATGTAAAACGCGAAAAGTCATCAACAATAACAAGAATGTACTTTCTACCACCGATACTTTCGATAGATGATGGACCACACAAATCAATATGAAGTAACTCTAGTGGTTCAACAACTTTGGTGTTTATTATAGATGGATGACTTTGACGACTCTGCTTCCCCATTTCACATGCAGCACACAAATGTTCTCTATCGTACTTGAGCAATGGAAGACCTCGAACATGTCCTCCAGTGACAAGTTTGTTGATATCCTTAAAGTTGGGATGAGAGAGCCTTCGGTGCCACAACCAGCTTTCGTCAGATTGTGCTTTGGATAACAGGCAGATAGCTGGGTTCCCTTTGATAGGTTTGAGGTTTAGGGGAAACATTTCACCTTTACGCTCCGATTTGAGAATAACTCTTTTCGTCTTCTTCTCAATGATTTCAGAACCCTCATCGTCGAATGAAACCTTGAGACCGGTACCTCCAACAAGCTGAGATACACTGATGAGGTTATGTTGTAGTCCTTCCACGTATGCAACCTTCCTAATCGTGAAATCACCATTTGTAATCATTCCATAGCCTTTTATGGTGCCAAAGGAGTTGTTCCCGAACTTGACATTTCCACCGTTTGAAAGAGATCTATATTCCCTTAGCTCTTCCTTCCTTCCTGTCATGTGACGCAAGCAGCCACTGTCAATGTACCATTCTTCGTCAAACTGCTCGTCACTAATAACCTGCAAAAATTAAGCAGATTTAGGAACCCAAAGTTTCTTGGGTCCTCGTGAGCCTTTCACAGGAACGGGAATAGTAAGAGAGATGTCAACAAGATATGTTCTTTTTATTAGTGTTGTTTCATCTTTCTTTTTTATGGTGAAAACCTTAATTTTATTGGGATTCGTTGCTTTTGGTTTGGACTCTGGTTTAACTGATGAAACCTTTAGTTTTCCTTTTAGTTCAGTTGATGATTGAGGTTTTTGAGAGTGAACATAATGGAATTTAGAACGAGGTGGAGAGGAATTAGAAGAATTTGAAGAATTAGAAGAGTTAGAATGAGAGAACTTAGACTTAGATGATTTCTTGACTTGAGATTCTAGGTGACCCTTTTTCTTTTGATCATTAGTGGGACCGAACCTAGAATTTTGATCTCTTTTGTTCTCTGAACCGAACCTTTGCTTTCGGTTGATGTTGTTCTCTGAACCGAACCTCTACTTTCGGTTGTTATTGCTCTCTTGTGATTTAACAGGACTTTTCTCTGACTTTAAGTTCCTGTCATGATGTGACAAAATAGGCATTTTGAGATTGCCAAAACTGTTTTCTTTCAGAGAGATTCTTCTTGTATCTCTGATTCCTTTGCTGTTTTTGATTTCTCATCTGCTTCGGTTGATAATGAATATTGGCTTTTGGTTTCTGTTTTCCTTTAGCTGGTTCACTCTGAACTGATGATGTTTCGCTTAAAGGAGTGACTTCTTTTGCAGGAATTCCTTTTTCTTGAGGAACATCTTTTGTACCACTAGTACTTGGCACATCGAAGCTATCAGGCTTATTCAAAGGTTCTGGCACATATCTGCCTTTGCTTTTCCACGAAGTCCTTTCAGACAGACCTACCGTTTCGTCAGCATTGTCGATGGGAGCTGACCAGAAAAACTCGTCGCAGCCATCAGCATTGTCTTCGTTTACAATGGCTGTGAGTTCAGCGGTCTGATGTTCGGTTATACCTGTGACCTTATACACCTGATTTGGAGTGGTTCTTACCTTTTGGTATACTACTGCCTTTTCTGCAAGAATCGGGGACTTTTGTTGGGACAAACGAGCAAACTCCACTGAATTTTCTAAAATGAGATTCTTGTGGTTTTCGGGTTCGCTCTTGACAAATTCTGAGCAATCAACTGTGTCCTCTACAGAAATTTCACTCATATTTTCGTCCTCATTAAGCTCAGATGCATTTTCAACATCAATTTTATTTTCTGAGCTCAAGTTGGCGTTTAATGAGTCAAATTTTTGTATGGTTTCGGTCCTCAGTTTCAATTTATCATTTTCATCCAAAAGGTTTTTAAGCATGTCCTTATGGTCCTTGGACTTTATGAAAGATTTGATTTTGTCTAGTCCATACATATACGTCGGATTAACATCCTCAGACGAAATAACACTTTCACAATTATACACTTCAGCATCAATTTCATCTTCCTTAAACTCAAGGAAGGGTAAAATCATGTGATGAATCTTTTGTCCTATTTCACAGTCCAAATGAAGCTGAGTGATATTAGTATAAAGACGTTTAGCAATCAAACAAAAAACATTTCTCTGTTTTAAAAGCTTTAAATTGTCTCTTTGAAAATAAATGTTTTCATCTTTGGTTTTGATTAGCTCCAACTCCTTCAGTTCGATCCACATCCTCCGTTCCTCACTCTTGGAAGATACCCTACTTATTTGGTCAGTTAGGTTAGAGTTGGTGACTCGTGTTTGAGTTAAACTGCTGTCTAGATGAGAGATTCTTGAATTAACATATTTTAATTCTTTTTCATATGAGCTTTGTGGTACTTTGAATGCAGTAAAAACGGATTGTACCTTCTTGATTAATTCATCAAGTTCGTTGAACTGTACGCTGAGCGGTTTTGCTGTGAAGCACAAATCTTCTCGCTCCTTTGCGTCTTCATTCCCACCATCTGTGTTGTATCCCCTCATCTGAGATACATCGGACACCATCAAGCATTTTCCACCACTACTCTCTTCTTTCGCCACATAAGCCTTTCCATGAGAAGGCTTCCTCACTTCATCATCTTCAGAGTCGGTTGACCAGACCTCCACGCCACCGAACTCATCATCCGCTACCGAACCCTGCACAATTAAAGCATTCATAGAAGGGTTAGCAGTAGATTTCTTCTTCCTGATCTCATCCATCTTTCTATGCAACAAAGCTTCTTCATCTTTTCATCATCCTTTTCTGCCATTTTCTTGAGGACACAATCTTTTGCATAGTGGTTCTTTCCTCCACAGTAATAGCAGCTCACTCCCGAATCTCCTTCAGCTTTCGGTTCCTTCTTTGATTCTTCTGCCTTCGGTTCATCTTTGACCTTTTCAGAACTATAACTTCCCTGCCAATTTCGGTTCTTATTGGTGGGAAATCTTTTCTTGATGAACCTCTTGGGGTTTGACACCATCATAGCATAGTCTTCAGAAGTAAGGTCATAGTCCTCCAAGTTGAGGTCTTCTTCTTCCATCACCGCTTTGCTTTTGGACAGAAGGGCTAACGAACCCAAGCTTGAGACCACATTTTTCTCTTGTAACACGATCTTTTCTTGAGATTTCGGGATGCCCACCAGTTTCGCCAAAGAGTAGGATTTGAATTGCTCATGCGATTTAACTGTGGACACTATAGCTCTCCACTCAGATCTGAGGCCGTTCAAAAACGTAACCTTCTGCTCAATTAGCTTCCTTTCAATGTCATGTTTAATCATCTTGCTAAGAAGATGATTGAAGCGATCGAACGTTTGAGTCACGGTTTCTTCGGCTCCCTGCTTGAATTCACCAAACTCGGACAAGAGTAAGGTTTGAATGGAGTGTTCAAGATCTTCGTCCGTAGAATACAATTCTCGTAGCCTGTCCCATATTTCTTTTGCAGTTGTGCATGAACTCACCAGCCTGAAAGTATCAGATTGAAGAGCGAATCTTATTAATCTCAATGCTTTGATATTGCACTGAAATTTATCTTTTTCGTCTTGAGCAATATCTTTAACGTCTTTCAAAAGATCATTATACTCCTTCTGAGTTTTAATAATCCTTGAAGTTGCTGAATGAGCAAAGGGTCCAGATACGATTGCTTCCCAGATGAGGTATCCATTGTCCTCAGATCCTATAACATAATCTTCAAAGTGATGTGCCCAGACTTCATAATCCTGGGTGTAAAGGATGGGAATCTTCGTTGTTGATCCAATGTTGTTCGAAATATTAATAGGATTGGATTGTGACTCGTCCATGCTTGATCGAATAACCTGTTTAAAAGATCAGACTTGTAATGTATTAAATTAGGGCAAAACAATAAATGTTGAGTTACGTCAATTATGAGATGACGGCTCAATAAATATTGATCAATGCGGAATAACCCTAATCGCAACCTTTTTCACAGAAAAGATGTGTATCAATTACACAGCCTCCTGCTCTGATACCAATTGATAAGATATAAATCTAACTTGAAGATCGTTTGGATCTTTATAACAGGTAAAATGATGAATACGAAAACTGTAAATAACACAAGTATGGATCAAAGTATGTCGAATGATTAGATCAACAATCCTCAGCAGAGCTCGATAAAGAACTTCCGATGTAGAGGATTTAGGGTTACAAGAACAATAAAGAAATAATGCTCTGATCTATCATGATAATCTTTTCTATCGTTAACCTAATATGCATGCAAGCATATATATTTATACTAAACCCTATCTAGCTCTCGGTTGGACAGGCCCAAACCGGAGTTACAAAACTGGACTAATAAACAAGCCCAATAGACGCAATACATCAAACCGCTACCCAACAAAAAAAAGTAGGTCTAACACACACACACACACACACTCTCTCTCTCTCTCTCTCTCTTTCTCCAAATTAAAAGAGAAAACCCCAATTCCTAGTTTCGTTGATAATCAAATCGAAAACACGACAACCATCGAAATGTTAGAGATAGTGTCCAAGGTTAATAACAATTGATAGTATTCTAAATAATATTGGGGTCTTTATAGATTGGTTTAATGACACAATTAGTAATAAGGAAATGGAGAAAAATAAGTTGTTAGTTTATTATGAGCTAATAAATTGATTAATTTTTTTTGGTGATTACTAAATATTTTTAATTAATTAAACGGCTTGAATATTAATTAATTTCTTGAAATTAATTGGAATATTTTAGAAGCCTCTTTGAAGAAGATGTGGACGAAATCTAGAAGATACCCTAGTATATGACAATTTTTTATAAGGATAATGATTGTCTTTAGGAATCTGATCAACTTAAGGATTCAAGCTACTGCCTATAAATAGAGGGTGTGAGATTAAACCCTAGCATTCTTTTGAGCCACATAATTTTGTTCCTCCCTCTCCTCTAACTCCCATATTGACAAAAATATAACCCTTCTCCAAGGGTTATTGATTTTTGAAATATCCCTTCTTTAAGGTTTCCTTATTTTTCATCTTAGAGTCTTGGGTCTGACTACATTATAGGGATTCTACTTTGAGTCATTCATCAATTGCAAGAGTTGTCAATCACAAGGTCTCAATCAAAATATTAAGAGGTTAGTGTTCTTACGTTTTTCCTAGTTGATTTCAAAAATAGATTGTTATAATTAGTAAAACCTAGATCCTAGGGTACGTATATTAAAAATCCAATAGTGGTATCAGAGCCTTTAGGTTTTAGTTAAGTAAACATCTATTATATAACTTTGGTAGTCACTTCCATTAATTGAGTCAACCCTTTGGTCAACTCACTTTGCGAAATTAACAACTATGGCTCTTTAACTTTTAAAATGTTATTATGTTCACTTCTAACTTTCTAAACTCCATATCAACTAATAATATGATGATTCCTTGATGATTTAACTATATAAATCATCTTTCATTTATTTACTTTATAAATTTAAGAACCTAGTCTTAAAATTTAGGATGTTATATTGGATTCGTGGGAGGTTGATGATGATATAATATGTGAGGTTGAGGATGGTAATTGTTGAAGGTTGACGAGGTGATGGTGGGAAATTAATGACCTATGTGGCTTCTTCTTCATGTTTCATGGACATCATAATTTCATCCGCAAAAACTGCCACATAGATTCACTATTGAATTTAAATTTAAATAAAAAATAAAATAGCCGCATAGCCAAAGGGTAACCGGTGAAACCGAAAAGAATTTAAATCATTCCCCTATTTAATTGGTAAAATAACAACTTAGTGACTTATTGTGAAAAAATATTAATGAAAAAATCGAATAAATAATAAAAGTTTATTGTGATGTAGTGACATTTTCCTATAAAGAAAGTAATAGTTATTAAGCTTTTCCGTCTTAGGCGATGGGAGTCGTTCGACACCAAGGCTCGCTAGGAGCTTGATAGGGATGTATTTCATCACCCCCTACCTTGCAGCTAGGGGTGAGAAAAAACGGCACCGCAACTAAAATTAACCATAAAAACCGCAACCGCAATAAAAACCAATGGTTAGGTTTTCTGTTTTTTAAAACCGCAAATTTGCGGTGGGGTGCGGGTATTAGTTTTATAAAACCGCAAAAAAAAACGCACCACACCGCATATATTATATACATTTTTTTATTAATTATTAAAAATAAAACAAATTTTATGGATGAAATAAGGATAAATTCTAGAAGACAAAAATGTTGGTTTTTTGTTATGTTTAAGGTTTGAAAATGGTGAAATTTCACAATTTTAAGATATTTATTATTAATTACTAGTGATTTCATGTTTTTAAGATATTAGTTGTTCGTGATTTAAGTTAATTGTCTTATACCTTATTCTTTTCTTATTATTATTATAAGTAATATGTTTGAACTCTTAAAATCATTTGAACTCTAAATTGTAGTTAAAAATCACACAAAATAACCGCATCAAATCCTAACCGAAACACAAAAAAATAAAACGCACCGCAAAAATAACCACCTAACCGCACTAAGCGGTTTTGAAAATGGATTAACCGCATTTACGATTAGTGGTGAGATTTTTGCCAATAACCGCACCACGCTCACCCTACCTTGCACTATGGGGGGTGCTAGAAAGGGTATGCTACAAGTGTAGCGTGAGGACAGAGGGAAATAAGGTGGAAGAAGGTGGTCTTCAAACGCTATGGTTTGTAGAATTTTTTTTTCCAAAATAAAATCTATTAAAAGTAATATATTATTTGAATGTTACAATTTACTATCTTTTACAGAAAATTACACGGATGGTCCCTATGGTTAAGGGTTATTTGCACGCTTGGTCCCTAGAAAGTATTTTTAACTCGGACCGTCCATAAAACTTAGATTTGTTACCCGCCCAGTCCCTAAACTGACTTGTCGTCTATTTTGCTGTTAAACTATAATGAAAAGACATATTTACCCTTACTTTTTATATTTAATATATAATTATTCTTAAAATGATAAAAACCAAATAAATCATATCCTACCCCAAAATATACTCTCATATTCTATAACCTAGAAAGGACACTCCCTTGGACGCGCCATCACCGACATGTCTTCAATTTGGCTCCTCTCATATCTCCATTCAATCTCTTCCCCTCCTTCTTTGATTTACTTCACCTTCGGCTCCCATGTGATCGGAAACCATCCCCTTTCCAAATCCATCCAACAACAACGATTGGGTCTTAACTTCTGTAAACTAGTTTTAAAATTTGATCTCCTCCCATGGCTGCTCTTCACACAATTATCTCCAATCACGACCTCCCTCCACAACCTCCTGAAAGCATGGCACTTAACCATGAATTCACCGTTTTTCACCTAGGATTTAGGTACGTAACTCAAAGAACATTAGAAATCCAAGTGATTCCATTTATACTGTGTTATTTTGAATCTTCCGCTAGATCGACGGAAGTGATGACAACTTGTTCTTCATTTTTACCATTTGGGAAATTCATGTTTTGCTCTGATGATGGAGTGATTTACATCAATGAAATTAGTGCTATTGTTAGAAAGCTTCACTCGAGTATGAAAATTATCTAGAAAGATTAACTTACAGTTCTTGAATCGGAGTGAAGAAGAGCTATGTGAATCTAACACACCTATGAAATAGGGTTACATTAGTGTTATTGTTAGAATGATTCATGCTCGATTTGATTGTATTGAAAGACCAACTTTATCTTCAATCCTAGTCTCCTCAGCCAAGTAATTTGCAAAGAACTTTTTGTGTATTTGACCAAATTGAAATACCCACTTTATCTATTTGGAACATTGTGATCTGATGCTTCACATAGAGCAATCGCGAAAATGAGAACAAGAGAGAGAAACAAAAAAACGAGAACTTGAGAGAGAAACGAGAGCGAGGAGGTGATTAGGGTGTTTCTAGAACTCAGAAGGAAGAAGGTGGTGACGAGATTGGGTATAGGGCAGTAGGAGTGGGTTTTGGTGGTGATGATAACGAAGAGTCCGGTCGGTGGAAAGGAGGTGTTGAGAGGGGGATACGGCGCCGATTGTAGGTTATGGAGTGTGAGCCTGTGGGGTATATTTTTGGGTGGGATAAGTTTCATTTTCAAGAATAATTGTATATTAAATATAAAAGTAAGGGTAGATATGTCTTTTCACCATGGTTTAACAGCAAAATAGACGTCAAGTTAGTTTAGGGACTGGGCGGGTAACAAATCTAAGTTTTAGGGACGGTCCGAGTTAAAAATACTTTCTAGGGACCAAACGTGCAAATAACCCCTAACCACAGGGATCATCCATGTAATTTTCTCTATCTTTTAACAATTTGGATGCTACCATTATTTGTATCCTATTTAGCTTAAAAAAAAGTTATTTGGGTTAAAAAAAAATTATGCGGCAAGATGCTCTCCCTCCGGCGTCAGCCTTAATATCGATATTATTTAACTCTCACAAATGGGCCATGTGGTTGAAGTAGAAGTGTTGCATTGAAGTTGGCCCCTTCGCGGAAACAATCAATCTGCTAACTTTAAATTTCTAAAAAGAAAATTATTAAAGCCAAACTGAGATTTGCAATTCAGATTTGATATGTGGATTGCTAGCAATTATTCCCAAGTTTTTTATACCCTTTGACAGTACTTTGTGCTCATATATATATATATATATATATATATATATATATATATATATATATATATATATATATATTAAAATCAATGATATTGTACATTTTATGATTTATCTATTAAACCATTATTTATCATTTATAGACTAATTTTCAAATACAAGTTTGTATTTATTTTTTCAATTATTTCTAAGTTATATTAAATAATTAAGTATAATTATATATTAGTTTAAACGTTTTTCTTAGAACACTAACTCACATACTAATTTACTCATAAATTCATATATTTTGTTTACCATGATTCTTGAATATTCAATCACTAAGAACCGACAACTGTCAAACACACATGTTTTTTTCTACTTTTTTACAATAACCATTATTTGTACAATGTCCAATTAGAAAATAATTATTTGATATAAAATTTGTTTTTGTATAGTTTCTATAAAATAAAGAAAATATATGGCGAAAATATTTCTTTGCAAAATTATTCTTCTTATATACTTGAAATTTCTCATATAATACACAACCAAAATCATATATATATATTTTTTTTGTCATAGAGATTTTCAAAAACCATTTCACAAAATAAATCAGTGTAAGATAACAAATAAAAATCTAGAAAAATGTTTTAATTGTGATTATCAATTTCTCTCTATTTTTAGACTTATATATCTTGAAGCAAACATATTGATTATAAAGAGAAAGGCGTTGAAAAGAAGATACACCGGAAATAAACCCACCGGTCACCAGCCTTCACTGGCCGAAAATAAGTGACATGCGGCGGAGATGCCGGTGAGGGTCATATGTCGTTGATATACAGCTGCCTCATACAACTTGCCTGCCTTATTTTATATATTTATTTTTTGTTTCCATTATATAGTGTAAAATTATTTGTCTTATTATATTATTACTATAAAGTAAACCAAACAAAAATCACATAGAAGTTCTATTAGTAAGAGTAATTTATATATATTGCAATTGGCCCACCATTTTATTTTAGTTATTTACTTATTTTAAAGCAGGGTTTTTAAGTTTACCTTTTTTAATCAAAGAAATTGCTATTATGCTTTGTAGTTTTCCTAAGATAAATTCTAAATACGGCAATCAAACATTTAATGTGTGATTTTGGACCATTTTATAACTCTTACTACTCTTTATGTTTCAAAAAAGCTTAATGTTTAAAAATAATTGAACTATCTTAAATGTATTTTAATTCCTCACGACTTATATTGTTAAAACTTTTTCAATTTCGTATTTTAGCATATGAAAATGACTTGTGAAACTGTCTTTATTCTTAAGTAACTATGACATATATAATTCTTTTAAAGGTTGTTTGATATGTTTTTTTACTGCGTATGGTAAGCGATAAGATCTCCTTCGACCAGATTAAAATTGTTTGATATTACAAGTAAAAATCTTTGATTTGATCTTATAGCTTCCGATAGGTATCTTAATAGATGTGATGATAGATTGAATATGATTCAATTAGATCTTAACTTAATCAGATCTGATTTAATCAACAAATAATACATATTAAAAAAGACACTAATATATAAGGCTATGTAATTATGCACCATTATTTCAAAATTTTCAAACAAAACCTTTGTTATATAATTACTCAATCCTTATCTACAATTCAAACAAATTAACCCTAGTTGACCATACATTCATGTAATTTTGGGCATTTCAAAGTTTCAACCATATTTATTTGGGTTTTTAAAATATTTATTTTAATTAAAAAAAAAAACAGAATAATATTTATCAATAAGTTGGAGAGTGTGGAGAGTGGGACTGGGGACTGGTGCATACTCCAGATACAACTTGCGGGGAAGCATCTGCTTCTTCTGAACAAGATCTGAAAATCTGTATATATCCCCACCTCCATTTTTATCCTTTTTGATTCCATACTTCAATCACATTCTTCCTTTAAAGCTGAAGTGAATCTAAAGTACAAATCCATCGTCTTTTCTTCAAACAAAGCTTCATTGCAACATCACCCTGTTTCGCTTGTACCCACCATTGATTCAGACAAGATGAAGCAATCGGGTATGACGACGACATTGATGATATTCATCGTCATAGCAATGGCAGAAATTATCAGTGGAGAAGACCCTTATAGATTCTTCACCTGGAATGTTACTTATGGTGATATCTACCCTCTTGGAGTTAAACAACAGGTATGTAATTAATCATATCGATTACAGCCTCTGTTTCTTCCTTCAGATTTCACTTACATTCATCTGAATCTAATCCGCATTTTGAATTCATGAACTCGGGTCGCAGGGGATTTTGATAAACGGACAATTTCCAGGGCCACAAATCGATTCAGTGACTAATGACAATGTGATTGTTAGTATCTACAACAGCTTGGATGAACCATTCCTCATTACCTGGTTTGTTCTTTATCAAAATTTTTTGAATTTGCTGTTTTAGTGTTCATAATCGATGAAAGAATCGCGGAATCTGATGAAATGGTTACTTGTATGGATGATGGATCAGGAACGGGATACAACAGAGAAGGAATTCATGGCAGGATGGAGTTTATGGCACGAATTGCCCCATTCCACCTGGTCAAAACTTCACCTACATTCTTCAAGTAAAGGATCAAATCGGTAGCTTCTTCTACTTCCCTTCCCTTGCTTTTCATCGAGCTGCCGGAGGCTTCGGTGGCATCACCGTCTCCAGCCGTCCAATGATCCCGGTTCCATTCCCGCCACCCGCCGGAGATTTCACCATTCTCGCCGGTGACTGGTTCAAGCAAAACCACACTGTAAGTAACCTCTAACTTGAACTTCTCAGTTTCATCTGTTTCATCACCTTCATTGTAATCAGCTGACATGAAATTGTTCAGGATTTGAAAGCAATTCTAGACGGAGGCCATGATCTTCCATTCCCAGATGGGCTTCTCATCAATGGCCGTGGATCTAATGGATTTACATTCACAGTTGATCAAGGTACACACTACACAATCATCTTCTTCACACTAATCAAACTCATAAACTCATAACGTTTGAATTCTTTTTAACAGGGAAAACTTACAGATTGAGGATTTCAAACGTGGGGCTTACAACATCGATCAATTTCAGAATCCAAGGGCATAAGATGCTGTTAGTTGAGGTCGAAGGGACTCATACTCTTCAGAACACATACTCTTCTCTTGATATTCATCTAGGCCAGTCGTACTCCGTTTTGGTCATCGCCGATCAACCACCGCAGGACTACTACATGGTCGTTTCAACCCGATTCACCTCTCAAGTCCTCTCCGCAACCTCCATTCTTCATTACAGCAACTCTCCGGGAACTTTTCCGGCTCCCCCACCTGGTGGCCCAACCATTCAAATCGACTGGTCTCTAAATCAAGCTCGATCTATCAGGCAAAACTTGACGGCGAGTGGACCGAGGCCAAACCCACAAGGCTCCTACCATTACGGAATGGTTAACTTCACTCGAACGATCAGGCTCGCGAACTCTGCTCCGATCATCAATGGAAAACAGAGGTACGCCGTCAACAGCGTCTCTTTTATTCCGGCGGACACCCCTCTGAAGATCGCTGATTACTTCAAGATCTCTGGTGTGTTTTCCATTGGAACGATCTCCGATAGCCCCACCGGTGGTGGTGGTTACCTCCAGACTTCCGTCATGGCTGCTGATTTCAGAGCATTTGCTGAGATTGTGTTTGAGAATTCCGAAGATACTGTACAATCATGGCACATTGATGGCCACTTCTTCTTCGTTGTTGGGTAAGCGATCAAGTCCCCCATTGCTAACTTCTTTAAAAAAAGATTGGATCAAAATTTTAGAACATTAATGAAGAATCGATTGAATGAACAGGATGGATGGAGGTCCATGGTCATCTGACAGCAGAACAAGTTACAATTTAAGAGATGGGATTTCTCGCTCTACAGTTCAGGTACTTTTTATAGAAAAGTGTTTTATATTTGGATAATATTATTATTACATTTTTTTTCAAAATATGTCGAAATGGAAATAGGATGTTAGAATAAAGAGATACAAGAACGTAATACATTTCTATTTATTGTATTTAACACTATGAAATATGAAACAATTTTTTGCTGATCTAGGATGTGTGATTATTGTGTAGGTTTATCCGCATTCGTGGACTGCCTTGTATGTGCCAATGGACAACGTGGGAATGTGGAACATAAGGTCTCAAAATTGGGCTCGACAGTATTTAGGTCAACAATTTTATCTTCGGGTTTATTCACCTGTTAATTCATGGAGAGACGAATACCCGATCCCGAAGAATGCGATTACTTGTGGGCGTGCAAGCGGTCGCAAGACTCGTCCTTTGTAATTTTAGTAACACGACATAGGAACCGTCACGAAAGGGTGGCTAGTTCTGTATTGAGGATTTAAATTAATTTTCATGATATTGATATTTTGTTTTTGTAATTTTATCAAAAAATTGATCTTTTAGTGTTGCATGATTTAACGTCTCAAATTTTCAACGATTTTAAACCACCAAAAACCATCTTCTCAAAAGTACAAATAATTCATTTTTTCAAACATCATAAAAACATAGTATCAATTCAGATGCTTACTATAAATATCAGTGGAAGTCTCAAAACAAAGTCAAACACCGATATGAGTACGGTCACGTTACACCCTTTTCTTTCTCACCAATATGAATGCGAGTACAGTCATGTTGCACCATTTCATTTCTCACTAGAACAACCTGAAAAAAAAAACATTTAACTTTAAAACGTAAGTACAAATCTTAGTGAGTCCCCTAATATACCATACATTTCATCACATATACTCCCTTCGTCTCAATATTATTGTTCACAGACAAAAAACACACAGATTAAGAAAAACATTAATTACCATTAACTTTATTTAATAAAATGACAGTTTTGTCCTTACTTTGTATTTAATGTTCTATTAAATGTTTAGTTTGTTAAGTAATAATGAGAGGGTATTTTGGTAAAAATGTTATTTATTTTTAGAAGTTGACTATTATTTTGGGACAAACCAAAAAGGAAAGATGGACTATAATTTTGGGACGGAGGGAATACTACATTTGATCCTAATAGTAAGCTTACAATTAACAACTCAGTGGGCTTATAGGCCTCATCCAACATCCTATCTAACCTATAGACTCCTAGTCAGCTCATAGCCTACATCTCAATGGACCACCATCCCAATTAACTTGTAGACTCCCAATCATCTTCCAACAAGGCCTAAATGCTTATGAGCAACTTCTCGTATGACTTTCCAATATTATAACACAAGGATATTGTGACATCCCTAATTTTACGGCCATAAGAGACTGATTTGTTTATGCTTTGTTTTATAAATCAGAGTAATCGTTTAAAGAAAACGGTTGTGGAATTTGTTCCCAACACAAGATATGATAATAACTTATCAAAACATTTCTCAAAGAGAATGTATTTTTATTTAATAATAAAACCTCGGGATGTCATGTTTCAATACAGACACATAAGCATAAACATATCATACATTCATTTACACTAGTGATTTACATCTCTTTTAATCTCTCAGTGAAATCGGTCTTCGCATTGATACCTGTGATACAAAGAAAACTAAGTGAGTCAGGCTTGGGAGCCAAGTGAGCATATAGGTTTTTCAACCCAAAATAATACATTTATTATATTCAATCATCAAACAATCAACCCAAACACCCATCCCTATATCTCCTTTATTTCTTAAGGGTTTACCCTAAGAATCAACAATCCTTCATCCATTCATTTCTAAGGGATTGGCACGAAATCCATTGCTGCCAAAATTTATCTATCAGGTACTAAATCCATAGTTATCAAGTGCTAACTCCATAGTCACCAAGGTTTACTCAACAGTAGGCGCTAAATCCATAGTCACCAAGGTTTATACAATAGGCGCTAACTCCATAATCACCAAGGTTTATATAATAGGTGCTAACTCCATAGTCACCAAGGTTTATACAATAGGCGCTAACTCCATAGTCACCAGGGTTTATACAATAGGCGCTAACTCCATAGTCACCAAGTTTTACTCATACCATCTTTCATCACACACCAACTATTCCATCTACCCATGTTCTACCCAACATATTTGTAGATATAAAATACATATACAATTTAACTCATTTAAAAACTATATAAAACATCCATCCCACAATCATCTCAAATAAACAACAATATATAAACACATAGCACGTACTTCATACCAAATACTTCATATTTATGTGTTAGAAGAAAGTAACTACACACTCACTTGATCAGAAGATGATCTGACAGCACTACGGCTTGTAAAAGTAGTATTCTTCGGTAGATCTAGAAGATCTTCACAAAAATTGGCTTCTCGCGGGCAGAGCTTTGGCTCAGGAATTGCACTTCTCGGAATCTTCGGGGCTTCGACACTTGCTTCGGGCTCGGGATTAATATCGGGGCTTCGGGGCACTTTTATTAGTAAATGAGTTGGTTTGAAAGGTTTAAATTTGTTGGAATTTTCGGGATGTTACAAGTGTATTCATAATTCATTTCTAAATAGTTCATCATTACTGATGGGTTTTGGTCATAAGACATCCTATGTGCCCATACAAACCCTAATGCTTGGATCTAGGTTTCTCTATTGTACATGCATGTTATCCAAGACTATAAACCCTAATTCTAGCATATGGAAATCAATATTAACATATAATTAGGTTTATGATATTACCTTTATTGTTATGTAGCAATAACAATCCCAATTCCTCCTTGAATTGACTTTGGAAGGCTTAGAGTCACAAGTGTCACTCCTCTAATGGTTCACAAACACCATAAGCAAGAGGATGAAGAGGAGAGAGGTTAGAGGCTGCCCAAAAACGTGTGAAACCCTAGCAAGAAGCTTATCCACGTTTTTGGTCCTTAAGGGATCTATATATAGTGAGGCTATTAGGGTTATCTAACAAGGAAACCCTAATTTGGTTGCTTAAGCCCTAGGCAACCCATAGACTCCTTTAATCAAGCCCTTGGACGATTTCCTTATGGGCTTCCCATAAGAATTCGTCCACCTCTTGATTTAAGACAATCCATGGCCCAAATTGCAATTATCTTATAATTACAATTCCAGTCCCTTAAGTTTAATTAATCTCTTTTAGTCACAAAACTAATTACCAATTAATTATTGACTAATATTAATTAAACAATATGATTTCTCCTTTAATATATTATTCCCATAATATATTAATAAATCATATTTAACCCTTTCTCTCCATAATTCATCCTGTCAAGTTGCTTTGGTGAAGGCAACCCAAAAGGACCATGCACCATCGGGTCAAGTACATACCAAAATAGTTATGGACTTAGACACTAATCCAACAGTCTCCCACTTGGATAAGTCTAATAACTATTCTGCGTATGACTTCAGATCCTGATCTGCAATCGTAGCTTTCCAAAGCCGCTGTCAACTCTAATCCTATCAGATACGCGTGTCCTTAGATAAGGGATCATATATTCCTCCATTCTAGATATCATATGAGATATGATTTCAAATCATTCTCTTTGTACTATATCTCGATTTCCGATTTATGACGACTGACTAATTGAACAAATCAAATTAGCCCTAGCCCGGCCGAGCATTTACGTTTGTCATCACTAAATCATCGAGGGGCCCAAAGATATCGCTTTTATCCTACTTTGAATAAAAGGAACGGATAAACTTTGATTCAATGCTCGCTTGCACTTACTCACCGAATCACACACAACAATATGTTTTATAATTATCAATGTGCAACCGATTTGCAAGATACAACTCACACATCTCAGTTTCAAGAATATAAGATGTTATCGTCTCACCAATCACTCGTGATACAATTCATGGAGTGATCCAAGTGAGCGTGGGTTTAATCCAATGCTCAAATCACATTCATAAGCACTCATGAACGTTGCAGCAAACATTTGCTTATGTCTAATGCTCTTTAGACAATCCACACACCAATTCATGACAGTCTTCATTCATATCTACTTCGAACATATGAACGACTGTGGCCCATTTGAATAATTCGATTATTCTTAATAAACTCAATTATTCTGGAAGTCAAAACATGCAAATGTGAAGCACAAGAATAATACTAATCCCATATGGCCTCAACCCTTTGAGCATAAATAAAACACCTTTTATTTATCACCATATCGATTACTCATTATTTGTTGTTTCGGTTAATCAACTTCTTACTTGAATTACAACACTTGTCCCATGCTCCTAGCATGCACACAATGTTTACCTATGGTTCTTTCTTTGTGAAATAGATCACATTGAACACATTTCCAATCATTCTTATTTCACAACTCCAAATCCTTTTCCATAAGTTAAAGAATATCAAATTCTTGCTACTTATAGAATATGCTAGATTCTAACATTCTATGCAACTTATCCTTTCGTAATTTCACTGCACCAAAGTCACAAAGACTATTGCCAATGATATTACAAAGTCCTCTATCGGAGATTGTTACAAGACAATTCCTTAGATATGATGTCTCTCACTCAAAGTACATTCCTTTGAACATCCTTTTGCATAAAAGTTTCTAATCTAGTCATAGATTTCCAATATTCAATTCCCAATATGGACACGTTTCCATATTTTCCATATGAAAACTCATTCTTAATAGAATCTTATCTATTCATAATAATGTCGATATGGTCCATCCAATATGGAAACATTTCCATGTTTTCCAATACTATACTTCCAACTACTCACAAGCGACCAATCCTCGGCACTACAAGAAAAATAGCCTTTTACGACGCGCAAACCACGACACTCATTGATTTATGTTACGCATTGGAGAGTGACGTTAAAAAAGTGTCATCTCTTCAAAAAATTTAAGGATTTAGGTCACGCATTATTGCGTGCCCTTAAATTAGCGTCATACGAGAAAAAATTAAAAACACGGAGGGCGCTGTATCTTAAATGGGCGTCCTCTATGAGTGTCGCTTTATAATTTTAATGAAAAGCGCGTTTAGTAGATAGGGGAAAATGAAATCCCTAAAATTTTGAACACCCGCCTTCTTTTTTATCCTCACCGAAAACCCCCTTTCTTTCTTTCTTCTCTCTCGATTCTCAAAACTCCACCGCTTCACTTCTCCACATCTGCTCTCCAATTACGCCTCTCCAGCACGATCCTCCCACAGCTTCGCATATTTGTTGCTTGTTCCCATAACTTCTCCACATATTCTCTCCAACTTATGGTCAGCTTTCTCTGTACGCCTGGTACTTATTCGACGATCGGAGATTGAGACATTGTTGCTGAACCGAGCAAGGCCATCCACCGCTAGGTAGACCCTCACATCACCCACCTCCGACCACAACTCCTTCTCCCATTCTTCCTTCCCTCTATGATGAGCCTCCCCCAGCCTGTAATGTGGGAGCAATGGTGGGTACTCAATCGTCATGGTCGCGATCGAGAAGAAAACTCAGAACCGTGTTACTGGTGGCTACTAGATCGACCATGGTCAATCAGCCCAGTCTCTGTCTCAGGTTCGTATTTTTTTTAGGTTATTCTTCCATTAAAGAACTTACTATGCTTAGATCATTGTTAATTTTTGTTTCTTTTTTATGAATATGTCTGCGTTGTTTGAAGTTTTGAGTTAATTGGTTATTGTTTAATGTTTTAATGAATTGTCTTGATCGAGAACTGGTTTAAGTCAATGTGGTTCAATCCCAAAAAGGTTATTCTTATTCTTATTAATTCTTAAGTGGCGTTTTTGTAAATTTTTCTCTTCTTTCTCTATAATCCTTGGTTTCCGTTTTTCTTTCAGATGCGCAAATAGTCAGCTTACAAGGACTTGGAAGTGAATCAAACTGTAAATGCAGTAAAGGAAATTGTGAAGGAGAATTATTTGGCAAGTATTTTTATTCAGCTCTATTTAAGAAATCTCATTTTCACAAATACCCTTTTTTTAGATATATTTGCCTCAGGTTTTATCTATTCCAGATGCTACGTTTACAATGGGATATGCATCTGTAAGTGACTACAACACCCAAGCATTCCAACTAAAACAATTTGTCAGTGGACAAAGGTAAAAAGATCAAAATGAAAGATTTTTGACTGTTTAATATAGTTATACGTTTAGATTTACGATAAATATATTCTTTTTGTTTGTAGGGTGATTGCATCTATCATGTCTCTTCCAGATTCTTTAACAACTGAAAGATTACTCTTGAACTTAAACGGAAATTTGGCTCTAGTTTACATGGAAGGATACATATCACAGAGGTAAAGTCTCTCTTGCATTTCCAACTCAATTTTTACATTTTTCTACAACAGATTTGTAATTTCATCACATGTCAATAGGCAAATGATGACAACATTCTAGAAGATCCTTTTAGCAACTTCAAAATTGGTCAAACTTTCACCACAAAGATTGTGTCAAAAAGCAAGGGTGAAAATAGTAACAACATTCAGTGGGATTTGTCCATTAAAGCCTCAATACTTTCAGGTGAAGAACATGTTTCATTTATCAAAATTCACACATTTATTTAGTCATATAACATATCATTTACTTTTTCTTTTTTATATAAACTTGCAGATGAATCATATGTGAGCAAATCACAAGATTTCAGTTACTCAATAGGTGAAACCACTGTTCAGCAAGAAGATCATAAGACAAATTAAGAAGGATATCGTGTGCAAAATTAAGATGGAGGAGAAATTTATGATTGTTAGTGGGAAGGTCTAATAATAATCCTAGTCCTAGAAATCTATCACATTATAACCAGAGGTTTAGCAGCAGCAGGCAAGAGAAGATGATTGAAGATGTGCACAATTAAGTTACCCAGGGGGTACCCATGACTAGGTAAGGGATATCAATAATATTATGCTTGCTAGTGTAGTTTAAGACCCTTGGCTTCAAAATCAAATCATATAATAATAATAATAATAATAATAATAATAATAATAATAATAATGTTGTTTGTTGGTTATCCTAAATTTGATTTCAAGCAGCAGCAACGAGAGGTAAGTGTTGTTATGTTCAAGAAATATGAGTGAAGTTTGTGGGTTGAACCAACGGATATACACATACATGTATCCAGATGAGTTAAGTATAAGATTTTTTTGAGTATCCAAGTGTTTAACACACACTCTTCATTTGGTGAAGCTTATAGGAATGATGGTGCTCGGGGTCGATCAACCCATTCAAAGTCTCCCTACATTTGGTGAAGCTTATGGGAATGATGGTGGTGGTGGTTCATATGATGATGATCGAAGGGCAGGGGCAGTGGTGCAAAAGAAAAAAGGATGGTCGGATGCAACCAAACAAGCCATTAGCAGTCAACAGTCTACTTAATGAGTCAATGCAATCTCATTCTTTAAAATTGCCTCTAACATTGTCATGCCAGGTTCATGGGCTTCTGTTAAATGTTTTTTATATTAAGTAAAGTGTCCACTTTTAATGTTGTTGCACAAAATTACAGGAATACCCTCCTGGAGTAAAATGGACATACCCATGAACAGGGTATTTAATTTGTTCATGTAAAAATTAATCAACCCTTGCTTACTAGCTAACAAATAATAGAAAAATATAGCATGTTTTACTCAAATATTGTGTAGAAATTATTTATAATTATAATAATATTAAAAGATATAGAAATTATTTGTTGGCTTTTTACATAATTAAAAAGTATATATAACTTAGCTAATCTCAGGTTATATTTCAGACCTCTTACTTCCATGGCATAGGCCGTGTCAACCTCCGGGCTCCCCTCAATATACTGCTCCCATCAGTTGCTCACTGCCAATTAATTGTTGTGTCCAAGTAAGTTTTTTTCTACTATTATATCTATTTTTAACTGCTATTATACTTTTGTTCGTTGTTTTTAGTGGGTGGTTTCCTGGGTCTCTTTGATGGAGTTTCTCAGGATGAAATTGAGATATGGGCTCTTAGGGATTTGAAGATGATGAAGTGGGGTGAAGTTGCAATCGATAACTGACAGTGGTAGATACTTGGTGAAAAGGAACAGAAATTGGCAAATGAATGGGCTTTTGAAGGTGAAAAGATCATTCATGGAAATCCATTTGGGATAGACAATACAGTTAGCACTATGGGTATGTTACTTATGTTTGAGTTTATTATATTTGTGTTTATTATACATTTCTTTTGTTTTTTTCCTGATTATATATCTACAAATTATGGTATAGGAAACTTGATAAAGTTAGAATCTGGTGCTTAATTTAACCTCCATCAAATCCAATATCCCACTGATAATGCCAAACATAGACACAAGAGTTGGTAGAAACACAAAGGCATTAATCACGAGTGTTGCAGAAAGAAGAGACAGACATCCAGACAAAATGGCATATGTTGATTACATCAGCATTGAACTCGCATCCACAATCCAGTTTTCCTGATTATATATCTACAAATGATGGGCAAATAACATCTCTCGCAATGATTCAATAATTGTTGATGTTTGCCAAGTGAGTTTACTTAAAAAAAACTTATAATGACAATGCTTAAGTATTTATTTTTATATTTTGACAGGGGCAATACAGTTGACTTTGATTTTTCCTACATGTGAGAAGATATTACACCCAAATTCAATCAGAATTTACTTATACGTTTGATCCATTCATGTATCTGTCATTACCAATTCAATCAGAATCAGAAGTGAGTATTTATAGCTGCATAGAAGTTAGGAATCACATTAGTTAATACTATTTGATGAATGTTTTTCAATGGTTTATATAAATATAATGTTATGCTTATCTATTGCTTGTTGTATTTATGCATTGACTTGCACTTTGCAGCCAAGAATCTTATTCTTGCTGAACTCAAGTTTGTGACATTCAATCATGTACATTATCACGCTTAATCTTATCTCATATGGGTTCATACATGTAAGCTTTTAATTAATCCGTCTACATTTGTAGATTTCTATTTCTATATTTTGTTTCGTTTTACTCGCCTAATTTATACCTTATAACATCACCTGATCACACCTGGCACTTGAATCCATACAGGGCAAGCTCACTGAAGGTAAGTTCACATTCTTTATAAATCAAAGTTTTCTCTTATTTTAATGCACAGTTAGATTTCAAGAAACATGTGAACATGTGGTATCATCTATAGATTTGAATATTATTCCAATTTATTAAAATTATAAATCCTATAATTAGATCCCTCAAAGTTGTTGGTCAAATGTTAGCTCCCTCAAAGTTAAGGGACCTGATTTGCATAATTTGATAAAAAGTATAATTTGAAAGATTAAAATTATCGAATATAGGAGGAAATTAATGAGTTATATCACCAACAATGAACTTAATATGTAGTTAAGTACAGATACTTGTCAAGTGTTAACAGTGTGTTTGAATGATGAAGGATATGAAATGAAATGAATAATTAGATTTCTTGAACCTCATTATTCTAGAAAGAATCATTCTTGAAACTTCATAGTAAGAAAAAAGCCAACATGGCATGCTTGAAGCCTAGTGACTGTTAATTATATATTCCTTAAATTGTTAATTAATTTTTGTATAGGCATGGGCTGTATTGAAGTTTGGATTCTTGGAAAAATGTATGTTACTACATGTGTATTAAATTTTAATATTGTATAACATAGATTGATGATGCTTGAAGCCTTTATGAATACTAATGTGTTGATGATGAAAACATGTATCATGTGGAAATAGAAGCATAACAATAAGAAGTAGAAACAAGAAGGTGTTCCTTAATAACAATGTAGTATTAGGTTATATAGTTAGGAAAACCTCTTTCCATGGAACGATTATTTGTATGACATTAAATTTATGCAATGGATTCTATTTTTTGTATATTATATTTTAATTTCTATTATGAAACATTAAATACAAATTTAATTTGAAAATAAGTAAATCAATAAATAATATTTTTTTAAACATTTAAAATTATGATACGCAAAAATGTGTGTCATCTACATTTATGACATGACCTTTCTTGACAGGGGCTTTCTTGATACGCATTGCGTGTCATTAACACGCGCGTCGTAAGGTTACGACACGCGAATGCGTGTCGTCTTCCTTTATGACAGGGCCTTTCTTGATACGCATTGCGTGTCGTAAACGCGCGTCATAATTGCGCGTCGTAAATGAGCGTCGTGAATGCGCGTCGTCTCTCTTTATGACAGGGCCTTCCTTGACGCGCATTTGCGCGTCGTCTAAGCCGTTTACGACGCGCAATGAGCGTCATAAAAGGCTGTTTTTCTAGTAGTGCGGCGAACTTTGGATTGTCCTTTGATAGTTGTTTAATTATCTTAGTCAAAACCGATTCTTGTCCTTTTTCCCTCTAAATGCGCTTGACATTTGGAAAATTTTAGAATGGTCAAACATTAAAGCATTTGCAATCGATCCTATACCCGAAGCGTATGGGACACGACGCATAATGTTTTATTTGCTATGTTCTCAAAATTCGAATTGTGAAGAGGAATGTCGTAATCATAATCGAAATTTTAAGACCACACTATGTACCCTTGACTAAATTTATTAACATTTCTCAACCTAATCCTTTAGATTTGAAATGAAACATAATATTCTCTCCTTTAATTATAGAAAAACAACTTTACAACCCTTACGACTTTGCAAGGTATAACTCTTGTTTTCTATAATTAATATTGCCAACTTGCAATACGTGCCTTAATAATCATACAATCATAACATTTATGCTCCCACTATCATGATGATTATTATAAACATAACACTTATGCTCCCACTAGCTTCGACATGTATTCATAAACATCTTAACTTTCAGAAAAACAATGCTTATTGAATTTCTTAAGTTCCTGTTTCTAATACTTAGTGCTTTGATAATCTTTTATCAAGGCCTCTTTATACACCTTTGCCTTAGATAGTTCATATGTGTGTCTAAACAATTAAGACTAATTGCCAAACCTCACAATTCAAATTATGGAAAGGGATACCGTAACCATAATCGAATTCGAGAATGCAATTTTACAATCACTATCTTCTTAAAATCTTTCTTAGTGAAAGCATTTCCTCACAATCATTTTCATGAAGGAGGAAATCTTATGACACTTAGATTTAACGGTGTATTTGTTCCTTTCCATGTGAATTTGTCAAAACTAAAGTTTACGACAAATTCAAACTCATATGGATCGAACTTTCTTGATCTCGATTTCTTGCCTTTATGGTAGCACAGCTGCCCACCATGTCTTCCAAGTAGTTAAGAAGCTCACCTTTTCTTATCAATGTACTTTCCATTGATCAAGGTCCTTGCCTTTTATGCATTCAAATGAGAACTCATAGGACTCACATGCATAATTAAATCGACTGGATTGGCACAGAAACAAAATAATGTCAACACGATAGGTTGTAAACCTCAACTCGTGTGCTAGTGATGATCGATAAGGTTTATTTGATTTGTTCTTGAAACCTTTTAAGACTATTAGGACTCCCACTGACTCCTTGACATATACAATTCTCTTGTCAATAAGCATTTCTTGACAAACAAATATTCAAGAGTTAGTGTAGCTTTTATCAAAACTCTTCATAAATTGGTCCTAGTTGGTCTTTGTCTTATCCAAGACATCACAACTTTCCACATTTGATGAATGTTATAAACCTTCTTAATACTTTTCACTCATTGTCACAATCTTAACTTTAAGACTTGTTTTCGGAACGAAGTATGATTGACTTCTTGATTTAACCATTTCTTCAATTCTTGATTCCTCTTCTTAGACATACAATTGTACTAAGACTCACTTAGAGGATCAATTGAGATATGGTTCTTAATCATTAAGACCTATCATAAAGCATAAAAGGTACTCTCCCATCTTCTTAGAATGGAGAAACTTTTATCTTTCTGTCTACTTGATTCTTCTTATTCGTTCTGCTATTGATCTAAACCCTTTAATCAATTCAGAATTACACTTAATCTTGTAAGTATAATCATATTTACTAAACCTTTAGTAAATCATGACGAATATCATTGTTACTCTTCTGGTGGACTTGATCAACACGCAACATTGTGTGCTCGATCTCTTAGCCCTTCACTTGACACTTTGTCAATGAATTTGTCTAATTTCCAAATATGAAATTTCTCATTCATCGTGCAACCAAGTTGCGTGATTCCAAATTTCTGTCCAATTGAAACTTTGGGCGATGAGAAACTCTCCCTATTTGGTAAATTCTCAACTTTCCATAAATAACATAATAAGAACCAAATCCATTATTGCTAATAATAGAAACATTTTAACATCAATTTTTCATACACGTCATTGCAAGGATAAATAAATAAAATTTAAAATCAAAATTTATTTTATTGCGGAAAAATTTGTCCTTACAATGCAATTCATTGAAAAACTTATGCTAATACATATTTCTTAGCAATCTAACTCTAACTCTAAGTAGTAGCTTAAGAATCTAATCTTCGAGAAATACGATTGAAATCCATTCCTTCATGGTTAGATTCTGCTCACTTCTTCCTTTAAGCTCCCTTTCTTTTCTTCGATTCTACAAAACATCAATTGTAATCTTATCACATTATGTATTAAGAATCTAGAATGAAGCTTAAAAGAGTTAGTCAATGGATTTTACCTATATTAGAGCCATACGTTTCGACTCTCCCATCTCTTAGATCTCTTAGGTAAATGGGGCTGCTTCGTCTCCAATGCCCTTTCTCTTGGCAATAAAAGCAAATTGACTCTTTTGGAGCAGGACATGGAACTACTTTAGACATTGCCTTTCTCTTATGATCAAACTTTTCGATCATAGCATGTCTTTCGTTGCCATTGTCTATATCCATAGAGGTCTTGAAGGCAGATTCACCAATCAACTTTGCTTTTCCATTGCGCCAAACCATTGCTGATTCAGCAACAATAAGCATATAGGTGAGATCTATAAGGGTCACGTCGCGGTTCATCATATAGTACTCTCTTACGAACTCACCATATGAGTTAGGAAGTGACTGAAGAACCCAATCAACAACCATTTCCTCACAGACAACGGATCCCAACATTCTTAACCTCTCAATGTGTGACTTCATCCCTAGGATGTGTGCACACACCGACTTTCCTTCTTTATGTTTACTTGCCAAAAGGGCTTGAGTGATCTTGAACTTTTCAAGCCTTTGAACTTGTGGGTTAGGGAGAATAATTGGAGGAGGAGGAGGAGGAAGTGAAGCATGATCTCTTGTTCCTCGATCGAATCGTGGAATATCATCTTCATGTGGAATGCTTGTTCCACGGGATTTGGGAAAACCATAGTTGTCGAACTTTGACATCTACAATACGAGAGAAAACGAATTCAAGTTAGTTGATTGAATGAGTCCTTAGCAAATCACCCAAATAAGATACTAAGGCTTGGACCCAACACAATATTCTACAACTCGGGAGAGGGATGCCGTAACCCTAATTGTAGAATATTTGAAGGTAAGTGAATGACGATTCACTAATTTCCACCACAAAAAACGAAAAAGAATTTAAGTTTTAAATCTATGAAAACTCCTAGATCCTTTGAGATCCTCTTGTTTGTGATTGGGATGCCGAGGATCACAAAGCGGGTGTGAATAACCATGCAAACTTACATGGTGCCCTCACATGTTACAGTCACCTATTCAATGTGCCGGTAAACCACACATGCTCCACCGAACTATGACAAACATTGAGTCACCCTTTGCTACCTTTGCTTAGAACCATTTAGTGTGCCGGTAAACCACACACGCTCCACTAACGTCTTTGCAAGGGCAAAAAGTGTAATTTCATGGAATTGCATCAATTCACTTTTGCCTAAGTAACTAAGATTGGGAATTTTATTAAACATTTAGTTACTTTAATAATTCATTATTCTTATAATGGAAGGTTTCGTCATATCCTACCCATTCGGCTAACGACCCTCCACTAGTCAAGAGTGCGGTGGGTAAGAGTGGATACCCATTCAATCGCCATTTTATAGGCAATTTCCTTAAACACCCCTTATAGACCAGCTTCGTGAATGAGGCCTACTAACGGTAATACTGACTTTTACTCATACATATATATATATATATATATATATATATATATATATATATATATATATATATATATATAATGTTAGACTTTTAATGTTATATATAGTATAGGGTGTATTTTACACTTTTAAAATACTAGGTGGTCAAATTTAACAATTATACTTTTAATTCAGATAAATTTTAAACCTAAAATTTTATGGATTTATTAAACATCTTTTAATTATACACCTTAATTAATTAATAAAACCATAAGGGTGTGATTTGAACTTTTTCAAAACTATACTAGAGTTTTAGAATTTAACATTCCTAATTAAACTTTTAATCAACTTTTAAATTCAAAAACTTGAGGGCAAGTTTTGAAACATTTCAACACATTAGGGTTTAGAATTTAAATATACATCAAAATTAAACCATTTAATCAAAATTTAAATTCCAAAACTTGAGGGCAAGTTTTGAAACCTTTTTCAAAACATTAGGGTTTTAACTATTTAAATTTCAAAACTACAAAACTATTGGGTTCAAATTTAAACTATAAAACCTAAAGGGGAAAATATGAAACATTTCATAACAACAAGGATCAAATAATTCAAATTAACATTTAATCACATAATTATCCATATTTGATTTATTTAATGATTTCTTGCAAAACAATTTATCAATTTACTCAAAATAATTAATCAATTATCTTATAAGGAAACAATTATATTATTAATTGATAAATATCTTCAATTAGATCAAAAATATAGTCATATATATCAAAAAATCGGATTTATATTGATCTAATATGATAAGGTAACTAACCATAAGCAAAAACATCAAGAAATCACGAAATACCCTCCATCTGACGAGTTGACTTGTCGAGTCAGGCTTGGACTCGTCGAGTCTGCATGGACTCGGCGAGTTCAGCCATGGACTCGGCGAGTCCAGCCTCCAGAAACCCAAAAAACGAATTTTCTAGTTATACAATGCATCAATACAATTGAAACCAAGCTAGGCTCTGATACCACTGATGGGTTTTGGTCATAAGACATCCTATGTGCTCATACAAACCCTAATGCTTGGATCTAGGTTTCTCTATTGTACATGCATGTTATCCAAGACTATAAACCCTAATTCTAGCATATGGAAATCAATATTAACATATAATTAGGTTTATGATATTACCTTGATTGTTATATAGCAATAACAATCCCAATTCCTCCTTGAATTGACTTTGGAAGGCTTAGAGTCACAAGTGTCACTCCTCTAATGGTTCACAAACACCATAAGCAAGAGGATGAAGAGGAGAGAGGTTAGAGGCTGCCCAAAAACGTGTGAAACCCTAGCAAGAAGCTTATCCACGTTTTTGGTCCTTAAGGGATCTATATATAGTGAGGCTATTAGGGTTATCTAACAAGGAAACCCTAATTTGGTTGCTTAAGCCCTAAGCAACCCATAGACTCCTTTAATCAAGCCCTTGGACGATTTTCTTATGGGCTTCCCATAAGAATTCGTCCACCTCTTGATTTAAGACAATCCATGGCCCAAATTGCAATTATCTTATAATTACAATTCCAGTCCCTTAAGTTTAATTAATCTCTTTTAGTCACAAAACTAATTACTAATTAATTATTGACTAATATTAATTAAACAATATGATTTCTCCTTTAATATATTATTCCCATAATATATTAATAAATCATATTTAACCCTTTCTCTCCATAATTCATCCTGTCAAGTTACTTTGGTGAAGGCAACCCAAAAGGACCATGCACCATCGGGTCAAGTACATACCAAAATAGTTATGGACTTAGACACTAATCCAACAATTACATCATTTGGTTTTACCCTTTTACATATTTACACAAAATACACATCATAACACTTAGTTCAAGTTTTTAAGGTTGTTACGAGCTTTGTTATAATTTAATTCCTTACATCATAGTTTGAAACCACATCATATGGTACAGTTTGGTCAATATTCAGTTATTTATATCAACGTAAACACAACACAATGATTCGACTGACTTCTATATATAGCTAAATTTGGATGATTTTTGTTTCTGATTTTTTAACAGCTTGGTCATAACTCCATGGAATGAATCTTCCACTTAAAATAGGCACTCCCTATAGATACAAGAAAGTTTTTCAATTTATCGATTGTTTACCTTTTAGTTAGAGATAATCGATTTTACCGCATTCATAAACACCTCAATGTGACTAATTATTATCTTGTTGATGCAGATAATCAATTAAACTATTGTTATAACTACTTGAATATTTTACATTGTGAATACATTTTAACTTTTACGCATTTAGAATCAATTAAACCGTGACAATAAGCTCTATATATATAATATATATATATATATATATATATATATATACATATTTTTTTCCCTTATCATGACTATTGCACCATACATACTTATAAAGCTAGCATTTTTTCTTAAATCTCATGCATTTGAAACCCCCATTCTTTTTCCTTTCACCACATTCATTTGAAACTCCCATGACTTTTCAATTTCTTTATAATAATAATTATAATTTGGTAATTAGGTTAAATAAATATCAAATCTAAAGTGTATTCATATATAAACTAAATTTCAATACTAAAATAATATCTTTACTTCTACTTATAAGATTATGTTTTTTAACTTTTAATATATTATACTTAATTTATTAGTTTTAATATATTGTTGGATGTAAACCATTATCATTTTAAAGGTATAATTTTTGAGCAATTTGTATAAAATACTTAAATTATTAATTAAAATATTATAGGCTCAACTTAAATATAAATTTTATTTAACTTAAACAACCCAAAGATTATTTTATAAATAGTTAAAAAGTGATAAATTGTAGTGTCTTTCTAATAATGATTGTAAGTTGGTTAATAAGGTTAAATAAATATCAAACCTAAAGTGTAATCATAAATAGACTAAATTTCAATTTTAAAATAATATCTTTACTTCTACTTATAAAGTCATGTCTTTAAATTTTAACAAATTATATTTAATTTATTAGATTTAAAATGTTGTTGCATGTAAACCATTATCAGTTTAAAGCTACAATTTTTGAACAGTTTGGACAAAATACTTAAATTGTTAATTTAAATAAACATTACAGTGTCAACTTAAATATAAAGTTCAGTTCCACTAAAAAAACCAAATAATATTTTGTAAATAGTTAAAAGTGATAAATGCAAAAACTAAATTGTAATATCAGTTTAACTAAAATATTTCCTAAATATATTTTTATAATCGTTAAAAAATTTCAAATAAGTAGCTTAAAATAACTTATAATAACAATAGTTAAAAATAACTCTATATAAATAATTATAATGTTACCTTTAAAATAAAAAAATAATGTTTGATGTTTTAAAAATTATAATGATAGAAATTAAAACATTAAGCAAATAAATTTTAAAAAATTAGTTAAAAATAACAATTATAAATAATATTAAACCATATATAATATTTAATTTTATTGATGTGTAACTCGCGAGTAGAAGTCATTCAAAAGATTGAGATTATGACGTTATAATAGATTTATATATTATCATATAATTCAAAATAATCAGTATATTATATCAAATTAATATACGAATTATTATATCAAATTTAACAACAACGTTAGTGTTATATTTTAAAAAATATATGTTTGTAAAGACTTCAACTATATAGGTGTTTCTGCGCATTACAATGCCAACTCTAAATTTCAGTGCCATTTAAAAAAACTAAAGAATATTTTGTAAATAGTTAAAATTGATAAATTGTAGTGATAAAAGCAAAAACTAAATAGTAATCTGAATTTAACTAAAATATTTCTAAAGTATATTTTTATAATCGTTAAAAGTTTCCGAATAAGTAGCTTAAAATAACTTACAATAACAATAGTTAAAAACAACTCTATATAAATGATTATATTGTTAGCTTTAAAATAAAAAACAATGTTTGATGTTTTAAATAATTATAATGATAGAAATTAAAACATTAAGCAAATAAATTTAAAAAAAAAATTAATTAACAATAAAAACAACTATAAATAACATCAAATCATATATTATATTTAATTTTATTCATGTATAACTCGCGGGAAGAAGTCATTCAAACAATTGATATTATGAAGTTATAATAAATGTATATATTATCATATAATTCAAAATAATCAATATATTATATCAATTTAGTATATACAAATTATTATATCAAATTTAACAATAACGTTATTGTTATATTTAAAAAATCATATATTTGTAAAGACTTCAACTATATAAGTGTTTCTGCGCAACGCGCGGGCATTCGCCTAGTACACTTATAAAGCTAGTATTTTTCCTTTCACCACATTCATTTGAAACTCTCATTCATTTTTCCTTTCACCACATTCATTTGAAACTCCCATGACTTTTCAATTTCTTTCTAATAATTATTATAAGTTGGTTAATAATGTTAAATAAATGTAAAACCTAAAGTATAATCATATATAAACTAAATTTCAATATTAAAAGAATATATTTTCTTCTACTTATAAAGTTATGTATTTAACTTTTAACATATTATACTTAATTTATTAGGTCTAATATGTTATTGTATGTAAACCATTATCATTTTAAAGCTACAACTTTTGAATAATTTGTATAAAATACTTCAATTATTAATTTAAATATAACCTTATAGGATCAACTTAAATATAAATTTTAGTTCAAGTTAAACAACCTAAAGAATATATTTTGTAAATAGCTAAAAGTGATAAATTGTAGTGTCTTTCTAATAATGATTATAAGTTGGTTAATAAGGTTAAATAAGTATCAAACCTAAAGTGTAATCATAAATAAATTATATTTCAATATTAAAATAATATTTTACTTCTACTTATAAAGTTATGTCTTTAACTTTTAACATATTATACTTAATTTATTAGATTTAATATATTGTTGTATGTAAACTATGATCAATTTAAAGCTACAATAACTTTCAATAACAATAGTTAAAAATAACTCTATATAAATTATTATATTGTTACCTTTAAAATAAAAAAAGAGTTGTTTGATGTTTTGAATAATTACAATGATAAAAATTAAAACGTTAATCAAATAAATTTTAAAAAATTAATTAATAATAACTACAACTATAAATAACATTAAACTATATATTATATTTTTTTATTCATGAGTAACCCCCGAGTAGAGGTCATTCAAAAGATTGAGATTATGCAGTTATAATAGATTTATATATTATTATATAATTCAAAATAGAGTAAATTACATGAATGGTCCTTATGGTTTAGAGTAATTTGTGTGTTTGGTCACTGACTTATTTTTTTTTAACTCGGAAGGTCCCTAATATTTGTTTTTGTTACGCACTTGGTCCCTGTGTTACTTAAAAAGACTATTTTTCCTTTGATTTTCTAATTTATTTAAATAAACACACCCCCACCCCATCCATTCACCTTACTTTACCTACCCCACAATTTTTCCCTATTTAAATAATAGTTTTTTTTTAGGTAAGACAGAGACCAAATGTGTAACAAAAACAAATATTAGAGACAAAGCGCGTAACAAAAAAGATAGTAGGGACCTTCCGAGTTAAAAAAATAAGTTAGGGGCCAAGGCGCAAATCACCCCAAACCATAGGGACCATTCGTGTAGATTACTCTTCAAAATAATCAATATATTATATCTCCTTAGTATACAAATTATTGTATCAAATTTAACAATAACATTATTGTTATATTTAAAAAAAAACATGTAAAGATTTCAGTTATATATATATACGCTTCTGCACAACGTGCGGGCATTCGCTAGTTACATATAAACACATGAATTTGTTTTTAACGTAACATTTCTATGATTTATACACACATAGAACTTCAACCAAGTTATTATTAAATTTTAGTCATAGTTAATATTTTAAACCATGGTCACGCTTAGTGTAGGCATACATTAATTCAAACACTACTAATTATTATATTTCAGACAAATATAATCAACTAAACTATGACTATAAAGTTTCTAAATACATATAATTGTATTTGCTATGACTATAATTTAAACTACAACCGGACAAATTTATTTTCACCATACCTTTTGATATTATTCAGGTACAAACCTAGTGTTAAATGTGGTTATTATTTATCTTTTAGATGTACTATGAATATATACTTTTTATGAATACAACATTTTAATTCCTCATTGATCAGTATCTATCCTATAGCCCTATGGATATTCTATAAGGTGACTGTTTATCACGTAAACCCTGGCTATAAACAACCAATAGATAGAGACTTTTTCTTTATCATAATAATCGTATACCTTATAATCACATGGATTTATTTTTGAAATGACATTGTCTATCAGATTCATATAAATTTTCCAGTTTCACTATTGTTTGCTTTTTAGTCGCCTCATAATGATTTAAACCATGGTTATACACTCCTTTTAGATATACATGTATTCTGGTATTGGCATATATATATATATATATATATATATATATATATATATATATATATATATATATATATATATATATATATATATATAGAGAGAGAGAGAGAGAGAGAGAGAGAGACTATATAGAGTTAGGTTCATATATAAACACTATATATTGTGTGATTGTATAACCAATTTTTGACCAATCATTTAAAAAAGATATGATACTAATTAACATATAAATCAATAAATGCATTTTCAGTTTTAATCTTATATTTATTGTAACTCATTTCATTTAACTTCGTTCCTATAATTTTGGTAAGTAGTTTAAATTGAATTCTTTAATATACGTATCAAGAAAATTGGTGACTAAAACTCAGATATAGTGTCGAATCGAATGTTCATTCTTTCAGAATTCATATAAAAAATATATTAGTTTATTGCATATTCTTCAAGATTATGTTACACACTGTAACATATTTTTATTTGTAAAAATAATATTTTCTTATTCTTCAAGAATTTTGAGTTGGTCTATAGTTTTGGTGAATCTATGTAAAAAGAATATTGCATATACTTTAAAAAAATATGTTATAAAATATTAATAGATCGTTCTTAAAGAATGATTTTTTTTCACATATCTTACTAGTTTTATGACGGTAGTTTAAAAATATTTATTAGTCAATGCATTCTTAAAAAATAAAATGTGATTCTTAAAGAATGAAATAAGTTTTAAGTAAATTCTTGATTTTTAAAGAATCAAACCGTCCGATTCTTTAATTTTATACTTTCTGACCATTGTATAAAAACATTTTGTTAATATTTTTTAAAACTAATAGTGAAATCGTCTAATTATTATAAAAAAAAATATGTTATCAAACTAAGTAATTTTTAAAGAATGAAATCTATTTCATTTTTTGTGATTATCGTGTAAAAAAATATTACACATTTTTCAATACTTGATTTTCTATGATTTGGTTTTAAAAGTAATAATATGGATTTTGTTAATATATTTGAATTAGTTTCCAAAAATATATTTACTTCTCTTTTATTTCATTTAATAAAATGTCATAATTAGTCTTTAATAACCTTATAATTAATTGATTGCAATTATATAGTAATTGCTATCCTACGTTAATACAATGCACCTTAAAATAATAGTCATTAATTTCTTTTAATCTAATGATTATAATTTGGTCACATATTCACACAATATTTAGAATTTATATTTAATCCTAACCCTATATATATATATATATATATATATATATATATATATATATATATATATATATATATATATATATATATATATATATATATATATATATATATATATATATATATATATATGCTCGCTTGTGAACAGTTGATTTGTGTTATTTCTGATTTTTGCCACATAAGTTTCTCAAATTGGCAATTAGGTCCCTGGTAAGGTTCCATGTTTTAGAGTTTGGCCACTTTTCGATTTCATACGTTTTTTGTTTTTATCTTATTTCGACCGGTCAACGGAAGTGATCGGCTTCTACTACAACCGGAGTTGCTTCCACCGGCATCTACTCATATGAAGTCGCCGCCACCGTCAATCTTCTATTACATTTGAAATTTGTTCTGATCCTCCTCTGTTCGGTTTTGCTCTGATCTTTCCACCACTCCCGTTTTCCTCTCCCAAAACTGAGTCGCCGCCGATTCATTCTGATCGTTCCTCTCCCATATTATTTCGATATCTGACCCTAACTTCCACCACCGATTTTGTTATTAAAAATCTGGTATCATTATTTCAATATATCACCCTAATCTCGATTCTGTTTTTGATCTAGGAGTCGAATTTGATTTGTATCCCTGACTTTCACTCCTTAACTTTTGCAGGTAGCTCCTCCGGTGAAGCCAAAGCATCCGGTAAAAGCCCAAGCTTTCTATATTTGCGTCATGTGATGATTCATTCTTCAGTTTGTCTTCGTGTGTAAGTATTATGCAGGGTATTCTTGGAAGGCTTGCAACATGATTTCATCTCTTTTTGGATGGAATTAGCACGAAAAGGAACCACCAAAACATGTAATCTACATCCTCTACATCTCTCTCATCCCTCTTTGTCTCTATTCGAGGTAAATTTCTTGGGTTCTTAGTGTATTCTTATTTAAAGGTCTCTAAACTTCTTCCTGTTCACATCCATAGCTTCCATCTATGCTACAAACAGTGGAGTAATTCTATTAAATCTTTCTCATCAGGTAAAACTTCAAATAATGTTAGAACAAGATATGAAGGTATGAAGTGAACTATATCTTTTGGTAATTTTTTCACATGTTTGTTTTTTATATATACTCAAGAAAGAAAAATTACCTTATGGTGGTTAGGATTTTGGCCACAAAAGTTTATGGTATTTGTAGTTTTGGTCCCTGCTCTAATTCTGTTGACCCAATAACAAAAGTCAAAGAAAGGGGTGGAAAACAAAAACCAAAGTACGTTGCTTTTGTTTTTGTGCTCTGTACATAACTAAAATATAAAAAGTAATATTTAGAAATTAGGGTCATGACAAATATGATATTTTGGAAAGACTTACAAAATTCTTCCTGTTTTATATTATTAAACGAATTATTATTTTTCAGTTAACGATAATAATTTATTTCGAAGAAGAGCATATATTTTCCAATACTTTTTAACACGTATATTTTTGTGCAAGTCATTGACAGTTTTTTTCTTCGTTGGAACGATGACAATTTCATAAATAGCGAGAAACAGCATTACATTAATAACTCAGGTTGTGTTGGGTTTTCTTTTTTCCATTTAATTATTTATAAGTGCTTTCGTTAATAATCGAGAGTCCTAACATACTTGGGAATGTTTCTTTTTTCTTAAAATCATATAGTTAAATTTTTATTGATTTAATCTAGCTAGAAATTATGTCATTAATTAAATTATTTGTGATTTAGGATCAGTACGCTCTCTTAGTCCATATAAACTGTTAAACGTGTTGTCTAAATTAAAATTTGTTAAAAGTTTGAGAATTATTTGAGTGATTTATTACCAAAAACAGATATGTTTATTTTTATTTTTTGTTTTTGAATAACAAGACTTCATTAAAATAGCGAGGAGCTAAACCAAAAAACATTACAAGGAAGGGAAAATTAAACAGATGTTATTATTTGTTTTTATTCTAAACTATCAGGTATTCTTCCACCATCGATCATCATCCTTCTTGTGAAATGATCTTCGTGATCAGATTAATTATAATTTCTGGTAATGGGATGCAATGAACGATCTTTCCGATTAATGTTACTAGACATGCATTAATTAAACATATGCAGAAACGCAAAAGTGTAGGAAAATCAATGTAACATCATAACGAATCAAGTCCCTATTTCTTTGTTATTTAATAGATTGCTCTAATCTTTGACAAATGTGGCTATGTGCCAATGGTCTTCACAGTTGATATCCCCAACGGTTTTGACGCGGAAACATGCATTAATTACACATGCAAATTTAATTTCATAGTATATACTTGTATTATGTGCTTTAGGACTTGTCAAAATCATACTATATAAGTACATAGTCGCACCTTTCTGCATGAGAACATACAATCATAAGGTTGCATAGAAATATGGGGTTTACAGAGAAATGGGTTTGCATGGTTCTTCTTTTCATCACTGTTACCTCTCACTTGAGTGTGATGTCTGTTGGGGATGAGAGTATAGAGGGATCTAAATGGGGTGGTCGAAGAGGTGGAGGTGGGTTTGGAGGTGGCGGTTTGGGGGGAGGGGCGGGTAAGGGTGGTGGGTTTGGTGCCGGAGGAGGAGTGGGTGGTGGTGCAGGAGGGGGTGGCATTGGTGCAGGCGGTGGTGGAGGAAGTGGTGGAGGTGGTGGTTTAGGGGGAGGTTCAGGTAAAGGTGGCGGTTTTGGAGCAGGAGGAGGAGTGGGTGGTGGTGCTGGAGGGGGTGGCATTGGTGCAGGCGGCGGTGGAGGAAGTGGTGGAGGTGGTGGTTTAGGGGGAGGTTCAGGTAAAGGTGGCGGTTTTGGAGCAGGAGGAGGAGTGGGTGGTGGTGCTGGAGGGGGTGGCATTGGTGCAGGTGGTGGTGGAGGAAGTGGTGGAGGTGGTGGTTTAGGAGGAGGTTCAGGCAAGGGTGGTGGGTTTGGAGCGGGAGCAGGAGTGGGTGGTGGTGCTGGAGGAGGTGGTATTGGTGGAGGCGGTGGTGGAGGAAGTGGTGGAGGTGGTGGTTTAGGGGGAGGTTCAGGTAAGGGTGGCGGGTTTGGAGCGGGAGGAGGAGTTGGTGGTGGTGGAGCTGGAGGTGTTGGTCTAGGAGGAGGTGGTGGTGGAGGAAGTGGTGGAGGTGGCGGTTTAGGGGGAGGTTCAGGTAGTGGTGGTGGGTTTGGAGCGGGAGGAGGAGTAGGTGGTGGTGGTGCAGGTGGTGTTGGTGTAGGAGGCGGTGGCGGTGGAGGGAGTGGTGGAGGTGGGGGTTTAGGAGGAGGTTCAGGAGCCGGTGGTGGGTTTGGAGCCGGAGGAGGAGTGGGTGGTGGTGCAGGTGGTGTTGGTGTAGGAGGTGGTGGTGGTGGAGGAAGTGGTGGAGGTGGTGGTTTAGGGGGAGGTTCAGGCAGTGGTGGCGGTTTTGGAGCAGGAGGGGGAATAGGTGGTGGTGCAGGAGGTATTGGCGGAGGAGGAGGTGGTGGTGGTGGGGGTGGTGGTGGTGGAGGTGTAGGTGGAGGCAAAGGTGGTGGTTTTGGTGCTGGTGGAGGCGTAGGTGGTGGAATTGGAGGAGGGTTTTGAGGATGAATTTATGTATTATCGAGGGAAAGAGTCGAAAGTATCTATAAGATGTAATTAATCGCGTCATATGCTGTTGAAATTCTCGCGTTTAATTTTTAATCAATGTAAAATGTGCAATTAAGTAATACTATATAAGCCATTTGGTTGTGTTATATTTACTCTGGCATAAGTTAATATAATTAATCCATAAACAATTGTTTTAATTTAATCTTTATTAAATGAACAATAAATGTAATGGATATTATCATTTACGATATAAAAAAATGACAAAACATTTACTAATTTTCTCTAGATGTTGTAATTAAATATTTAAATTTCACTATCATTTCATCTTTTGACGTTTAAATTTCTTAATTACAATATCATAGATTCATATCAATTAAAATATTACGAATTAAATTAAAATGTTTGAGCAGTTTAACAAAGTTAAATTAATAAAAGAGTGATGTTTGTGAAGATAATTATTGACCCTCAACCTTAAACATACTAAGATTTATAATTGTGATTTGATAAAAATACAATGTAACTACTAATTAAGGCTCTATTCGGGTCATTACCGATTGCGCGATGTAGTCGTTAAAGAAATTGCAGCATTTTGGATAAATACCATAAGTTAACACGAAAGTGACATAATTCTTATAATTAACTTTATATTAAAACAGCATTATCTCGATCCTTACACAACCACAAAAACGATATGATAGTGATTTCGCACATGGATATTATGACCACCATCCAGATTAATTACAATCTTTTGGGTTTAAAAACCTTTTTGATATTGAATGCATTGAAGTTTTATGTTGGTTGCTCACTCTCTCATGCATTTAATCAGGTTGACCTTTTGCCCATGAATTTACTCACTAGCTACTTTGTTAAAACTAATTAATTAAGTTATTTGTCAACACTCTTTCATGAAAGTGATACACACCTTCATTTTTTTAAACGCTGCCAATGGTTTCTTGATTCTCTCATCGCAACCATATTGTCCTTTTTTGACTTTGTTACAAATACACCACAAGTGCTCAACTTTATTAAGCGTTCAATTTGTCTAAAATGACTAAATGGCTGATAAAAAACAATATGATACACTTATTATGTTCAATATTTGTTAGAGTCATAAAAGTGCCGACAAACAGATACAAGAATTAAGTGCACGATATGATTATTAGAGAGAGAGAGAGAGAGAGAGAGAGAGAGAGAGAGAGAGAGAGAGAGAGAGAGAGAGAGAGGAGAGAGAGAGAGAGAGAGAGAGAGAGAGAGAGAGAGAGAGAGAGAGAGAGAGAGAGAGAGAGAGAGAGAGAGAGAGAGAGAGAGAGAGAGAGAGAGAGAGAGAGAGAGAGAGAGAGAGAGACAGAGAGAGAGAGAGACAGTGTAGAACAGGTCTCATGCATGCATGAAAAGACATTAAGAAAGAAGGTTTGAAGAAGTCTTGCATGGGACATGGCAGATATAAATGCCCATATTATCCTTTCTCATCTCCACATTTAAACCAATAATATCACTCGCTTTTCTTTTGTATCATTATAATATAAAAATCAAAATTTTGGTAATTCACTGATGTGAAACCCTAGAATCGAAGATTCGACGCAGGGTGGAAATTTACGGTGAAGTTTGACGTAGTCATACAATGGCTTTTGACTATTGGATGATGCCCACCATGGGCTCATATCCCCAACGCCACAAGGCAATAAATCTTCCCTAACGCAGCTAGCATTCATTTCTAGCTACACATAGTTGTATGCAAGTGGGTATGAGCCTACATGCCTATATAATGTAAATATTTGCAATACTACTACACCAAATTGAATTGTAGAGATGGGGATATCTAAGAAATGGGGATGTGGGATGCTTCTTTTCATATGCATTGTTTTTCACATGAGTGTGATTACGCATGGAGATGAAGAATCCAGACTACAGGATGGGGTCGTAATGATTGCCGTTTTCGCAGGAGAGGGTGTGGCGGCTTTGGTGGTAGAAGAGGTGGAGGATTTGGCAGAGGTGGTGGGCTAGGAGGTGGTGGAGGGCTTGGTGGTGGTGCTGGAGGTGGACTTGGAGGAGGTGGTGGAGGTGGACTTGGTGGTGGAGGTGGCATTGGAGGGGGTTCTGGTGGTGGATTTGGAGCCGGAGGTGGAGTTGGTGGCGGAAGTGCCGGAGGTGGTGGCATTGGTGGAGGCGGTGTGGAGGAAGTGGGGGAGGTGGTGGTTTAGGGGGGAGGTGCGGGAAGTGGTGGTGGGTTTGGAGCTGGAGGTGGAGTTGGTGGTGGAGGTGCAGGAGGTGGTGGCATTGGTGGAGGCGGTGGTGGAGGAAGTGGGGAGGTGGTGGTCTTGGAGGAGGTTCGGGAAGTGGTGGTGGGTTTGGAGCTGGAGGTGGAGTTGGTGGTGGTAATGCAGGAGGTGGTGGTATTGGTGGTGGTGGTGGTGGAGGTAGCGGTGGAGGTGGCGGTCTAGGCGGAGGTTCAGGAAGTGGTGGAGGATTTGGGAGCCGGAGGTGGAGTTGGTGGCGGTAGTGCAGTAGGTGGTGGTATTGGTGGTGGTGGCGGTGGAGGTAGCGGTGGTGGTGGTGGCTTAGGAGGAGGTTCAGGTAGTGGTGGTGGGTTTGGAGCCGGAGGTGGAGTTGGTGGCGGTAGTGCAGGAGGTGGTGGTATTGGTGGCGGCGGTGGTGGAGGGGGTGGTCTAGGAGGAGGTTCAGGAAGTGGTGGTGGATTTGGAGCTGGAGGTGGAGTTGGTGGCGGTAGTTCTGGAGGTGGTGGTCTTGGTGGTGGCGGCGGTGGAGGTAGTGGTGGAGGTGGTGGTCTAGGGGGAGGTTCAGGAAGTGGTGGTGGTTTTGGAGCTGGAGGTGGAGTTGGTGGTGGTGGTGGTGGTGCAGGAGATGTTGGAGTTGGTGGTGGTGGTGGTGGAGGCAGCGGAGGAGGTGGTGGAATTGGAGGTGGCTCAGGAAGTGGTGGTGGGTTTGGAGCCGGAGGTGGTGTAGGTGGTGGAGCCGCGGGTGTAGGAAGTGGTTTGGGAAGTGGAGGTGGAGGAGGGTTGGGAGGAGGAGGTGGTGGCGGTCACGGCGTTGGTGGAGGAGTGGGTGTAGGCATTGGCATCGGAGTGGGAGTAGGCGTTGGCGGCGGCGGTGGTGGTGGAAGAAACTAAGGGTGTCCATAAGTTGCCACATTTTGAAATTATATTTTATGAAAATTATATTTGTAGTGAATCATACGTTCAAAAAGACGCATCTCATTTAAAAATATGATTATTAGTTGCACAAAGTCTCAAGATCTGTAATCGTTATACGTTCTAGAAGCCAAGCAAAAGTTTATCGAACAGAACAAGTTGTTTTTAAAGGTGTATGTATCGAAATTATAGTAGAATCATCTTTCTTAGATCAATGATATTGATTGAATAGTGTCATCAATATATTAATATTGATGTATTTGATTCATATTTCTCGAATTACTTATACCGGTTTAATTTTGTTTTTATATCGTAAAATTTGCACACTATTGAGCCTTAGATTGGCATATACATTATGTGTTAACGAAAAAACCCACTAAATATAAGCACTTTCCAGAGCACCTTGCAAGCATGATATATCATGTAAAAAAATGAATCAAATCTATTTCACAAAAGTAAAAATGACCTCATCTGAACATGTTTATTATTATTATTATTATTATTATTATTATTATTATTATTATATATATATATATATATATATATATATATATATATATATATATATATATATATATATATATATTAAAGATATGAACAAAAAATGAATCAAATCTATTTCACAAAAATAAAAATATATCATGCAAAAAAATGAATCAAATCTATTTCACAAAAGTAAAAATGACCTCATATCAACATGTTTGTTATTATTATTATTATTATTATTATTATTATTATTATTATATATATATATATATATATATATATATATATATATATATATATATATATATATATATATATATATATATATATATTTTAAAGATATGAAAGTTAGGAATAGTAAACTTCCTAAGTGTTTGGCAAGATTGGTCCCTAAGATTATGTATGTTTGCTCCTATTTTTTGTCAATTTTTTTTGTCATTTTTGGTCCTCCAACTTATGTTGGTTTTAAAAAACTACTTACAACATTCACCCTTCACCTTTATGCTTTTGTTCACAAACAACTATTTCACTTTCGTTTGAATTTTTCATAACCCTCGCCTTTTATTACATATTATTAGTATTTGGTCTTTTAACAGAAATGTTCCCTCATTATTACTATTATTATTGTTAGACAAAATTACACGATTGGTCCCTATGGTTTACCAGATTTAACACATTGATGACAACGATGGAAACCGAAATCACTCTTTTACTCCTAATCCGATTTTTTTTATTAATTTATATTTCTCTTTTTGGTTTTAAATTAATGTTTTATTTATTAGAAAATATCCATCCAATACCATAAAGCCACCCACCAGCTGCCATCACCACCACCGCTAAAATTACATAAATGGTCCATATGGTTTACTCGGCGTCACAAATTCAGTCCCTACTATCTTAAAAAACCAAATTACCCTCACATTAACGGACAAAAAATAACGGTCTATATTTTCCGAATTGGTTTTCCGGCCGCTGCCATACATGGCAATTAAGTTCAGTTTGTGAGACAATTTCTTTATTTTCCTCATTTATTGCAAGAAATAATGATTTAGATTTCTTTACTTATGTAATTAGATGACATTGTTTATCTTCATTTACTAGATTATCTCAATGCAATTCAACATGCTACTTTACTTTACAAAGCAATACCTTCCGACCCCGGCAACGCCGGGGAATCTTTTCTAGTTGTTATTATTATTATTATTATTATTATTATTATTAGAGAAATTAAATATCATCCTACATTTTGTTCCTACTTTTTTTTTCTACCTATTTAAGATGATAACAAATGTACAAATTCAAAATCTCAATCAAATTTAAATTAAATTGAATGACATGTGTCACCATCTAAAATAGATAGGAGGATATTATGAACAAAAAGTAGGATGCTATTTAATTTCTATTATTATTATTATTATTATTATTATTATTATTAAGTCCTGAACCGATTAGCATATCAAATTGATAATGATATTTGTGTGGATTAAGTGTTGATGATATAAATGTTGTTTCTTTTTTAACTAAATATATTGTCTAAAACCAAATAAATGACTATTTTACCCTCTATCTAAAAGTGACAAATGACAATTATTTAATAACCATTATAAATGAAACATATTAAGCACAAATAAAACGTATTTACAACTCTTTTGAGCTTTAATAGGAAAATTAAGTTTTAGTTATAGATAGTAATATACAAATGAATGGAAATAAGTTGCTATTTTTAACATTTAGCCCTTAAAAACAACTAATGCCCTCTAAATATTGGTGATAGACTTATCACAAATAATTATGTCAGTGACAATTGGAATAACACTCAGCCATTAAACCATTATGACTTATTTAAAGAATAAGAAGATTAGAATTAGACGTGCATGATGATTTATGAATCCATCAACTGGTATGTCACTAATATTTATTGGTATCGATTTATCTTACAAACACAAAATCACTACAAAAACTCAAAATACCACAACATCAACAGTTCTCATTCCATAAAAACTAGTTGGTTTTCAAGAAAACTTATAAAAGAAATTCCTCACGACAAATTCACTCTGCTCTCAAATCAACAAACTCCTCATCTAAGAACAAGATAATAAAGATTGAAGAAGAAACCCTAATGATGAAACCCTAAGAACAGTACAGAGAGAACGAGAGAAGATAACAAGGTGAGTATTAAATTGATCTCTGATAATGAAAAATTACACACACAACTTCGATATATACTCTGGGTAGAAATATGGATCAAATCCGATAACATCCACCCGAATAACAAGATGGGTAAGATCTGCGTGTTATTCAATCACACCAACTTTGAGATTAGAAGTTGCAGTCCAAATGTTCAACAACCTTAACACTTCCATTCCTTCCTGCATAATTCTTACAAAACAGGTTTCCAAATATATACACAATATACCCTAACATACATTGATGTGTGTAAAACCAACTAGTTTTAAACCTACTTTTAATTATCAAATAACACACAAAAGGCAGTGAACCTATCAATTGTGGTATAGCTAAATAAGCAGGGTATCGAACACAGGGAACGACAAATTAAACTAAAAACTAATTTAATCTAAGTTAATTAAGAAGCAGGGGTTTTTCTCTAGTTTTACAAGACTAGAAACTTACTAATTATTACTAATTTAAAGCTAGAAAATAACGATTTAACTAGATTCAATAATGGGAAAGGAACTTCTGTTTAGTTCAACTTGGTTAACTCTATGGTTGATTTTCAAGGTAATAGTGCAATGGATTAATTCTTTCGTTGGTTACCGATTCAAGTGATTAGATTTGTGTTCACTACCCTAATCCTTAGCAAATAAACTAACTCAAACAATGACCAATTGTCTAATTTAATTATATTTACTAGATTAATTATTCGGGTTAAGTTAGACTTGCAATAGTTAACTAATTTATTCTTTTTAATTAACCTCTTGTTTCATAGTCATCTTACAAGCTTGCACATGAATTTACTTAATTTTCTTATTAATTCTAGTTTCATATTCATTAATCCTAGACATATGACTATGTGGTCACAATATATCATATGAGGACAATAATCAATAGATGTTCATGCTAATCAATTATCTTCCTATTAATAGAAAATTAATTATTATTCACACACAAGGTTCTTTAGCAAGCTAAAATAACAAAAATTCACCAACTTGGAATTAATCCTACCAATCAATCAAACCATATTGTCAACTTTGTATCCCCAAACAGAAGTCTAAAGGTTTTAGCTCATAATTAAAGTAAATAACAGCAAACAATCAAAGTCAAGTTGCTTAATCATGATGAATAAACAAAAGAATAAGTGGAATGATGAAATTTTGCCTTAATTACTCTCCGGAATTGAATTCTAGCTTCCTTCGTCGTCTTCTAGGGTTTTTCAGGCTTCTCAATCGTAGCAAAGCACTTCTGAATCGTCCCAGAACTCCCTCCTATCGATCTGTGGAATTATCTTTAAATATACGAATCGACTCGTCGAGTCAAGTGGTGACTCGTCGAGTCCCTCTCACATTCCCCGTATTGCGATAACTCTCTGGGATCCCGAGTCATTATCTTCTCGATCCTTCGATTGGAATCGCCGAGTAGACGATATGACTCGCCGAGTAGATGCCCTTTTTTAGTGTTTTCCTTCTTTATTCCATTCTCGATCTTCTAACTGTTTCTCCCGCTTCCTTTCGCTTCCGAGCTTCATCTTTGGACTGAAAAACATAATTTAACACTTTTAAGTACCTTTTGTCCTTAATATGCGATAATTAGACTAATAAATGAATAAAAATGTATACTTAATATGAACTAATTATGCACATTTCAAAATACCCCACACTTGTCTTTTGCTTGCCCCCAAGCAAAACTGAATTTTAAACATATTAGAATCATATATAACAACTCTAATCTAACCCAACCATTATGCAAAGACCGCAACGCATACATTTGTGTCTAAAATTTTTCCTATAAACCTCCCATACTCCAAATACTCGCAATCCTCATAAACACTTGCCCACTCACCCCGAACTATGCTCATTTTATGCAACCCTCCGAATCCATCCGCAGAAAACCTCTTTACCCTCAAGGTATTTTTAATTGAGCAACCCGAGCATACATAATCTAGAATTACACTTTTGATACCACTATGGAGCTCTTTTGAATTCATCTCTTCTTCGATATTTGCTTTGATCTCTTTGAATTCACCACCTTTATTGTTTGATTTTCGGGTATCTTCAACTTTTTTGGATTTCTTGGAATTTTGATCTTTTGATTTTCACTTTAATTGCTCCAAAATTCATACAATTTCTTTTGTAATTATTTTTTTTCTTTTTTTTACATGTATTCCTCACTTTTTTTCACTCAAAACCCTACGTGCTTAAGTAGGGGCGCTCAATCTCAACCTTTATTGGCTAACGATAACAATTTTCCTGGATACATTTCAAGTTTAGGCTGCTAAACATATTGCATCCCTCGGGCTGAGCAAGATTGTGTTTTTGTCTCATGATTTCACTAGAATAAGGAAGCCACAAATGCACTAGAACGTATATAGGCTCAACTAAACATTTGGGTTATCATGCAATTATCAACACAACTCTAACATGGAGTCCTAATTACTTTTACCAAAATTTCCTAATTTAGATCCTAAGTAATTTTTTTTGTATGCAAAGTTTTAAAATTAACCTAAATTAAGACTCTAAATCTTCTATTATGTAACCAACCCCCTACCCCACACTTATTTGATGCAATGCCCTCATTGCATATTATGCATAATAAAAACATAAAAAGAAACTAAAGAGGGAATTGGAACAAACTCCCCTGGGATAGCAGTGGATAGGTTGATCACTTTCATTCTAGCTCCAACTTCAATTGACTTTAGACATAGTAACCATGCCTTGGGTGTCTCGTCTCGTGTGGGTCACTCCAAATACATGGATAACAGTGTAAGATCTTCAGGAATAAATATGGAAAGAATATATAGTCAAGTGGTACTCTAATTAGCATCAAATCAGCAGCCCCTTCGACATGAAACCAAATGACTCGTCGAGTTACTTCGGGAAATCTTCGCATTTATGAGAATTAAGGGCGACTCGTCGAGTCAGTTTAGTGCACTCGACGAGTTGGTCACTGAATGAAAATAATATAATTCTGCAGATGATCCAGCTTCCAATAAACTCTCTATACTTTCTATTCACTTCTAGACTCCCTTGCCAACATCTCTAAGAACCGGACTCAATACTTTAACTCTAACGTTCCTTTTCCTTGACTCTCTTTCTCACTTGAATTCTATAACTCTAAACCCATTTAAAGCTAGCACTCCTAATTCAATTCTGAAAAATTGTCAAAGCATCAAACATTAATTAGACATCAAAAACAAGTTTTAAAACATCAAACAAACCAAATAAAACAAACAAACACAAAATTAAAAATTGTTCAATAAAAATGCATAAAAATCAATCCTCCTCATCATCATCATCAAGCCCTACTCCACTTCCTCCAGCCCCACTTCTTCTTGCACTTATCACTTCTTCCCACGTTGGAATGTATGGAAAGTTACCACCATCTATGTGTGGAATGTTAAAGTGGTCAAAAAGTCGAATATGAGACTGGTTGCTAAAATTCAAGCCCCTCGCCATTTGATCCTGGAGTCGCCTCATCTCCACATTGTACCAATCCATTGGTACATCTTCATTCTCAACCGGAATCACCGGAGGCTCCTCCTCAATACCCCGCTCTCTCCTCGAACGAACCCGTCTTCCCGGCGCCTCGGGACCAACCACCGGATCATCATTTGGGATGGCATAGTGGCCACCACCATAGTCTTCAATGATTCTCTCTCTCCGGAAAAGAATAGGATTAAATGGAGGTGTAGGGATCATCGTCATGAAATTCCATGCACTGTGATTCATCAACCCGAATGAGTTAGCCAACCGGGTGACAAACATCCCACCATTTATTCTTGAAGTCTTGCGATCCTTGACCGCACCCTCTGAAAGATATGAAGCAAGACACCAAGGAATGTTGCAAAAAACGTCGGGTGTAATGATGCTCCATAGGAAAAAGACATCAAGGTTGGAAACCTTGTCATCATCCTTTCGTTGGTTGATGGTGGATGAAATGAGGCGGTGAATGAGGTGATGTGTTGGGGATCGAATACTCCCTTCTTGCGCCGAATTTGGAATATAAACTTTATTACCAACGGCGCCAAAAACTTGATGTGTGTAAAACCAACTAGTTTTAAACCTACTTTTAATTATCAAATAACACACAAAAGGCAGTGAACCTATCAATTGTGGTATAGCTAAATAAGCAGGGTATCGAACACAGGGAACGGCAAATTAAACTAAAAACTAATTTAATCTAAGTTAATTAAGAAGCAGGGGTTTTTCTCTAGTTTTACAAGACTAGAAACTTACTAATTATTACTAATTTAAAGCTAGAAAATAACGATTTAACTAGATTCAATAACTGGAAAGGAACTTCTGTTTAGTTCAACTTGGTTAACTCTATGGTTGATTTTCAAGGTAATAGTGCAATGGATTAATTCTTTAGTTGGTTACCGATTCAAGTGATTAGATTTGTGTTCACTACCCTAATCCTTAGCAAATAAACTAACTCAAACATTGGCCAATTGTCTAATTTAATTATATTTACTAGATTAATTATTCGGGTTAAGTTAGACTTGCAATAGTTAACTAATTTATTCTTTTTAATTAACCTCTTGTTTGATAGTCATCTTACAAGCTTGCACATGAATTTACTCAATTTTCTTATTAATTCTAGTTTCATATTCATTAATCCTAGACATATGACTATGTGGTCACAATATATCATATGAGGACAATAATCAATAGATGTTCATGCTAATCAATTATCTTCCTATTAACAGAAAATTAATTATTATTCACACACAAGGTTCTTTAGCAAGCTAAAATAACAAAAATTCACCAACTTGGAATTAATCCTACCAATCAATCAAACCATATTGTCAACTTTGTATCCCCAAACAGAAGTCTAAAGGTTTTAGCTCATAATTAAAGTAAATAACAGCAAACAATCAAAGTCAAGTTGCTTAATCATGATGAATAAACAAAAGAATAAGTGGAATGATGAAATTTTGCCTTAATTACTCTCTGGAATTGAATTCTAGCTTCCTTCGTCATCTTCTAGGGTTTTTCAGGCTTCTCAATCGTAGCAAAGCACTTCTGAATCGTCCCAGAACTCCCTCCTATCGATCTGTGGAATTATCTTTAAATATACGAATCGAATCGTCGAGTCAAGTGGTGACTCGTCGAGTCCCTCTCACATTCCCCGTATTGCGATAACTCTCTGGGATCCCGAGTCATTATCTTCTCGATCCTTCGATTGGACTCGCCGAGTAGACGATATGATTCGCCGAGTAGATGCCTTTTTTAGTGTTTTCCTTCTTTATTCCATTCTCGATCTTCTAACTATTTCTCCCGCTTCCTTTCGCTTCCGAGCTTCATCTTTGGACTGAAAAACATAATTTAACACTTTTAAGTACCTTTTGTCCTTAATATGCGATAATTAGACTAATAAATGAATAAAAATGTATACTTAATATGAACTAATTATGCACATATCATACATAATAAATATTAACAAAGGATACAAGAAAAAAGGATATACTATTCAATGATATGTTTGTGAAGACTTGTTATTCTCAACCCCCCCCCCCCCCCCCAAAAAAAAAAATTTAATAAATAAATAAAATCATTGCAACCTTCAACTAAGACTTTCCTTGCAATGAATCAATAAGACCTATTTTCCTACATAGACTATCATGTTGACCAGAAACCAAAGACTTGGTAAATGCATCAGCAATATTGTCATCTGAATTCACTTTAAAATTTTCATCAATTCCTTTAGAACTCTATCCCTTATACAATCAGTATCAACATTAAAATGTTTTGTTTTCTCGTGGAAAACCATATTTAATACCAACTTGATTACACATTCATTGTCATAAAATATTGGAACATGAATTCAAATAAAATCTTTAAAATTCACATTACTTCAAACGACACAATACTCAAAGCATGGTATTCTGATTCAGTAGAAGAACAAGAAACTGTTTCTTGCTTCTTGTTTTTTCACGAAATCAAATTATTACCAAGAAAGAAACAAAAACTAGTAACATATTGTCTGGAAACTAAATATTTTGCCCAATCTGCATCAACAAAACCCTTTAAAATCAAACTATCAGATCTTAGTACATAAAAACCTCTAACGGGATTTGATTTTAAGTATCAAAGAAAACGTAAAGAAACATTCAAATGAGATCTCCTAGGACTGTGCATCAACTGACTTAGCACCCAAACTACATATGAAATATCAGGTCTAGTAATAGTCAAATATATAAGCTTTCCAACCTATTTTGGAATAAAGTAATATTTTGCAAACAAAAATCATCCTTATTAATTCCATCTCCTTTAATTACAACATTACATTCCAAAGGAGTCTTAACTGGTTTACAACCCAACATACCAAATTCATATAATAGTTCTAGAAAATACTTCCTTTGAAACAAGCAAATTCCATTTTCAATGTCAACTACTTCTCTTCCTAAAAAAATATAAGTTTCCCAAAGTCCTTAATCAAAAACATAGATTTCAAAAAACCTTTTACCTTATTGATTTCATCTAAACTATTCCCAGTCAAAATAATGTCATCCACATAAACAAGTAAGGGCCTGTTTGATATCTAGCTGACCGGGTCCGGTCAGCACATTTGGCTGACTCGGTCTAGTCAGCTTGTTTGATAAAAAGCTATTCACGTCTGACCCTGTCTAATTGTCTGATTCGGTCATGGATATTGGTCTGACTCGGTCTTGGGTAAAAAAGATGTTGACTGAAACATTTACCGAATTTGCCCTGGTGCTTTGAACGCTCTATCGTGAACGCGTTCTCCCTCTGCCTTTTCTGTCTTCGCTTAGAGTTTGCTCCTCTTTCTGCCATCCCCAACGCCTTGTCCACCAACGATTTCTTCCAACGCCGAAAGGTCTGATGATTTGATCTTCCTCTTTAATCGATTGATTTCATGAAATCGTTTTTGAAATCGATTCATGAAATCAATTGCTATCCATCCATCCCCTTCAATCGCAAGTTCTCTCCGGTCATCTCCTTCAATTGCACTTGTCATGATGCCATCTAATCCTTAGAAGCAAACCTAGGATTGTTATAGATATTCCGTTTTTACCCTTTTACATCTTTTAATTAATCTTTCCCCTTTGAATTATATGCCTAGTTGTTTGGTTGAACTCAACGAAAGGAATGACACATTGAACAGGGAATGCAATTGTTGATATTATCCATGTTTTTGTTTTCTTCCGCTGTATGTAATTGTTGATATTATCCAATTCCAGTTATGGTGACATGAAAATGGAAAATTTGATTTAGTGTTATCGATCAAAAGGATTAAGGATGTAATTCTTAGATTTAGAACAAAGCATGGAGCATATGTATGACCGATTGTTGAATTGGAAGTTTGGGACCTTATGGCTCTTAATTGTTGGTCTATTATCCATTGTTGATCTGTATGATATTCCTGAGAAGCACTAGTTGTATTGGGCTTTTCATTTATATATATCTTATGCAACTTGGGCAGAATTTTGGCTCATTTGAACAGCTAGTTTGCAGAAACTTTTATGCTTGTGTGTTTATTGGGTCATATTTTATGATTGGTTTAAAACAATAGAATTATAATGAAGTGATATATTACTTTGTTTATGTGATTATTGCAAAGTCGTGAAAACATTTTCTACAATTACATAAATGCAGCTAATGCATATGATACAAAATTTAAAGTTAAGAATTACAAAAATAAAAGAGAAAATGAAGTTAATTAATAAGAGTAATATGGAGTTAATTAATAATATATTGTTGTTAAACAGGTTTTTATTGGTCGTTAAATGGTAAATCATAAAAAAATTAATGTTATTTGAGGGTAATATTGTCGTTTTACATGGTCAGTTAAATGTAAAATCAAACAGTAAGTTTCAGTCAGAAGTTAACTCAGTCGGAACTTCTAACTCAGTCAGCTTCTAACCCAGTCAGTTCTAATCCAGTTAGAAACTATTAAACGACCCCTAAGAAAATAACACAACCCTTATCAAACTTAACAAACAATGAAAAATCATTCATGCTTTGAGAAAAAGCATACTCAAATAAAGAACTACATAACTTTCCGTACCATTTTTATATGGGTTGTTTAAGCACATATAAAGATTTTAACAATTTACAAACTTGATTATCACCCTTAGTATGATAACCTAAAGGTAATGTAATATAAACATCCTTATCTAGTTCACCATATAAAAATGCATTATTGATATCAAGTTGAAAAAGATTCCAACCAGAATTAACAACAAGAGTAATTACAATTCTAATTGTTGCCATTTTAGCAACTGGAGAAAAAGTTTGCTCATAGTTTATACCTTATGTTTGATTGTACCCTTTAGCCACTAATCTAGCTTTAAAATTTTCAACTTCTCCATTAGAATTGTATTTAATCTTATACACCCATTTACAGCCTATGGGTTTTCTATCAGAAGGTAAATCACAAATTACCTAGGTATTATTCCTATATAATGTCTCCATTTCCATATTCATAACATGAAACCAATTAAGAACCAAAGAGGCTTCATGATATGATTGAGGTTCAACAATTTTATTTGGATTTGTAACAAAACATTTATTTTCAACATTTTAAAAAGAGTAATTTATAGACTTCTCAATATTATATTTATATTTACCCTCTATTATATAATCACTGAATTTTTGATGAAATTTGGACTCACGATTAGACCTTCTAATATAACATACTGATTATTAGACGACTCAGAAAAATAACCAATATTTTCATCAGAACTTCTAATAGTTTCAGAAGTAGGCATTTTATGTTGCAATTTAAGTGTCTCGTAGCCTAAAGTACCATCTTAACTAAAATCAGTTGCACTCAAAGATTGACTACCATTGTAACATCCTAATGATTAAGGTACTTCTAATTTCAGCCCTATAATTTGATTATATTACATTTTAATCCCAAGTTCAAGACATGTATGCATTAAGGGTTATAATGGCATTGTTGTAAATTGTGGGTCTTCGGAGTAAGTCGTGTGTATGTGGTGTACGCTGAGCGTACTAGGGCGCGACCTAGTATGCAGGGCATACATCAGTGTACGCGGGGCATACTTAACAAAGATGGAAACCCTAATTTTTAGGGTTTAGCTCATATATAAGCATCCTTATGGCCTCATTTTCCATCATATTATCAACCTTCACCCTCTCATTCATATTTAAAGCCCTAGAACCACCTTGTGAAACCATTTCAAGCATTAAAGTGTGTGTTTGTGTTCTTAGAAGAAGGAAGGAAGGAAGCCAAGCTCATATTGGAGGAGTAAAGCACCTTGGATCTAGAACTTATCCCTTATTTGCATGTCTTCTAAGGTATAAAGCTTCCATCTTTGTCTTTCAATCTTGTAGATATGGAAATGGGGGTTTTAGTGATACTTTTTGGTCCAAATGTTTTAACTTGAGCATGTCATGCTCTTAATGAGTTGATTTGTCCTTTCAGACCGTAGGAGGGGTCTTAAGTCATAAAAATGAAGTCCTAATGGCTAGTTTTTCTCCATGCATCTTGAAGACGGTCATAATGGATTAAGACCTTGAGTTTAGCTTTTAATGGGAATGTAAACTCATAAAGTTTCAAACTTTATGACTCTAGAATGCATTTTGGGCAAGGATCTGAAGTTTGGTTGAAAGAGCTTAAGTCATTAAGCTCTTAATGGAGTTTTGGAGCTTCTGAGGGTACGTCCTGTGTACTCAGAGTACGCCCCACATACTCGGTCAACCACCATGATGGTGGTCAACTGTGAGGCTTCATGTACGACCAACATACCTCAGGAGTACGCCCCGCGTACGCACACTGAGTTGACTTGGTCAAGTTGAATCGGTTGGGTTAACCCGGTGGGGTTGAATCAGTTGACTTAGTGGGTTTGATCAGTTAACTTTGACCAAGTTTGACGTTGAGGATATTTTGGGTATTTTGTTATTTTGATGGAATTAGTAAATTGATGGAATTAGGTGAAGGTTAAAGAGCTGAGATTTGGAGTCAAGACCTCATCAGCTTCTATCCATTTTACGAGGTGAGTTTTCCTCACTGTACTTGTGGGTCGAAGGCACCAAGTCCGGTCCATTGGTTTGATACTCATTAATATGCTGAGTAGGGAATTGATATACATGTTTATGCTAGTTATTAATATGCTATATTTGTAGATCTGTTGGACTACCTGTGACTCTGTTGCATGATTATATGTTTATGTTTATTTTCTAGTATATGTTGATATATTATGTTGGGTTGGGATGAGGTTGTACTGCTCCGTGCGGTAGCCAACTAACCCTGGAGCATTCCAAATATGACGTGAGGGTCGGGTAAGGCATGCCAGACTCATACTGAGGGCTCATGAGCATTCTACATACAAGCTGAGGGTCGGGTAGAGCATGTCAGACTCATACTAAGGGCTTGATGGTATTTAGTCCAAGGACTTATCTGGTTGGGGAGCAAGCCAGACATAAGCTATGGGCCTTGTGGGCAAGCCAGACTTATGTTGTAGGCTCAGGGGTAATCCGGACTTTTAGATGTGGACCCATTGCATGTTGTTATTGTATATTTATGTTATTTTGTTATGTATTTGTATTTTGGGGGAACTCACTGAGTGTTGGCTTAAAGTTTTGGGTTATGTTTCAGGTACTTCAGATGATCGCGGGAAGGTGAAGGCATGACCGTAAACATCCTCGTTTTATGACTTATGATTTTGGAAACTCTGATGTTGAACATGTTTTGAAAACTATGTTTGTAAACAATTTGTGAAAATGGTTGCTTTTAAAAGTTTAATTTTTTGATGATTTTTATGAGTGTTACAAGTTGGTATCAGAGCCTTGGTTTGAGTGAATTGGAGGAACACTTGTGTGAATCCAATCTCAAACTAAGGAAAGGATTTTAAAAATGATTTTGAAATTGTTTTCAAATTAATCAAATAGGATGTAATGTGTACGATCAGTCGGAGCCAGTAAGTAGACCCCAAAGTACAACACTATTATTTGATATTGTGATATCTTAAAACAGTATGCTAGTGCTAGGCTAGGGATCTTTAGGAATTGCATGATAGAATTGCATGATTATATGATCCATGATAGCCTAAGGTCCTTCCTTGTATGAAGTTGACATCATTACTGTAGTTGCTTAGTGTATGCATCATAGTTATACATAACTAAGATTTTATAGCATAAGAATGTTTGATTTTGCATTGTTTATTGTTCTTGTTTGATGAATGGCTTGGGTTAGGATCAGATATTCGATTGTCTATAGGGTCTAGTGTTATGTATGATTAGCATACACGAGTGTTGCAGGGTTGGTAGAAGTTTCATGGACGAATTGTGTGGGGTCAATCGACCTGTTTTGAGATGTTTATACTTCCTCTAAGATGTTAGGATTGAGTGTATGTGTATGCTAGTAGGTATTTTTAGGGTTGTTATGACGATCCTTAAGACAAATACGGGTAGGTTTGGAAGGTAGTATGGGCTCGTAGTACTGAAAGCACACGAACCATACGCGTAACAAGGAAGTGACAACCCCTAGTTCTTTATTGGGAACTGGTTCCGCTGTTATGATGCGTGTTATCTGATATCTCCATGGTTTATTTTTAGTCACGATGGGCCAGCTCTGTCCGATGATAGGATTAGGATTCTTCAGGAGGAGGTTGTTGCTCAATTTGACCACAGTTTCCAGAGATGTTCGAGTCTATCAAGGCCACCATGGTGGAGTATTTTGATGAGCGTGTTGGGTTTTCATACGAAATATAAGTTTGTTTTTCACAAAAACCAGCAACAAAAGACTTTAAAAATAACAATTTTATTTTTAGTTCATAACAAAACCAAACCATCATGGATCCATTTATAGAGGTTAAAATGAAATGAAAAAACAACCATAGAATGTTTTAGAGATAACCTTTGAAGCCTTTGAACCCACTTGGTTTTGGGGTGTTGATGAAGATAGCAAAAATCAAAGAATATGATTTCTCTACAAATATCTGTTAGGTTATGGGAATTCTAACACTCCTAAGTGTACATGCAACCCTAAATACCTTGGATCTATTTTTTCTATATTATACATGCAAATATGAACTTTCCAAGGTATTATCCTAATCTAGCCTACAAAACAATGAATATAACAAGATAGAATGCATACCTCATTGATGTAGAATGTCTTCATGAAGCTTGAGTGCCTAGTGCCCCAAGTGTTACACCTCAAATGGTTCACACAACATCATATGCACTTGGAAAGACTTGAGAGAATTCCACACTTCATGAAAATCGGGTAGCCCTCTCATTCTCACACATAGTGGCCGATTTCTTGAGCCATGGGAGTCTTTTATATGGTGGCTATTAGGGTTACACCATGTAACTCATAAATTTACCCATTCCTTATGATCCATGGATTTTAACCTCCATGGAGTATCCATGGGTCACCCCATGGACTTAATCCAACATAAGGAATCTTGGATCACAAGCCCACATATATAAGAATGGGTGATTTACACAATCAACCCTTATATTTAATTAGTCTTCTTTTGATCACTTAATTAATCCTAGATTAATTCTTGATCAATACTAATTAAATAATCTTATTAATATATTAGAACTTATAATATATTAATAAACCTTAAGTGTTATTTCTCTCATTTTAGTCTATCCAAATGCATGATGCCATGCAACCCAAATGGACCATGTCGGATCGGGTCAAGTCTTACCAATTATAGTTATGGACTTAGACATTAATCCAATAGTCTCCCACTTGGATAAGTCTAAAACTATTATTGCGTATAACTTCAAGAACCGAATGGCAATCGTAGCTCTCAAAAGCTTCCGTCGAACTCTGACCTTGTAGATGAACTCTGACCTTTGTCAATAACTTGTCCATTAGATAAGGGATCATATATTCCTCCATTCTAGATATCATATGGACTGAGCCATGGATTATAATCATTCTCTCTGTCCATTTGTTGTTTCCCGATTTCCGATTTATGACGACTGATTAATTGAACAAATCAAATCAGTCCTGGCCCGACCGAGCACTTCCATTTGTCATCATCAAATCATCGAGGGGCCCACATATATCACTTTTATCCCGAAGGTAAAAGGAATGGATAAACTTCGACTCATATGGCTTGTTCTACTACTTGTTGAATCATACACAAAGGCACGTTTTATAAAATCGAGTTACCGAATGCGTTTTCGTGCAATCAATGTACAACCAACTCATAGTAACAACTCATATCTCTAGGTTTGAAGAATATAAGATATTATCGTCTCATGATCACTCGTGATAAAATCCATGAAGTGATTCCAATGAGCGCAGGTTGAATCCAATACTCAGAACTTATGAGCACTCATGACTATTGTAGCCCTTTGTCCAACATCTTAGACCTCTACAAGCCAACCCATGACAATCTTAATTCATATCTACTTCCAACATATGACCGACTGTGGATGGTTTGAATAACTTAGTCATCCAGAACAATGACCTAGTTATTCTGGAAGTTAAAACATGCAAAGTGAAACACAATAATAATTGAATCCAATATGGTATCAAAACCTATGAACATAAATAAAACACATATTATTTATCACCATATGATTACACATTATTCATTGTATACTGTTTCAGCTATCAACTTTATTCTTGAATTTAAAACAATAGTTGTCCCATGCTCCAAGCATGTACACTATGTTTTCTAAACACTAGTCATGCCATACACCAAGTATGCATACTATGTTTGTCTATGATCTTTAATTTGTGAAATAGATCAATTGAACATAATGTGACATCCCCATTTTCACGGCCAAAAAAGACCGATTTTGTTTACGCTTTGTTTGAAAATCAGAGCAACATTTTAAATAAAAGTTTTGTAGAATTTGTCCCAAAACAAAATATGATAAAGATTTATCAAAAGCATTTCCAAGGAAATGTATTTCATTAAAAGACTTGGGATATCACATTCGATATAGATCAAAAGCATAAACAATACAATATAAGCCTTACTACATTATTTCGTATCTACAGGCCTATATCCATAATCCCTCATCCAAAACACCACATCTATGCTCATGCGCCACTACCTATAATACAAGAAACTGAGTGGGTCAGGCTGGGGAGCCTGGTGAGCACATAGGGTTTTCAACCCACAATAAATAAGTTTATTAATTTCATCAATCAACAATAACCCGATTACCCGTTCCCGTTATCCTCACTTGACATCCCTAAACACCTATCATAATGGACCTAGCCTAAGGATCATCATCGGGACGGACACTACTGCTAAGGGGATTCCTCAGCAATAAATGTCCTTAAGACAACCATGTGGGGGATGGAGTACACCGGTGAACACATTGTTCACAAACACCTACAGGTTGCGAGACTACTAGTGTTCCACTGGACTATCTAGAAGAGTCCGTGGTCGTCATCCATACTCCGCTAGATGACAGAATCAACAACATCGACATCGAGGCCTCTCATCATTTTATCACACATCACCTATTACATCTACCCATGTTTTACCCCAACATTTTCGTAGATATAAAATACATATACAGTTTAAATCATTGAAAACATGTATAAAAATGTTCATCCAGCATAGATAGCAAGTATTCAGATAATATGCACACATAGCACATAATTTATATAAAATACTTCATATCTATGTGTAAGCTGAAAGTAACTATGCACTCACCTGAAAGGTGGTGACTCAGCACTCGGACAACGCTTCGATACTCTCAAAACCATTTTCCTTCGATAAAACCTAGTACCAATACCACTAGGGTTTAGTCTATTGATAACCGTGACAAATTAATAGTCTGACTATTATTATTATTATATAAGCGCTAAATAACACTCAATATAACTCATAATAATAGCCCAAATAATTATTTTAAGGACCTAATAATATCCCTATAATTATTTGAAAGCTATATTAAAAATTCCGTAAGCGTAGCTCACTTATAGCGGATTTTAAAGAAAACCAGAACTTTATTTGGAGCAGCTTTTCGAAACCGAATGACCCTTTTTCTCGGACTCCGGGAGCCTCGGGGATTCCATAGGGTGCTAGGGGTTCACCTAGACTTTAGGGGACTCAAAATGCGCTAGAGAGAGAAAGTTCTTAGAGAGAGAATGAGTTTTGGTGCAAGAAAACTGGCTGCCTTTGCACCCCTTTTATAGGTGCGAGGCCTCGCAAGTGCGTTGGCGTAAGGAAGTTACGCGGGGCGTAGTCCTCGGATAAGGCTTCCAGGTCGGATCCAGCTGGCTCGCACGCGCCTACTCTCGGAGTGCATAAGAAGCGAACGTACGCGGGGCGTACTAGGCCTCGGACGCGGGGCGTAGCGAAGCGACGTGTCATCATCCGAAGCGAGCATCGTGATCCGCAAGCGACGGCTGTGATCTTGCCACGTCATCGATTGAGCAACAGGCTTCGCAAATTCAAATGAAATCTTTAAAAATTCGTAACTATCGCATACAAGCTCCGTTTTCAACGTTCTTTATATCCACGCGAAGGTGGGAACGTACTCTACAACTTTCATTTAGACTCCGTCGGCTAATTTTGACTCTATTTTAAAAGTTATATTATTAACAGGTCGGGACAGGATTGGTCCATTAAATTCTCGTAACTTCTTCATCCGATGTCCGTTTTCGCCCATATTTTTCTCGTTACGCTACTCTTTACGAGATCTTCGATTCTTGTTCAGGTCATGTCGGCTAAAAACTGATTGATCTAATATTCAAATTTCGGGTTGTACACTACTAATCCGAAACTTCGAAAAATCATAACTTCTTCATACGAAGTCAGATTTGGGCGTTCTTTTTATGGACTCTCTTGGTTTAACGTATTATAAGAGTTTCGTTTAGATCGCTAAGGCTAAATCTCGCTCTATCGTAAATTCACTATTTACGCTTTCGGGTATCGTGCTGGTTACGTCGCGAAACTTCGACAGGTCATAACTTATTCGTTATAACTCGGATTTCGGCGTTCTTTATATCCACGGAATCCTTGTTTCGACCACTAAAACTTTATATAAAGATATCGGACTTATCTCACACTTTAATTTTGACGCTTATTTTTATTCGTTATTAATTATACATTTATAATTAAATAATAAGCACATAAATACACATAATTCACATAATACTCAAATATTTCATCTTTATTACTTCCAAAAGAGTTACAAGAGTTGACCGAGGCTATTACATTGTCAAAAAATGCTTAGCCCTGAAAGCCGGGCGTTACACATAACTCCAATGATTCTCATTTCACAGTCTCAATTCCTTACTGCAAATGCAAGAATTCCAAATTCATGCCATTTACTGAAATCTGTTAGATTCTAAACTTATATGCATTGATCCTATTGTAATGATTATGCACAAAGTAACAAAGACTTGACAACAAACATTACAGTGCATTCCAAACGAGATCAACTCCTTGGAAACATCCTTCTTGCATTGAGTTTCCTAATCTTACACAGATTGAATAATTTCTAACTTTGAAACATTTCCATATTCCATTTTGACTATCACTTCTAAACAAGAGTTGCCTCCTTACAAATTATGTCAATATGGTCCTTCCAAAATTAACACTATACTTCCAACTGTCCTTGAGCAACCAATCTTTGGTAACCCTAGATTGTCCTCGACAATTGCTTAATCCTTTTAGTCATATCCAGTTCTAAACCTTTTCCCTTCTTAATGCCCCAGGCATTTGGAAAATTTTAGAAAGGATGAATATAGCACATGTAATCGATCCTATATCCGAAGCATATGGGACACGATTCATGATGTCTCACATAAAGACTAAACCAATCTTTTGCTATAATATTTCCATTTTAATTTGCCAAGTTCTCATAATTCAGATTATGAAAAGGGATGTCGTAATCATAATCGAATTTTAGAACGCAAATAATGGACCCATATACAGAATTTCCTTATGTTGAGCCATTCCAACATGAAATTCATATATATATATATATATATATATATATATATATATATATATATATATATATATATCCTTGACTAAATACAATTAAAACCTCAATCTAAGCTTTTAGATTTGAGATGAAGTATAATTTCCTCTCCCTTAATTATAGCAAAACAACTTTTTCCCAATTGAGACCTTTTGTTTTCTATAATTAACATTGCTATCTTGCAACCTTTATCATAATTATCATGCTCCCACTAACATGATGATTATTAGCATAACACTTATGCTCCCATTAGCTTTGACATGTACTCAGAGATCAGTTGTACTTCTAGAAATCAATACTTTATTGACTTTCTTACCAAAGTTCAGATTTCTGATACTAGATTGCTTTGATAAAACATTATCATAATCATACACCTTATCTTAGATAGCTCACAAGTGTGTCTAAACAATTTTAAGAACTATGAAAATGGATGTCGTAATCATAGTCTTGATTGTTTAGACCTTTGCCACTTCTCACAAGTCCATGTTAGTGTGCCGATAAACCACACACACTCCACTAACGACTTTGAGAATGCAAATATCACAATTGCTATCTAGCTAAAATATACTTAGTGAAAGTGTTTCCTCACCATCATTTTCATGAATCGGAGAGAAACCTTATGACACTTAGATTTAATAGTGTATGTGTTCTTATCCATGTGAATTGTCAAAACCATAGTCACAAGAAAAGGATAATGACAAATCCAAACTCATATGGACTGAACTCAATCTTAATTTCTTGCCACCTGGCAACTCAAGGGCCTGCCATTGCTTCCAAGTTGTTGTGTAACCAATTGAGAACTCTAAGAACTCATATGCAAAGCCAACTTTAATTGGAATGGGCACAGAATATGTCAACACGATAGGTTATGAACCTCAAGTCGTGTGCTAGTGAAGAACTTCAATTTTTATTCTTGATTAGTTCTTGAGACTTTCAAGACCTTTAAGACTCCCACTGTCCTCTTGACATATAAGAATTTCTTGTCATATATTCAAGAGATAGTGTGGATTCTAATCAAGACAAACACTTCACACAATTGGCCTTGGTTGGTCTTTGTTTTATCCAAAACATCACAACTTACCAATTTCAAATGTACAAGAGTAGAAAACTTTTACTCTTACATTTGACAAGTCTTTTAAACCTTCTCTAAGACATGTCACTCAAGTTACAATCTTGGAGTATGACTCTAAGACTTGTATTGGAACGAAGTATGACTCATCTTCTTGATTTAACCATTTCAACAATTCAAGATTCCTCTTCTTAGTCATAAGAATGCACTAAGAATGACCTTAGAGGATCAATTGTGATATGGTATCTTAATCATTAAGATGATCATAAACATGATACTAAAGTACTCTCCCATCTTTTCAGATTTGAGAAACTTTTATCTTTCTGCCTAAGTTGATTCTTCTTATTCGCTCTGTCTTACATTGAAACTTTTCCAATGTTTCAGAATTATACTTAAACTTGTAAGTATAACCATATTTTCTGAACTTAAGTAAATCATGACGAATAGTATTATCGATCTTTTGTGGGGACTTAATCAGTACACAAGAATGTGTACTCGATCCCTTAGTCCGTTACTTGACTCACACATCCATGTGAACAAGTAGTTAGTCTTAATTTTTCCAATGCTTGAAAGTTCTCATTCATCATGCTATACAACTTGCATGATTCCAAGTTCCGGTCCAATTGAAACTTGGGTGATGAGAATCTTTCCTTACTTGGTAAATTTAGACACTACCACAAATAAAAGAATCAAATTCATATTTCCACTCTTGCTCTTACTGGAATCTTATAAGCAACAAAAATTTTCCACAACTGCCATTGTAAGGATATTTTTAAAATAAATAAAATCAAAAAATTTTCCTTTTATTTTAAAAACTTTGCGTAAAAACTTATCCTTACAATCCATATGAAAATTTGTTGTTATCTATTCCTAAGAAATATCTCATAACTCCTAAGAAGTAGCTCAAGAATCCGATCTTCAAACTATGCGATAGAAATCCATCTACGCGATCAGATTCAACATATTCTTTCTTTAAGTTTATTCACTTTTCTTTGATTCTTAAAACATCAACATGTGACCCAGTCACATCATGTATCAAGAATCTCATAATAGAAACTTAGCAGAATTAGATAGTGGACTTTACCTGAAGTAGAGTCAACCTTATTGACTTTAACACCCTTAGGTAAATTGGCACCTTCGCAACCAATGCCCCTTTCTTTGGCAATCGACCCTTGATAATGGGACTATCTCAGACTTAGCCTTTTTCTTTACCATTTGGTCAACCGAGTTGACTATGTCCGATCCCTTTCCATTGGGAAGAGGGAGCTTTACTGGATATATACAATGTCATCATTGTCAATGTCCATAAAGTTTTAGGAAGTTGATCTTAGCAAATAGATAAGATCATTAAGGGTCTTGTCATAGTCTCTTTCATAGTAGTCCCAAAGGAACTCACTATGTGACTTAAAGAGTAGTTGAGCCACCAACTTTCTCAAGACTTTGACACCCAACTCTCCCGGCTTATCAATATGTGACTACATCTCCAAGATGTGACCACACATAGACCTTTACTTGCCACTAGGGCTTGAGTGACCTTAAACTTTTCAAGAACTTATGGGTTAGGGAGAATAATTGGAGGAGGTGAAAGAAGTATGATTTCCATGGGACATCATCTTCATTTAGGAAAGCTTGTTTCAAGAGATTTGGGAACATCATAAATGTCTAAACCAGACATCTTTTTGGGAGATATTCAAGATAGTTGATTTAAAGTCCTTAATATAACACCCAATATGAAATATTAAGGCTAGGACACAACACAATACTTTTATAACTTGGAAGAGGGATGCTATAATCCAAGCTATAAAATATTTGAAGATAGGTGAATGACAATTCACCAATTTCCACCAAGATAAACGAAATGTATTATTAAGTTTTAATTGGATTTGAAACTCCTAGATCTTTTGAGATTCATTGAACTTTTCAATGGCATGTTTCAATCTCGAGTGTGCCCTTCAGGTTTTGTGACTAGGATGCCGAGGATCACAAAACAAGGTGTGAAGTAACCATGCAAATATACTGGGTACCCTTAATATTTACACCTTAATCGATGTGCTGGTTAACCACACACGCTCCACCTATACAATTATCTTTAAAATTGGATTAGCATGAACATTACTACATCAAAAACAAGTTTATAAATCCAAAAACATCTTAGGGTAATGTTCCTAGTCCAATTCTAGCCGAAACAATCGAATATATACTGTCGGGGGGTCCAACTCGTCGAGTGCACGAACAAACTCGGCGAGTTGGATGCATTTTTCCTTGGACTCGGCGAGTCCATCAGTGGACACGGTGAGTCTGCTGAGCAGACAGCATAAAAACTTGATTTTTCAGCCAATTTTGCAAGTATAACAAGAAAACAAGCCTAGGCTCTGATATCACTGTTGGGTTATGGGCATTCTAACACTCCTAAGTGTACATGCAACCCTAAATACCTTGGATCTATGTTTTCTCTAATATACATGAAAATATAAACTTTCCAAGGTATTATCCTAATCTAGCATAAAAAACAAAGAATATAACAAGATAGAATGCATACCTCTTTGATGTAGAATGTCTTCATGAAGCTTGAGTGCCTAGTGCCCCAAGTGTGACACCTCAAATGGTTCACACAACATCATATGCACTTGGAAAGACTTGAGAGAATTCCACACTTCATGAAAATCGGATAGCCCTCTCATTCTCACACATAGTGGCTGATTTCTTGAGCCATGGGATTCTTTTATATGGTGGCTATTAGGGTTACACCATGTAACTCATAACTTTACCCATTCCCTATGCTCCATGGATTTTAACCTCCATGGAGTATCCATGGGTCACCCCATGGACTTAGTCCAACATAAGGAATCTTGGATCACAAGCCCACATATATAAGATTGGATGATTTACACAATCAACCCTTATATTTAATTAGTCTTCTTTTGATCACTTAATTAATCCTAGATTAATTCTTGATCAACACTAATTAAATAATCTTATTAATATATTATAACTTATAATATATTAATAAACCTTAAGTGTTATTTCTCTCATTTTAGTCTATCCAAATGCATGATGCCATGCAACCCAAATGGACCATGTCGGGTCGGGTTAAGTCTTACCAATTATAGTTATGGACTTAGAAATTAATCCAACAATTTCCACCATCAAGAGTAAGGCACTTGGAATGCTAGTTCCTTCTTGTATTATTGAGTGTCTTAACCCTTTAAGTGCTTAACTCAAATAAGCACTACAGGATACAATTAAAGAAGGCTTCTAAACCACCAAAGTAAAGCACCAAACTTCATAAGAAGGGAGCTCTTCATGCTCACGGTGTTTAGAGAGAAAGAAGGGAAGAAGAGATTGTTTATCTTGGTAAAAATTCAAGCCTCAAGAGTAAGGCACTTGGAATGCTAGTTCCTTCTTGTATTATTGAGTGTCTTAACCCTTTAAGTGCTTAACTCAAAGAAGCACTACAGGATACAATTAAAGAAGGCTTCTAAACCACCAAAGTAAAGCACCAAACTTCATAAGAAGGGAGCTCTTCATGCTCACGGTGTTTAGAGAGAAAGAAGGGAAGAAGAGATTGTTTATCTTGGTAAAAATTCAAGCCTCATGCATCTCTTATATAGTCCATGAAAGGTAAGGCCTAACCATTAAAATACTCTAAAGTAATGGCTAACCCTTAGAAGCATGGGAGACAAAGCATAGAGGTTGAAAAGCAACCCTAATATTTTAATATTCTTGGCCATACCTCTTGAAAAGAGGATGATTCTTTATTTTTTTATAAACTCCAAGTTTATAAAATATAAACTTTATCTTTAGGTAAAAGACAAAAGAATCCAACTAGTCCAAAATATTGTGCATAACTTATTAATTCATACCATATGAAATAATAACTAGTTATACTCTCTTATAATTATTATTTTCATAAAACAATAATTATTCCCTAATTAAAATAAAAGAATCGACATTATTTATTAATAATCACATTAATAATAAATATACAAAATGTGCCAACTTGATAAAGGTATGAGCCTAAGGATCATATATTATTACTAATATCACTCCATAGTGATTCTTGGGTATATATACTCAGCAATCTCCCACTTTCACAAGATTCATTATTGACTGGCATAGACAGTAGCTGACGTATAGAACGGGCTACTGTCCCTAACAACATATGAAGGGTGTCATCTCATCAACAGCCAATTCCAGGAGCTCTAAACTACAATTGTTACTAAAGGTGTGGTATCAATTATTCCTTTGTCTCAGACATCTGTCGAACATGAGATATGGATCGCCATCAATCTCATTTACTGTTTAACTTTAACTAAGGCCTTAGATGTCTAGCTCTCAAAAAATAAGAGGGATAAATCCCATCTCAACTACATACGCCCGTCAATGTAGTTCATGTCATACCCAACGATGGCCCTTATGAATGCCTTTTACGAAAAAACATTAAACCATGTCAAAGCACAACGATTCATACACTTCAAGTCCCAAATATGTATCTCATGTCTAAGAATACAAATATACAACCTTGATCAAAACATCTCTCTTGACTACGATCCACAAAGTGTTTTTGATTCGGGTCAAGTCCAATACTTATTCTCCTAATCAAGTACCTATGAATTTATTAGCAACTCTTTCTATTCTCATCTCCATGAGAATCCACCAATCCACTCATATTAGTCTTACCTCATAGATGATCCCACAACTATGAACGACTACAGACATTTAGAATAACCTAGTTATTCAAGGATTTAAAAATGCTAATATAGAACACAACAATTATATAATGAATTACTCATATCCAATATCTCAACCCATTACAATATATATTGTCTTTATTTTTTCCAATATCCAAATACTAAATTCAATCAAATATATCTACTTATATCAACAAGGCCCTATAGCACCAACTTGACTTTCATGTTTTAGCTAATGAAAGAACTTTGTTAAGTAGATTTGACAAACTTGATTTGTATAAAATTTGCGAATACAAGCATTTTGAATTATATATATAACTCATAGATAGAGAAATCCTATTGAGATTGTATTAGATGCTTAAATATGACGTAGATACCAATACTTGCGTAATGGGATTTCTCATGGTCATAATGAACTATACATTAAGCATGCTTGTATCTGGTTCTCCAAACTACAATGTACGCTAACTCTAATTTGTAACTATTATTAAAATTTACATGGAAACACTATCCATGTAACTATCTCTTCATTCATAATGAGGACACACCCGATTGTGACTGAGAGTCATCTCAATCTATTTGAAAATTTAGCACATGTGTAACAACTTTAAACATAGCTTTCTTTCAAATACTCCGCAGACTAGGAATATTTCTCTAGTTCTCCCAAGTACTTTAGAATATTCCTATAAGTTACACAATGACTTGTTCTTGGATTATATTGATATCATTCGACATGCTCTAAGCATACAACACATTTGACATTTATGCATAATCATGACACATATTATTAATCCAATTGCATCAGCATACATAATACAATCATATTATCTAGTTCAAAAACATTTTCCCTTGGATTTTGCTCAAATTCATGTCATGTGGTATTTGACAAGACGACTCTCTCAGAGTCCTTTATCTTAAGCTCCTTTATGATCCTTGACAATTAATGCAATTTTACTTAATCCTTTAAGTTTCCATGATCAATATATATAGATCTTTATTCCATGAATTAATATGTCAGCTACATATAACGTTAGGAATGTTATTGCGATCCCACTAGCTTCGTAGAAAACACAAGGTTCCTCTAGATTCATTATTAAATTACACCATGTAATTATCTTATAAGAAAGAAGATTCTTACTTTGAGATGTTAGCTTAAATCTACGAAGATTTCCAATCATGTATGTTTTCTCCCTTGAAAACTCACTTATTCTTTATAGTCAAACTATATCGAGGAAGATTAATCAAGACCATACTTGATACTCATACATGAATGCATCTCTATGTGTTTTATTAGTTTCTGATCAACTATTGAGCATATTCAACAATAGTTTAAAACTTGCTAGTTCCAAGCTATAATGCACTTATCTTATGGATCTTTAGCTTTTAAAGTTCCAAATCGCTCCCACTTAGAAAAAGAACTTTCTAATCACTTGTATTATGGAATGACAATTAGTGGGATTAGTAGAAACTTCATGCTAAACAATCATTTAGGATATTCTACATAAATGCAGTTAGTAAATGCTAGAGTGGTTAAACTTATTGTCTAACATAAGCTCTATAACTCTATACCTTTTAGATATGGATAAACCATTCATCCTTAATAAAATATGAGTATCTAATCCACTTGTTTGGTTTGAAATATATATTCAATATATATTTGTTGCGATGAGCATAATTCAAAAAATTTATAAAGTAAGTAGTTCCTTTAAAACATCATATAATAGCCTGGAAAGTCTATGCTTTATCTTCTTTAATAACTTGTACTATCGACATTCAGCTAGTAGCCAGGGGACCCTGTCCCACCAGAGAATATGAAGGCTACCTCAAATATCAAAAGATAGATTCAAGTGACTAGGTGATCCTATGCCACAAGAAACATACTGATGACAAGTGAGTGTTTTTGTCAGAATGAATTGTGAATCAATTCCACAACTCCTAATATGTTCCAATAAGACTCGGTTTTCAATATTCATTTTCTTTATCACAATGAAAGGTTAATGATGGTCTCATTAATTCATATTTCAATCTTCACTATGAAACAATTTGAGCAAATCAAAGGTTTCAACAATAAAGAATAAAAGTTGTTAGTGAAATTGAATAAACATCTGTCACTCAATCTATTCATGGATTGAAAAGATTACATACATCAATTATGTATAACTCTTTGTCAAGTCTTTTGTTCTTTAACTACTAATAGACAAAGACATTTGTAAATCATCTTCCCATATAAATAGATTTCACATATATCAAACGAATCAAGATCATTTGCCTTCAAAAATTTCATCCTTTTAAAGTTGGTATATGTATTTCTTATTTATAGTGTCATGATGATTATGACATAGATAAGTTCCAATCAAATATCATTTGATATATAGGTGTTATGATCAGAACTATTAATTTAATGAAAGATTATAGATTTACTTCATAAATAACATTATGAGAAAATATTCTTTAACACATAATACATCACTTTAGAACATGAATGTGAACATCCATTAAACAATAAGTAAATCTATATTTATTCATAATTTACAACTGTTACATGTCCCTATAAGGATAGGTACAATACATCTATTGTTTAAATAAAATACCATAACAACATTTGTTATATCTTCAACTCGAAATATCATTCATTTGTAATCAGTTGATTATTTCTTCCAATCATCAACATATAATATCAATTATTAGTGTCACATGAAGTATTACAAACTCAAGTGAATGATGGAAAAAATAAATAGTTCTATCATACAGATATTTGAAGTCTTGTCCAAGTCAGACTTCTTCAGCTCGATGAGATGAGAGGAGAAATTCCTCCTTTAGTGTCCAATTTCGTCCACAATAGAAACAACACTAATCATTTGGTCCTTTCTTGATTTTTGGGTTTATGCTATATTTCTCATAACTGAACTATAAGTCTATATGAGTGCACAATCTCTTAGACTTCCTTTTATTCAATGCTTGAATAGACTTGAAGATATATCTATTGTTCTGATTGAATATCTGTTTTACTTGATGAAACATCTAATATGTTCTATAATTATCCAAGACTTTCTGCAAGTCATGGTTAATCACTCCAGTATGATGTGAGACACATCAACATCATCACAATAATACTTCCATCAAGGTATCATGATCAGACTAACTGGTTGAAGAGGCTATTCAGGTATGAGATCTTTTAGTATATATAATTTCTATTTATCTTTAAAGGTAGAACCTCAAGATATTATACTAGTTATAGAAATTATAACCATCAAATGTTATTGTCTCTTAAAACTCAACAAGAGAGAGGTTTTGCAGGGCGTAAAATTATTAACAGTTATCAATAGAATTTAACAAAGTTTCATTTAGTATTTTCAATATTTAGTCTTAAAAATTAATATCTTTTATTATTTCTTAAAAAATTAATTTATTAAAGTCTAGGATCCAAGTAACGAAACAATTAAATGGTTAGGTAACATTTATCCCATAAACTTAATTAAACTCGATAGGTAGCGATTACCAATTGCATATGATATGTAACTCCTAGATTATGGGATCCTAAACAATTATTGCTTAGCTTGGCATGTTTATCTCATCTATGCCTCAAACCTCTCATGTTTAGGTGACCTTTATCACATAAGATTCTAATCAAGTCATCGTACTTGAAACAACTTGTACCATTGCAACTAACAAGTAACAAGGTGACCCTTTAGAAACCATAAACTACAAAACTACCTCGAAGATAAAAATCCAATCCTAGGCCCAAGTGACCCCGTGACGTTAGAACCCTCAAATGATAACGAGTGTTCTTCAAAAGGACGACAATGACTTGCATTTTTAGAAAAGGTTTTATATATATTTTATAATTATAATTTATAAAAACATGGTCTCATGAATATTGCATGCATCCAACAGTTCATGTACCCTTTAGTAAAATCCATATCACTTGTTATGAGGTTCTTTAGGTACCAAATAAAACCTCATTTTATTTTCCATTACTCACGATCACTTATACTTAAGAACCGGTAATTGTCTTAATAAAACTTTATTTTATACTTAAGACTTGGAGTTTTAGATGAGTTATAAAATCCCTATTTTAAACTTCCTTTTAACAATCAAAAAACTTATGACTTCATGAATTTGTAGAACAAACTCATTTTATTTTATAAATTCAATTTTATGCTTCTTATGATAAAAGTCATATTTTGATAAACCAAAACTTGGGTGATGATACTTATGTTTTAAATCTCATTTAGCATGCATAAAACATAATATCAACATGTTGCGTTATGTTTAAAACATCAATATCATATATTAATTTTCGATGCAAAAATAATCATTAGTTTTATTATTTGTCGTTATAATGCTATAAACCGATTTTAGTCTTTTTAATAAAAACTCATTATTTATTATAAATACATGCATTTATACAAAGTTTAAACAACTTTTAAACCATTTCAAATATTTTAAAGTTGGATATTTATAAGTTTTACAATAAAATTATTTTCAACAAAAAATTGAGTTTTAACCGGTAACCGGTAAAATGTTTTTATAAATATCCATTTATAAACATTATATGTCATCTTTTAAATATTTTTTACTTAAACTCCAAGTGATATTATCTTATGAAAAAAAATGTTATTTGACATGTAAAAACTGTTTTTATACATAAAACATAACATACATTTAACATAAAATAAACATCATAAGCATGCATTATAATTTGTATAAACAAAGCCATGTCTAGAAATAATTTTTGTAAACCATCACAAGAATTATTAAGTCTTTCATAAAGGACTTGAGGTACACTTCAAAGAGTCTTCAAGCTCTCACTTTTTAAGTCAACTCTTGCTTGCGAAAGGACTTCAAATTTGCATGTTATGAAAGTTGCAACACTTAAACCATTAAGATTATAATTAAGCCCAAAACCAAAAGTGGAAGCTTGTGGTTGGGATTATGGTCTTAAATGGTTAAGTGATATTCAAGTAGTTTATTTCTTCATCTTGTTACATTTAAAAATAACTAAAACTAGTCTAACTAATTTATTACAATAAATCAACAAATGAAAAAGAATACCTATTTATCTATTACATCTTATGAATAAATAAATATTAACCAAACACAACACAAAGATCCAAATGACTTGTTTATACACAACAACATATCAAATATTACAACAAACAACTCTTTATTTTTTCTAAGGCAACTTTTATATAACCAAAATGCATGAAATATGGTTATATATAAAAATAAACAATTTTAACCAAGAAGTTGCGAAAGAAGACAAATATGGATTTTTCTTAACCAAAAGAAATCCATGATTGTTTTTCACAAACCAAAGATTATCAAACATAAAAATTATTCTAATATATAAAAGATGGATCTGATACCACTATTTGATACGAAATATAAGTTTGTTTTTCACAAAAACCGGCAACATAAGACTTTAAAAATAACAAGTTTATTTTTAGTTCATAACAAAACCAAACCATCATGGATCTATTTATAGAGGTTAGAATGAAATAAAAAAAAAACAACCATAGGATGTTTTAGAGATAACATTTGAAGCCTTTAAACCCACTTGGTTTTGGGGTGTTGATGAAGATAGCAAAAATCAAAGAATATCATTTCTCTACAAGTATCCACCATCAAGAGTAAGGTACTTGGAATGCTAGTTCCTTCTTGTATTATTGAGTGTCTTAACCATTTAAGTGCTTAACTCAAATAAGCACTAAAGGAGACCACTCAAGAAGGCTTCTAAACCACCAAAGTAAAGCACCAAATTTCATAAGAAGGGAGCTCTTCATGCTCACGATTTTTAGATAGAAAGAAGGGAAGAAGAGAGTGTTTCTCATGGAAAAAATGAAAGCCTCATGCATCTCTTATATAGTTCATGAAAGGTAAGGCCTAACCATTAAATTACTCTAAAGTAATGGCTAGCCTTTAGAAGCATGGGAGACAAATCATGGAGGTTGAAAAACAACCCCCATATTTTAATATTTTTGGCCATACCTCTTGAAAAGAGGATGATTCTTTATTTTTTATAAACTCCAAGTTTATAAAATATAAACTTTGTCTTTAGATAAAAGACAAAAGAATCCAGCTAGTCATAAATATTATGCATGACTTATTAATTCATACCATATGAAATAATAACTAGTTATATTCTCTTATAATTATTATTTTCATAAAACAATAATTATTCTCTAATTAAAATACAAAAATCAATATTATGTATTAATAATCACATTAATATTATATATACAAAATGTGCCAATCTGATAAAGGTGTGACCATATAGGATCATATATTATTAGCAATATCACTCCATAATGATTCATGGGCATAGAGATTCAACGGAGTGTTATGTTGCTTTGTCTAAGACGTCTGCTACTGCAACCACCGCATCTGTTGCCGCTACTAGGGTTAGTATTGGGAGAGTCTTCTAGTATCGGGACTTCGACAATACGAAGCTTCTGATATTTGATGGAGTTCAGGGCCCAATTATAACCATGAGGTGGCTGTCTGACATTGAGGGGTGTTTCTTCACTTGCTCTTGCCCAGCTGACTAGATGGTCAGGTGCACTCTGAACCTTTTGAGGTCCGAAGCGAAGGATTAGTGGAGACTTGTTATCGACTCGTATTCTTCTGAGCAGAGAACTGTTGTGTCTTGGGAGAAGTTCTCAGACATGTTCCGTTCTAGATATGTGCCACTAGTGGAGCGTGAGAGGTTGGCCCATGAGTATTTGGATCTGAGGTAGGAGACGGAGTCGGTGATGGAAATCACCACGATGTTCTCAGAGAGGGTCATGTTTTATCTTGAGTTTGTTGCTTTTGAGCAGGCTCAGATGACTCGTTACTTGAGCATGCTCAAGATGGATATCTGGTTGTTTGTATCCACTCAGCATTTTGGTTCATTGTTGGAGTTGCAGGAGGCCACCAGGCGGCGTGAGATTAAGATGGAGCTCCAGACGAACGAGTAGAGACCAACCTCGACATAGTCACATCCTGTGTTGAATCAGTTCAAGGTCGTTGATGTCGGATCTGGGGTTCGGAAGGGCCATATTTGCGGGAAGTACGACAAGAGTCATGAGGGTGATCTCCGATCATCTTTTGGGTACCACAATTGTGGCCAACAAGGTTATATGGCGAGGGATTGCTACCAGCAGGCCCCATTACTCAGGTCCAGGATTTGTTACCATTGTTACCAGGTTTTCCATGTGAACGCCAACTACCCCTCGCTTGCTGCTAGGCTGGTGCAGGATCCAACGTCGGCTAATCTGAGGATCACAAATGGGAGTCAGGGCAGGGTAGAGTCCCTGAGGGCTCGAGGTCGCGCTTTTTAGCTCACTACCGATGAGGCAAGAGCAGCTCCGGATGTTGTGACTAGTATGTATCAATACATTCTTCTGTTGATTATGTTTTATGTTATGCTTTTATTTATGCCTCTGATAGGTACGTTCCTAGTGAACTCTTTGCCTGCTCTTGTGTTGTTTAACTCAGGTGCGAGTCGGCCTTTTATATCTCAATCATTTAGTAGGGAGTTCGATGTGCCTATTAGGGAGTTAGAGTGTCAGTTGCGGGTTTCTATCGCCAATGAAAATGGGGTTTCTGTATATGCGGTATATCAAGGTTGTATTCTAGAGATCTTCGAGGTGCCTTTTCCAATTGATCTGATTCCTATCCCCATAGGGGATGTGTGCGTGATAGTAGGTATAGACTGGCTGATCAGGTTTAGCGCCATAATTGATTGTGAGGGCCAGCGAGTGGTAGTTTGAACCCCAAGTGGTGGAGAACTATTTATTCATGGAAAGGGCACCAGGTTCGGTTCAAGGTTTTGTTCGGCAACTAGGGCTCTTCTGTATATTCAGCACAGGTGTGCTGGTTATTTGGCTTATGTGGTTGGCACTCGAGTTGGGGATCATATTGTTGGGTTTGATGTACTATAACACTCCTATGGTGCACATACAACCCTAAAGCTTTGGATCTAAGTTTTCTCTAGTTATACATGCAACAAAATTTTCCAAAGCATGAAACCTATAGTAGCTAGCATACAACTTGGATACTTAAAACATAAAAAACTAGTTAGAAGAATACCTCTTAGTTGTAGTGTGTAGAATTTGCCTTTCAAGAGCTTAGCACCTCAAGCGTGATGCCTCAAATGGTTCACAAAACACCATGAACAAATGGAGGACTTTGAGAGAGAGGTTAGGAGCACACAAAATCAGCTAGGGTTTTCCCATGGAATCCTTGGCCATTTTGGTGGTGCTAGGGGTTACATTTATATTGTGGAATTCCTAGAGTTTCAACTTGTAAACCCTAATCCACTTCCTTGGGCCTTTAATCCAATAATCCATATGATAAGTCCTTTGGACTAAATCTTCATGGACTCTAAAAAGATTTAGTCCACATAATCAACATGGATCATTAGCCCAAACTATAACTATCAGTGATTTACTTAATTAGTCCCCGTTGATTTAATTAGTCTCTTTTGATCACTAAATTAATTCTTGATCAATACTAATTAAATAATATGATTTCTCAATTAATATATCATACTTATAGTATATTAATAAATCACAAATAACCTATTTCTCAAATATCCATCCTATCAAATTGTTCCTGTTAATGCAACCCATAATGGACCATGCTACTATCGGGTCAAGTACATACCAATTATAGTTATGGGCTTAGACACCTAATCCAACACATATTTTAGTTTCAGAGGTTCTAGTGGTCAGGGAGTTTGATGAGGTATTCGTGGAGGAGTTACCTGGGGTGCCTCCCAAGAGATAGGTCGAGTTCAGGATTGACCTTGTGTCGGGTGCGGCCCTGATTGGCAAGGCGTCGTACTGCTTGGCACCGCCTGAGATATAGGAGTTGTTAACTCGGTTGCAGGAGCTTCTAGGCAAGCAATTCATCAGACCGAGCAATTCTTCGTAGGGAGCATCAATAATGTTCGTCAATAAGAAGGATGGTTCGCACAGGATGTGCATTGATTACCAGGAGTTGAACAAGTTGACGGTGCAGAACCGTTATCCCCTTTTGTGGATTGATGACCTCTTTGATCATTTACAGGGTGCATCATAGTTCTCCAAGATAGATCTGAGGTCTGGTTATGATAAGGTGAGAGTCAGAGAGAAGGACATGGAGAAGACTTCGTTCCAGACTCGTTATGGGCATTACGAGTTCGTAGTGATGTCATTTATGCTCACTGATTGACTGTGTTTATGGATTTGATGAATCGGGTATGCGTGTCGATGCTCGATCGATCCATCATTGTGTTTATTGATGATATTTTGGTGTATTCCAAGATAAGACAACAGCATGAGGAGCATCTTCGAGAGCTTTGGGGGTTTTTGAGGCGAGAGCAGCTTTATACCATGTTCTCAAATTGTGAGTTTTGATTACGAGAGGTCCATTTCCTTGGGCAACTCGTTAACTAGGATGTGATTTTGGTCGATTCGGCCAAGATCGAGTTTGTGATGCACTGGAAGGTTCCGAAATCTCCCTCAGAGATCAAGAGTTTCTTGGGATTGGCAATGTACCATCAAAGATTTATTTGGGATTTCTCCAAGATTGTTGTACAACTCACTCATCTGAAGATGAAGGGGGTGGATTTTCGATGCGGCACTGAGCAGCAGTCGTCATTTGAGACTCTTTGCCAGAGGTTATGCGAGGCCCCGGTGTTGATGCTTCCGGAGGGAGTCGAGGATTTTGTGGTATTCTGTGACGCATCCATCACTAGGTTAGGGGTGGTCCTCAAGCAGAGAGGACGGGTGATTGCTTATGACTCGTGGAAGCTAAAGTCGCATGATTCGCGATGTCCTACACATGATCTGGAGTTGGTGGCAGGGATGTTTGCCATTAAGATTTGGAGGCATTATCTATATGGGGTCCGTTGTAGAGTCTACACGGATCACAAGCGTTTGAGATATCTGATGGACCAGCCGAACCTAAACAAGAGGCATCGCAGGTGGCTGGACATTGTCAAGGATTATGACTACGAGATCCTTTACCATCCGGGTAAAGAGAATGTGGTGGCGGACGCCTTGAGGCGCAAGTTAGGTGGATCTTCAGTCGGAGAGATGTGTATGAGGATATCCATTGATTCTCCGATTTTGGGATTGATCAGGGAGGCGAAAGATGAGGGAGTTCAGAAGGAGAACTGGAAGCAGGAGAGGATCCGGGGAGAGATTGATAGATTTGTTATGAATGGTCGAGGGTTGTTGACCCGGTGTGGTCAGTTTTGGATTCCAGTTCTAGTGGGATCAGGCAAATTGTGTTGGAGGAGGCTCATAAGTCTCATTTTTCTATTCACCCGGGGTCCACCAATATGTATCGAGATTTGAGATTGAGCTATTTGTGGTTGTGTATGAAGAGGGAGATAGCCTGGTATGTTGAGATATGCTTGACCTAAAGGATGATATAGGTTGAGCATCTGAGGCCGCATGGCAAATTGTAGCCTCTGGAGGTTCCTATGTGGAAATATGAGTAGATTTCAATGGGTTTTATCACCAAGTTGTCAAAGAAGGAAAATGGTTTTGATGCCATTTGGGTTATCATGGATTACTTGACCAAGAGTGCTCGCTTCTTGGCTATCCAGGAGAGTTCTTCGGCCGAGAAGTTGGTTGTTGTGTATGTTTGCAAGATTGTTGCTTGCCATGGGGTTCTGATCTCTATTGTTTCAGAATGTAATATTCGGTTCACTTCTCGATTCTAGCAAAAGTTCCACGAGGAATTGGGCACGAGGCTACATTTTAGTACTACTTATCATCTGTAGACCGACGGCCAGTGTGAGCGGACGATATAGACCCTTGACGATATGTTGCGGGCCTATGTTGTTGATTTTTGTGGGAGTTAGGATTCCTACCTACCTCTTATGGAGTTCTCCAACAACAACAGTTTTCACTCCAGCATTGGTTTCGTACCATAATTTATTAGGGGGAGGTTGGTCACAGGGTTATGGGAAGGACAGAAGTAGTCCTTCACACTACAGAGCTTATCCAGTAGAATAGGAAGAGACTGCAGACAGCTCAAAGTCGGCAAAAAAGCTATGTCGAACGGTGCAGATCCGAGTTGGAGTTCTATCTCGGTGATGTGGTATTACTGAGGGTCTCACCTTGGAAAGGTGTGATACAGGTCCCTGGTATATTGGGCCTTTTTGGGTGATTTTCAGAGTTATCAAGGTTACATACAGGTTGGATCTACCCGAGGAGCTCAGTCAGATTCATAGCACTTTCCATGTTTCGCAGCTGCGAAAGTGCGAATTGGACGAGGATGCAACAATGTCCTTGGATGATATTAAGGTTGAAGAACGTCTGAACTATGTAGAGAGGCCAGTGGCTATTTTGGAGAGAAAAATGAAAGTTCTACACAACAAGAATATAACTTTGGTAAAGGTACGGTGGCAGCATCGGAGGGGCTCCGAGTGGACCTAGGAGCCGGAGGCTGAGATGTGGGGGCATTATCCTGAGTTATTTGCCACAGCAGACTTCAAGGACGAAGTCTAGTTCAAGTGGGGCAGAATTGTTACATCCTAATGATTAAGGTACTTCTAATTTCATCCCTATAATGCGATTATATTACATTTTGGTCCCATGTTCAAGAAATGTATGCATTAAGGGTTGTAATGGCATTGTTGTAAATTATGGGTCTTCGGGGTACGTCATGCGTACGTGGTGTACGCTGAGCGTACTAGGGAATGCCCTAGTACGCAGGACGTACATCAGTGTATGCGGGGCGTACTTACCAAAGATGGAAACCCTAATTTTTAGGGTTTAGCTCATATATAAGCATCTTTATGGCCCAATTTTCCTTCATCTTATCAGCCTCCACCCTCCCATTCGTGTTTGAAGCCCTGGAACCACCTTGTGAAGCCATTTCAGGCATTAAATTGTGTGTTTTTGTGCTTAGAAGAAGAAGGAAGGAAGCCAAGCTCATCTTGGAGGAGTGAAGAACCTTGGATTTGGAACTTATCCCTCGTTTGCAAGTCTAAAGCTTGCATCTTTGTCTTTCAATCTTGTAGATATATAAATGGGGTTTTAGTGATACTTTTTGGTCCCAAATGTATTATCTTGAGCATGGCATGTTCTTGACGAGTTGAGTTGTCCTTTCAGACCCTATGAGGGGTCCTAAGTCATAAAAATGAAGTCCCAATCGCTAGTTTTGCTCCATGCATCTTGTAAAAGGTCTTAATGGATTAAGACCTTGCGTTAAGCACTTAATGGGCATGTGAAGTCATAAAGTTTGTAACTTTATGACTCTAGAGTGTATTTTGGCCATGGATCTGAAGTTTGGTTGAAAGAGTTTAAGTCATTAAGCTCTTAATGGTGTTTTGGACCTTGCGAGGGTACGCCCTACATACTCAATCAACCACCCCCGATGGTGGTCAACTGCGAGCCTTCATGTATGCCCAACGTACCTCAGGAGTACGCCCCACGTACGCGCCTTGAGTCGACTCGGTCGAGTTGACTAAGTTAGGTTGACTCGGCTGGGTTGACTCAATTGACTTTGTGGGTTTGACCAATTGACTTTGTCAAATATTGACCAAGTTTTTGTTGGATTAGATGTCTAAGCTCATAACTATTATTGGTATGCACTCGACCCGATAGTAGCATGGTCCATTTGGGTTGCATAACACCAGGACAATTTGTTAGGATGGACTCTTAAGAGGAAGGTTATATATGATTTGTTAATTTATTATAAGTTATAATATATTAACATGAAATCATATGTTTTAATTAGTATTGATCAACAATTAATTTGGAGTGATCAAAAGTGACTAATTAAATCTATAGGGACTAATTATGGTAATTAGTTATATTTATATGTGTTGGGCTTATGATCCATGTTGGACCAAGTTTATGTATGGATACATAAAAAGTTGGGCCACATGAGTCATGGATCATAAAACCCATGGGTATGGATTTGGGTTATATCCATGACTCTTGAAATCCCACATATAAATATGTAGTGCATTGCCCAAAATCGCCACTGGTAGTTCTACATGAAGTTCTTAGAGAATGATGGTGTTTTTGGTGCATAGAGTTTCTCTCTCAAGAGTCACCTTTGTCCATAGGTGAGTTGTGATTCCATTTGAGGTGCAACACTTGGGGCACTAAGTTCTTAAAGGCCAAAGTCTTTCTAGAAACACCAAATACATCAAGACTTCAAGCTACATAAAAGGTATGTTACTCTAATTAGTATATTGTATTGTTTACGTCAAATTACATGCTAGTTATAGGTTAATACCTTGGAAACACATTTGCATATATAATTAGTGAAAACATAGATCCAAGGTATTTAGGGTTGTATGTGCACCATAGGATGTTGTAGTATACTAAAACCCATCAGTTTGACCTTGAGGGTATTTTGGGTATTTTGGGATTTTGATAGAATTGGACGATTGATGGAAATTGGTGGTGGTTAGAGAGCTGAGATTCAAATTCGAGACATCATCAACTTCTGTCCATTTTGCAAGGTGAGTTTTCGTCACTGTACTTGTGGGTCGAAGGTACCAAGGTCGGCTCATTGGTTTGATACTCATTGATATGTTGAGTAGGGGATTGATATGGATGTTTATGCTAGTTATTGATATGCTAGACTGGTAGATCTGTATGACAACCTATGACTCTATTGCATGATTATAAGTTTATGTTTATTTTCTAGTATTTTTCGACATATTGTGTTGGGTTAGGTTGAGGTTGTATTGCTCCGTGCGGTAGCCAACAAACCCTGGAGCATTCCAAATATGAGTTGATGGTCGGTTAAGGCATTCCAGACTCATACTGAGGGCTCATGAGCATTCCAGATATGAGCTAAGGTTCGGGTAGAGCATGTCAGACTCGTACTAAGGGCTTGATAGTGTTTAGTCCAAGGACTGATCTGGTCGGGGAGCAAGCCAGACATAAGCTATGGGCCCCGAGGGCAAGCTAGACTTTTGTTGTGGGCTCAGGGGTAATCTAGACTTTTGGATGTGGACTCATTGCATGTTGTTATTGTATATTTATGTTATTTTGTTATGTATTGGTATTTTGATGGAACTCACTAAGTGTTGGCTTACAATTTTGTGTTATGTTTCAGGTACTTCAGATGATCGCAGGAAGGCGAAGACGTGACCGTACACATCCTCATGTTTTGACTTATGATTTTAGGAAACTTTGATGTTGAACATGTTTTGAATACTATGTTTGTAAACAATTTGTGAAAACGGTTAGTTTTAAAGGTTAAAATTTTTCATGATTTTTATGAGTGTTCCAGCCATTCTGACCAGGTTTAGTTGCACTCAGATTTTGATCAACACTTGTCTCACCCTCCTGATTGCTAGCTTCTGAAACACTATCATAATAATCATCATTAAGAGAATCAGAAAGATATATCTCATCATTATAAAAAGGATCCCACACATCATCATTAACATTTGAATAAACTTCAAGAAATTCAAAAGTATCATCAGTTTTAGAAGACATTCTAAATGGAAATATACTATTGTAAAATTCCACATCCCTAGAATAAAAGAAAGTACCATTATCAAGACTTAACAATTTATATCCTTTTTTTAAGACTAGAATAACCAACAAGAACACATTTTTTTGATCTCTTAGAAAATTTATCAGAGTTATTTAACTTAGTTGCAAAGCATAAACATCCAAACGCTCTAATGGTATCATAAACAGGATTACACTTATATACCATTTCATAAGGAGTTGTACCACTTAATACTAAAGATGGATTTCTATTTATCAAAAACATTAAAGTTAAAATAGCATACCTTAAAACTTTCATGGTAAACATGATTCAAATACTAAAGATCTTGAAACATTTAGAAGATGTTTGTGTTTCCTCTTTCCAACACCATTTTGTTGTGGAGTGTAAACACATGATGTTTAACGAGCTATGCCTTTTTTCGGAAAAAAAAATCATTCCAAAGTTAATAAACTCTTTTCCATTATCAGACCTAACACCTTTCACTTTTATACTAAACTAATTTTCAATAAAACACAAAAAACCATGAAAACTGGAGAAAACCTCATCTATATATTTCATTAACTAAACCCAAGTAGCCATAATATAATCATCTAGAATAGTAAGAAAATATCTAAAGCTTCCAGAAGCAACAACTACGTAAGGACCCTACATATTTAAATGAGTTAAATCACCAAGAACACTTGTTTAATGTTTACTTTAAGGAAAAGGCTCTCTAGTTTGTTTTGATTAATGATAGACCTCACATGGCATAACAGAATCATTGTCAAAATTAAGAAAAGGTTTCAAAACATTTAAAGCTTGATCAGCAAGATGACCAAGTCTGTTATGCCAAGTTATCATTGAAATACAACATTTAGAATTGTTATTAACAAATTTATTCATACCTAAAGATTGATTCTCAAGATAATACAAACCCCTTGATTCTTTACCAATCTCCACTATCTCCATGGAAAGTGAATCCTGAACCGTACAATTATTTTCATCAAAAATAACTTTACACTTATTATCCTTACATAACTTGTTAACGGAGATAAGACTAACATGAAAATCAGGTATAACAAAACAATCAGTTAAACTCATTGAGTGGGATAGGTTCATGTTCCCAATATTATCAATCTTGGTAGTAGATCCATTGATATGATCTACTCTAAGACTTAACTTGGAGACATTAACTACATACACAAGTTGTGATCTGTAGTTGTTATATGTTGACTAGCACCAACATCAACAACCCATTTTGTAACATCCTCAAAAATCACAACAAAGGATGTGTACGGTCATGCCTTCGAATTCCCGCGATCATCAGAAGTACCTGAAACAATAACTAAAATCCCTAAGTGAAAGCTTAGTGAGTTCCTCCAAGGTAACAACACATAAACGGATAACATATACAACAACATGTCGGGTCCAATCAACCATCGAGTTGGAATACCCGAGTCCTAGTCACTCTTTGAGTCCAATCATCCTCGGGATGGAATACCCTAGGTGGAATGCCAATACACAATGGGTCCAGTCAACCATCGGGTTGGAATACCCTAGGCCTAGTCAACCATCGGGTTGGAATGTCAATATACAATGGGTCCAGTCATCCTTAGGATGGAATACCCTCGGTCCCAAACAACCATCAGAATGGAATGCCCCCGGTCTGTTGGCCAACGCACATAGCAGTAAAGCCCTCAACCACTAACCAAAATTTGTGTACATATAACAGATAAACATATAATCAATCATTAGACAATCAGACAGATCTACCGATCACTAAGCATAGCATCATCTTATATACTAGGATACAGATCTAACAAATCACTATAACACAATAACATACTCTCACATAACAGAATATCTAATCCAATGGGTCAGCTTATTGCCTTAGACCCATAAATACAGTGAGGAAAACTCACCTGAAGCAGCAACACCGAATAAACCACTGAGGTGGATAAGTTTGATTGTCCAGCTCCCTGAACACCTAAAACCCATATCAATAATCTCTACTTAGCTCATATACTTACTATTATTCCTATTTACGTTAATATTAAACAATGCATTAACCGCTTTATCCTTCTAAAACTTATTATTAGATATTGTCATATCATATATATTAGCTCATATGACTATTAGATAATAAATCGTCAAATAAATTTTACCAATTCTATTTAAAATATAATTAAAACCATTTATATGTTGCTAAAACATAAGACTCATCTTACATTTTGATAAGCAATATTTAAATGATCAACTTAATAGCTCAATTAATACATAATTACAAATTTATGACTTTTACTTCATTCAAATTTGTTAAATCATAATAGTCCATCTAATTTCACACACTCATGATTTTCATAGATCATTACTTAATCCATTACTGTGATCAGCCCAAAATGACATGGAGTCCAAAAATGGATAATGGCCCAAGTCAAAACCTTAGCAAAGTCAAAGAAGGAAAAGAATACGTTGGACTGCTGGAGCATTCATACGTCGACCTCCAACCTCCATGGGCTTTTCCTTCTCCGATGAGGCGTCAACTCTGGCGATCCATTCACAATGGCGATGCCCAGTGTCTCTCTCTCTCTCTCTCCTTGTTAGAGACGCCTGAGGTTGACTGGGTATTTCATTGCCACCAAAATCTTGATCTCGAATCTGAAAATGGTGGTTGCATTATCTCTCGAACAAACTCGAGTATACAACACGCTGGAAACGATGGCATCAACTGGAAACCACCATCACGACTGGAGCTCTAGAAAAAGAAACATTCATAAAACCTCTAATCTAACCTCTTAGCTACTATCTCTATCGATCTAGCCTCACATGGGTAAACTCTGATGTCATTCCTCTCACCCTAGGTCTCTTTTCTTTCTCCAATCGTACAAAACGCATATACATACTCCCCCAAAATTCTTTATGCTAGGTTTTGGTTCCTTTAACAACAATCTGATGCAGGTTCAAGAAAAATGGAGGGGTGGAATATCGTTCACGCTGTGTCGGGAAGAAATAGACATCACATGACTGAAATTTCCAATTTGGCAGTAAAGGCCCTTCAAGTTCCATATAAGCACACATTAAACCCTAACTCTAGTTTCTAAACAAATGAAGTTTCTAAAATGCATCATTAGTCTCTGCCACTTCACTATTCCTTAATTAAGGTCATTGCAAATATATTATTATTATTATTATTATTATTATTATTATTATTTAAGTACTTAATTTCTTGACTATTAGATAACAATCTTCTCAATATATTTATAAATTAGAATCCTAACGATTCTCCAATTTTATATATTCAATCTTAGAAATAAATAAATGAAAAAAGATGTTACACATTTGTTATTTTTAACAAAAACAATATTACAATTTATACCTGCCATATTAGCATGTCCTGAAACTTCTTTTGAAAATCTTTTGTCATTTAGAAGAGACATGACTTTAAAGTATTGTCTACTTGTTAAAAAAATGTTTGTCTATCTTATCAAAAGTACAAAAGAGATATTACATGTATCACTTACATTAGAAGTAGTTCCAGACACATAAGAAGTCTTATTAAACTCAACCCTTGGTTTATAGTCCTTAGGATATCCAATGAGTTTATAACACTTTTTTATTCTGTGGCCTTTTAGACCGTAGTTTTTATAATCAAGACCATAATTTTTAGTTTTAAACTTTCTAACATCATTAAGTTTACCAAAAAAGGCAGAGGAGTGATTACTATTAGTTCAAATAGAAATAGAACCATGTTTCTGGTTAGAATCTTCCCTTGACACAACAGAGAAATCAGTTTTAACATTAGGAACAGGCTCCATAATCGAAATCTGACTATTAACTTGATTATAAGAATCATATAAGGCAATCAAGAATTGCATTAATTTCATTAGTTTAGAATGATTGTTAGACTGACATACATGACCAAACTCACAAAACATTCCAAATGTCAAGATCAAACTCAGAACATACATGACCAACATATATTGAATCGGTCAAGGAATTAAGAATCCAAGAACATACAATGGCCTTTACCATTCACTTTGCTCTCAAATCAACAAACTCCTAATCTAAGAACAAGATAATAAAGATTGAAGAAGAAACCCTAAGAACAGTACAGAGAGAACGAGAGAAGATAATAAGGTGAGTATAAAATTGATCTCTGAAAATGAAAAATTACACACACATCTTCAATATATACTCCGAGTAGAAAGATGGATCAAATTCAGGTAACATCCACCCGAATCGGTAGGATCCACGTGTTTATCAATCACAACGACTTTAAAATTAGAAGTTGCAGTCCAAATGCTCAACAACCTTGACACTTCTAATCCTTCCTACACAATTCTTACAAAACAGGTTTCCAAATATATATACGATATACCCTAACATAAATAATAAATATTAATAAATGATACAAGAAAAAAGGATATGCTATTCAATGATAAGTTTGTGAACACTTGTTATTCTAAAAAATTCATTATATAAAAATGTGTGCCGAGTGTTTTTAATTTTAAATGCAACAACAAATGGTTGTTTAACTAAAAATTAGAGAAATTTCTAAAAATTTATTGCATCACGAGATAAATTAAGATATCCAAATTTCATTGTGTATACCAAAATAAATATGGAGAGAGATTCCTACTTTGGTGGATGTGATTTGAAGTACGCACAAATCTAGAAAAAATAATATGGAAATATATATGGTTGAATACGAAGGCCATTGCTTTTCAAACTTAATTTACTAAAAAAATTGTATACTAAGTTTTTTTAAAGATTAAGTCCATTAAGTTAAAAAAAACATTATCTAAACATTTTTGGTAACCGTGCCTAGTGTATGTATAATAAAATTATACGGAAGGTGGAGCAGGAAAAAAAACAACGTTCGAACCTTTAAAAACACAATGAATTTCGGTCATGAGTAATATGTCTGTAATTTGTTGTGAAATACCAACAAATTTGTGACCGATTTGACTACGTTGGATAACATAGGCTATTTCCAACAAAATACTCGGTCTCTAACTTATTCATTACTTTAGTAAGGAGGGATTACCTACAATGAATGTTTTAAAATCCGAGTTTTTAGTTGACCTGGTGTGATGATCGGTTCACGGGTCAACCGGTTCAACCGGTTGAACCGTTGGGTCAACCCGGTTTATGATCTTTTTTATTTTCATATATTTTTACTTTCCTGCATACTACATAGACATATGATACCAATAATTTGATGTCAACTAAGTTTAATCTAAACACAACAAACAACCACATAGAGTATTAATATCATGTTATAAATCAATCCAAACACAACAAACAACCATATAGAGTATAAATAACAAAAGAAAACATAGTTGTAGACAAATCCAAACACATTACGACCAAACCAAATCATGGATCTTGAGAAATTGGAGTATTATAAGCATCAATCTCGCGGTCACTTAGTAACTGAAATTCACTATCAACTTCATCATCAACATGGTTACCTTGTGATTTAGAAGTCAGTTCATGCTCTTGCTCATCAAGCATATTTTCCAAATCATCATAATTAAGTTCTCCTTCCCGCTCTTCTTTAACCACCCAAAATCCTGCTTATCAATATTTTTATAGTCAACAGGATCGTAAGACCTCATATCAACCTTCAATCTACAAAAGCATTCACAAAAAATTTCAAATATAACTTGGTCATTTTATGGCATAGTATATCTTAGCAAGATACCATACCTATTTTGTAAACGCAAGTTGTAATGAACAAATACAAGATCATTTAGCCTTTGATGTTCCAATCTATTCCTCCATTTTGTGTGAATCCTTTCAAATACACTCCATTTACGTTCGCAATCGAAAGAAGATACCGTTTGACTTAATATTCTATTAGCAAACTTTTGCAAAACCGGAATATCTCTGCCAAATAACTTCCACCACTCATCTAAAAAAGATATAGTTAACAAAAAAATATATTAGAAAATACAATATTGTATATATAATAATAACAAAATAAATTTAAATCATACCTGGACGAGTAAGATTATGAGAAGCAACGACATTGGATCTACCAAAGGTACCTTCAGCATCACAAAACCTGCCTAAATTCAATGTAATATTTAAAACGTCATTACCTTTAAAAGTCTTCTCAACCATTTCAAGAACGCCTTGGAACACCTCATTCTTCTTAAAAAGATTTGCATGATCATATTGAAAAACGGGATTCAACCAATAAGTCGCACAATAAATACTTTTTCTTAACATCCTATCCCAACGACTATCAATTATGTTAGTATAAGGCCTATATAATTCCTTCTTCTTCTTAAACAATTCCTTAATCCCTCTTCTTGCCCAACGAATTCCCTCGTAAACATAACCAATTGCAGGTTTTTCATCCGAATCACACAACCGCAAAAGCTTTAACAAAGGAGTCATTACTTTCACTGTAATCAAATAATTCTTCCAAAAGATTTCATTCAAGACAATTTGTTTACATTCAACCGCATTTCCCACTTTCAACATCTTCTTAAACTCATTAGATATGACCATTACTTGTAAATCTTCCTTATGGTTATATAAGCTTTGAAATGCAATGAACACGGTACCAAACCGAGTAGCACCTGGACGGATAATTTCTTTCCAACCGGGTCTTTTTCTTAACCAATTCAAGGGCCACTTATGATTATAAACAAAAACAGTAACCCTCGATGCAAGATTGACCAAACTTTTCACATAACCAATTCTGAAAGATCCTTTAATACAAGATTAAGACAATAAGTTACACATGGAGACCAAGTAATAGAAGGATTTCTTTCACATAACTTAGTACCAGCAAGCTAGTAATTAGCAGCATTATCGGTTACCATTTGCACCACATTTTTTTCTCCTACCATTTCAACAATCTCAACAAACAAATTACACAAATTTGTAGCATTTCTCTCTATATCAGATGCATCAATAGATTTAAGAAATGATATCCCTTTCGGACAATAAACCAAGAAATTAATCAAATGTCGTTGTGAAACATCCCTCCACCCATCACTCATAATTGTGCAACCAGTATCAACCCATTGACTTCTTAACGAATCAATTATCAATGAAACTGACTTTTTTTGCATCTGTCAATAAATTAACCCTCAGAGAATGATAAATAGGTTCTTTGTACCCATAACCAATACTTGCTATTTTATCTACCATAAGTTGAAAAAAAAGGAGAGTTGCAAGCATTCATAGGTATACATGCATCATAAAACCACATAGCAATAGCTAAATCCACATCATGTATTTTTGCCTTACTTTGCATTGTAGATTTGATAGTGGGTTGGGAAGGATCATTTATACCATTCGTAAAAAATGGATGCAAGTTCGAAGTAGATTTCCTTTTTCCCTTTTTCACAGTTGACATTTCTGCTTCCTCCATCTCTTCATCATCATCCAAGATAGTAGCACTAGTGGTACGTTTTTCGTTTTCTTTTTGGGAAGTCTCTTTCAATTTCCCTTGTATAGTAAACCGCAATTCTGGACTAACTTTTGGGCATGCTACTACCTCACCTTTAATACCAGCAAGATATTTCTTAACCCTGTATATTCCACCACCACCTATAACGTTTTGACAAAAATTACATATCCATGCCTTTTTCCTTTTCTCATCAATGACTTGAGTAACATGTTCCCATGCTATATCCGTCTTTGTTCGTCCATTTGATTGAACCGAAGAATGGGATTGAGCTTGAGATTGTACTTGCAATGGTTCTTCTTCCCTTGATTCCATATTTAACTGCACTGAAAAGTAATATTATAATCAATAAACATATTTCAATTGTATCCTAATTACATAATCTACACAATCAAAACCTTGAAACAATGATCAATTAACAATAAATGAACTCTAATATGGAACAAGATGCTCAGAAAGTTTAGAAATATTTGTTGGTGTTTTCCAACCCATAAAAATGGGACCTTGGTGCACCTAGTAGGGACTGGAGACCTTTAACTTAGAATTAGACAAAAAAAAAAGCCTACACCACCATACTAACCAGTCAACTTCTTTTCTTTTTGTTCAATTAATCTACAGTTAAAACCATAATGCTACAAAAACCCCATACTAAATCTCAGCAAATATCAAGATTGGTTGTGCCAAAAGATAAAGTCAACAATACATGTTGGGTTTAAAGATTCTAAATTAGCATATATTGTTTTAGCTTTTTGTCTTTTAACATGGTCTATATTTAACATAGCTATAAGATCTATACACTCAAAAGTCAAGCTTACTAACATTAGTTATGCTCAGAAAGAGAAGCAACAGAAACCTAATCGATCACAAACTTGTAATTCCAAACAAAGATATACTTCGGAAATTGCAAATCATTAACTAGATAGACTCAAAATTGGATGATTGGAGTCAATGGATTAGTAATAGAGAGGGAATGAAATCGTCTGGAGAAGAACGGAAACTCACCTGGAGAAGAACGAAATCGTTGGGGTCGCTACTTCAGTCACTCCTGATGTCGCTCCTTCAGTCGCTGCTTTCTTTCTTTCTTCAGGTCGCTATTCTTTCCAAAGGAGACGAGTTTGTTTTGCCTGGAGAAAGCCGATCTTACTTAATTTGACATACCCTAATAAACGGGCGAATCTGGTTTTGTGGCGGTTCGACATACCCGGTTCAACCGCGGTTTAGTGTAAACCCAACCGGTTCGATCCGGTCGTATTTTTACAAAAACCCGCTCTAATTTGACCTGTCTTTTATCTCGGGTCACGGTCCAACGGGTTGAACCGGCCAGGTCGACCCGGGTTTTAAAACATTGCATATATGCACATTTTTAAAATAAAAGTTTTCGTTTTTGAATTTTTTTTTTCTTCAAAAGTGATTAAAAATAAACGATTAAGGCCCTAAAAACTATGTTTTTGAACAAAAAAATCACAAAAAATAAGTTATGAGGTTTCAAAGAATCTTTGTGTTCTCAAATGACTTAAAATTTCTTTATCTCTCTCTCTCTAAATATATATATATATATATATATATATATATAACACTCGGTTCCAACTATGAAATTATTTTCGATTGTGTATGGTATTCTTCTTTGAAGGTCACGACGTGGTGAAGCTCAACATGACGTAGCGATGAGTTTTGGGCAGCATGGTTTGATGAACCACCACGACGTGGTGATTGTGCCACGACGTGGTGGTGGCTGTTGGGGAAAACCCTAATGTTTAAGGGTCGAGCCATATTTAAACATCCTTAACCCTCCTAGCCTCCTTCCCATCAGCCTCCATCTCTCTAAATAGTCCCCTGCAAACCCTAGAGCCCTTGTGTGAGTTTTAACCTTAAAGTTTGTGTATGTGGTGCTTGTAAAGGAAGAAGATGGTGGAAGATCTCATTGGGAGTCCAAAGAAAAGAAGATCCAAAAGTTTACCTTCTTCTAGCATCTCAAGGAGGTATAAAGCCTTCATCTTGTCGAGTCAATGGATAGATCTATGGATTTTGCACCTTTTTATCTATGTCTTGTTGCCTTGGGTGGTTGAACTTCATAAAGCTTGCAACTTTATGAGTCTTCGGGTCATTTGGAGCATTTGGCTCTTTGGATCTAGACTAGAATTGAGTTTTGAGGCCATGCATGGAATCTTGGCCTTTTTTCACTATTTTGATCTAAACATCCTTAACCCTCCTAGCCTCCCTCCCATCAGCCTCCATCTCTCCAAATAGTCTCCTGCAAACCCTAGAGCCCTTGTGTGAGTTTTAACCTTAAAGTGTGTGTATGTGGTGCTTGTGAAGGAAGAAGGTGGTGGAAGATCTCATTGGGAGTCCAAAGCAAAGAAGATCCAAGAGTTTACCTTCCTCTATCATCTCAAGGAGGTATAAAGCCTTCATCTTGTCGAGTCAATGGACAGATCTATGGATTTTGCACCTTTTTATCTATGTCTTGTTGCCTTGGGTAGTTGAACTTCATAAATCTTGCAACTTTAGGAGTCTTCGGGTCATTTGGAGCATTTGGCTCTTTGGATCTAGACTAGAATTGAGTTTTGAGGCCATGCAAGGAATCTTGGCCTTTTTCCGTATTTTGATCTAAAAAGAGATTAAGACATGTATTAGGCATGCATGTCTAAAAAGCATCAATTATTAGGGTGTGTTTGGTGTTAGAGACCCTTTTGAAGCTTTTTTTCAAGTAACCTTATGGATTGGATGATTATTGCTTAAGTCATAAAGTATTTTGGATCTCAAAGTTAAGATCTATGCATTTTGGAGGGTTATATTGGATAAAGTTGGAAAGTTTATCCATCTAGACCCTATTTTAGACCAGATCTGAGTTGTAGGCCCTTTGGAATAGAAGAAAAGTGGTTGAATGCATTAAGCTGCTAAAAACCATGTTACCATGACGTGTCGATGCCACCACGACATGGTGATAGGGCTGCCCACGACTGTTTTGTCGTATTTGACACCACGGCATGGTACAAGGGTACCGGGACATGGCGGTCAGGTGAGTTGAGTTTTCTCAACCTTTCTGACCATTTGACTAAGTTTGAACCTAAGGGTATTTAGGGTATTTTTGGAAATTTGATTGAGATTGGTCATTTGGTATGAATAGGTGACGGCTAGAGCTGAGATTCGAAGTCATGACCTCATCAACTTTTGTCCAGTTTGCGAGGTGAGGTTTCTTCACTGTACTTTCGGGTTGAAGGCGCCAAGGCTAGCCCTTTGGATTTGATATCCTATTAGGTGATAGTATGTTATCGTGTCGTAGTGATCAGTTAGATCGGTATCATGGTATATAGGATGATGCTATGATTAGTGATCTGTAGATCTACTTAATTGTCTGTAGATTATCTATATGATTATTTATGACATGTGCACATATTTGGTTGGCGGTTGAGGCATTACTAATTTGTGTGTAAGCCAACAGGTTGGGGGCATACCTACCCAATTGTTGATTGAGCCTGAGAGTATTCCATCCCGAGGATAACAGGACCCATTGTAGATTGGCATTCCAACCCGATGTTTGATGGGCCTGGGGTATTCGAACCCGATGGTTGAGTAGACCCACATTATATTGGCAATCCAACCCGATGCTTGATTGGGCCTGGGGGTATTCCAACCCGATGGTTGATTAGACTCGAATGTTATATGTTTATGTGTTGGTACTTTGGGGGATTTTACTAAGCGTTGGCTTACAATTTTGTGTTATATTTCAGGTACTTTGAATCACCGCAGAAAGGTGAAGGCATAACCGTACACATCCTCTTGTTTATAATTATGATTTGGGAGACTCTGATGTTCAAAATGTTTTGAAAACTATGTTTGTAAACAATTTGTGAATTTGGGTTGGTTTTAAAAAGTTTAAATTTCTTGTGATTTTTATAGGTGTTACAAGTTGGTATCAGAGCCTTGGTTTGATTGAATTCGAGGAGCACTCGTGTGAATTCAGTCTCAAACTAAGTAAAATGATTTTACAAAAATGATTTTCAATTGTGTTCAAAATAATCAAGAGGATGTGATGTGTACGATCAGTCGGAGCCAGTAAGTAGCCCCAAATTACCACACTATTATATGATATTGTGATATGTTAGAACAACATGTTAGTGATAGACTAGGGTTTTCCTTATATGAAATTGACATCATTATTGTAGTTGCTTTGTGTATCCATCATAGTTGTATATAACTAAGATTGTGTAGCCTGAGAATGTTTGGTTTGGCCTTATTTCCTGTTCTTGTTTGATGAAGGGATTAGGGTAGGATCAGATATTCAACTGTCTATAGGGTCCAGTGTTATGTATGATTAGCATACACAAGTGTTACAGGGTTGGTGGAAGTTTCATGGATAAGTTGTGTGGGATCAGCTAGCCAATTTTGTGATGTTTAGCCTTCCTTTAGGAATTGATGATTGAGTGTATGCATATTCTGGTTTGTATTTTTAGGGTTGTTGTGATGATCCTCTGAGACAAATACGGGTAAGTGTGGAAGGTAGTATGGGCTCGTACTGTTGGAAGCACAAGACTCGTACGTATAACAGAGAAGTCACAACCCCTAGGGCTTTGTTAGGAGTTGTTTCCCCTGGTATGATATGTATTTTATCTGATATCTCCCTGGTTTGTTTTCAATATGGTGATGACGAGATGATTTGAGGCGGGATCTAGATCGGGATCGGGAGCTAATGGCCAGCATGGGCCAGTTGTGTCCGAGGACGGGATTAGGGAGATCCCTCATGAGGAGGTTATTGCTCACTTTCGGGAATAGTTACCGGAGATGTTTGGGTCTATTAAAATCACCATGGTGGAGTACTTTGATGAGCGTTATGTTGCATTGTCTGAGGTCGTTGCTGATGCAGCCACCACAACTATTGTTGCTGGTGGGATTGGTGCTAGGAGAGTCTTCCAGTATCGAGACTTTGACAATACAAAGCCTCCAACATTTGATGGAGTTCAGGATCCGATCATAGCCATGAGATTGCTTTCTGACATCGAGGGATGCTTCTTCACTTGCTCTTTCCCTCTTGACTAGAAGGTCAAGTGCACTCTGGACCTTCTTAGGTCCGGAGCGAATGATTGGTGGAGACTTGTTACCAGCTCGTATTCTCCTGAGCAGAGGACTGCATTGACTTGGGAGTAGTTCTTGTAGACGTTTTGTTCTAGATATGTTCTGTTGGTGGAGCGTGAGAGGTTGGCACATGACTACTTGGATTTGAGACAGGGGAATGAGTCGGTGACGGAGATCACCAAGATGTTCACGGAGAGGGCCATGTTTTATCCTGAGTTTGCTGCTTCTGAACAAGCTCAGATGACCCATTACTTGATCATGCTCAAGACATACATAAGGAAGTTTGTATCTACTCAGCTTTATAGTTCATTGTTTGAGTTGTAGGAGGACGCTAGGTAGCGTAAGATTAAGATGGAGCTCCAGACGAGGGATCAAAGACCCGCCCCGACACAGTCACAGTCTGCGCCGAATTGGTTCAGGACCGTTGATACTATATTTGGGATTCAGAGGGGCTATACTTGTTGGAAGTGCGGAAAGGTTCATGATGGAGCTTGTCGATCTTCTTCGGGATGCCACAAATATGGCAAACAGGGCTACATTACTAGGGACTGCCGATATCAGGGTCCAACATCCGACATCAAGCTTTATTATTATTGTGATCAGGTGGTCCATGTGAAGGCCTAGTGCCCCTTGCTTGCTGCCAGGCCGGCATAGGCTCCAACATCGGCTACTCTAAGGATCACGGATGGGAGTCAGGGCAGGGCGGATCCCCCAAGGGCTCGGGGTCACGCTTTCCAACTCACTGTATAGGAGGCCAGGTCGGCACCAAATGTTGTGACCGATATGTTTCTATTTATTATTTTGTTGATTATGCTTTATGTTATGTTGATGTTTATTCTCCTAATAGGTACGTTCTTAGTGAACTCTTTTCCTAATCTTGTGTTATTTGACTCGGAAGCGATTCGGTCCTTTATATCTCAAACATTCATTAAGGAGTTTGATATGCCTATTGGGGAGTTAGAGTGTCCGTTGTAGGCTTCCATCGCCAACGAACACAGGTTTTATGCATCCGCACTGTATAAGGGTTGTATATTGGAGATCTTCAGAGTGCCTTATCTAATTGATCTGATCCTTATCCCCATGGGGGATGTATGCGTGATAGTAGGTATGGACTAGCTGAGCAGGTTTGATGCAATGATTGATTGTGAGGGCCAACGAGTGATAGTTCAAACCCCAAGTGGGGGAGAACTAGTTATCTTTGGAGAAGGCACCAGGGTTGGTTCAGGGTTTTGTTTGGCATCCAGGGCTCGGCAGTATATTCAGCACGGGTGTGCATGTTATTTGGCTTATGTGGTTGATACTCGGTATAGGGAGAAGACTTCATTTTTAGAGGTTCCAGTTGTCAGGGACTTTGCTGATGTTTTCCTAGAGGAGTTACCTGATGTGCCTCTTGAGAGGCAGGTTGAGTTCATGATTGATCTTGTGCTAGGTGCGTCCCCGATTTCCAAGGTGTTGTACCACCTGGCACCATCTGACATGCATGAGTTGTCATCTTAGCTTCAGGAGCTTCTAGGCAAGCAGTTCATCAGACCTAGCAGTTCTCTGGGGGGGAGCGCCGGTACTGTTTGTCAAGAAGAAGGATGGTTCACACCGAATGTGCATTGATTATTGGGAGTTGAACAAGTTAACGGTGAAGAATCGTCATCCCCTCCCGTAGATTGATGACCTCTTTGATCAGTTGGAGAGTGCATCTTGGTTCTCAAAGATAGATCTGAGGTCTGGGTATCATCAGGTGAAAGTGAGAGAGGATCACGTGGAGAAGACCACATTCTAGAATCGTTATGGGCATTACGAGTACGTGACGATGCCATTTGGGCTCACCCATGCGCCTGCGGTGTTTATGGATTTGATGAATCGGGTATGCAGGCCGATGCTCGACCAATCTGTCATTGTGTTTATTGATGATATCTTGGTGTATTCCAAGACCAGAGAGTAGCATGAGGAGCACCTTCGAGAGCTTCTGGGGGTTTTGATGCGAGAAGAACTTTACACTAGACTTGGCAATCCGTGTCTGCATGTCATGTATTCGTGTCAGACATGAATTTACACGACACGAATTTGGTAAACACGAACACGAATTATAAAACGTGTTTGGGGTATCAAACACGAACACGACACGTAAAAAATTCGTGTGACACGTGGCACGACACGAATAGACATGTTTTTTAGCCGTGTTACACGTAAACACGAATAGACACGTTTTTAATGGCTTTTTTAAGCTATGGCTATAAACTAATGATTGACTTTTACGAAATTGATCCCTAATATATTATAAATACAAAATTTAACCCTAAAGTATATATGTGTATATACGTGTCACGTGTCAACATGAATTTGTATCGTGTCTTATACGTGTCTAAACAGGTAAATTCGTGTTTGACACGTGTAAGACACGCAACACGGATTTAAAATACGTGTCAGACACGAATAAACACAAAACACATACACGGAAAATTCGTATCGTGTTCGTGTCGTATTAATCGTGTCGTGTATCAAATTGCCAGGTCTACTTTACACCAAGTTCTCGAAGTGTGAGTTTTGGTTACGAGAGGTACAGTTCCTAGGGCACCTTGTTAATTAGGATGAGATTTTGGTCGATTCAGCTAAGATCGAGGCTGTGATGCAATGGGAGGTTTCAAAATCTCCCTCAGAGATTAGGAATTTCTTGGGTTTGGCAGGGTAGTATCGGAGATCTATGTAGGACTTCTCCAAGATTACGGTACCCCTCACTCGTCTGAAAAGGATGGGGGTGGATTTTTAATGGGGCCCTGAGCAGCAGTCGACATTTGAGACTCTTCGGCAGAGGTTATGTGAGGCCCCGGTATTGACCCTCCGGGGGGTCGAGGATTTTGTGGTATTCTATGATGCATCCATCACTGGTTTGGGGGCAGCCCTCATACAGAGAGGGCGAGTGATTACTTATGCTTTACGGTAGCTGAAGACGCATGCGATGTGATATCCCACACATGACCAATTTGGGGGCAGTGGTGTTTTCCCTTAAGATTTAGAGACATTATCTATATGGGGTCCATGGTACTGTCTACACGGATCATAGTTTGATATATTTGATGGATCATCCGAACCTGAACATGAGGCAGCGCAGGTGGATAGACGTGGTCAAGGATTATGACTCTGAGATCCTTTACCATCTGGGTAAAGTGAATGTGGTAGCGGATACTTTGAGCCGCAATTTGGCTAGATCTTCGGTTGAGGATATGTGTATGAGGATATCCGTTGATTCTCAGCTTTTGGGATTGATCAGAGAGGCTCAGATAAAGGGAGGAAAGAGAACTGGAAATAAGAAAGGATCGAGGGTGAGATTAACAGATTTGTCACGAATAGTCGTGGGTTATTGACCTGGTGTGGTCAGGTTTAGGTTCCAGTTTCTCGTGGGATCAGGCAAATTGTGTTAGAGGAGGCTCATAAGTCTCACTTTTCTATACACCCGGGAGCAACCAATATGTATCAAGATTTGAGATTGAGTTACTAGTGGCAGTGTATGAAGAGGAGATAGTATGGTATGTCGAGAGATGCTTGACCTGCAGGATGGTCAAGGTAAAGCATTAGAGGTGTAAGCTACAGTCTCTGGATGTTCCTATGTGGAAATGGGAGCAGATCACCATGGATTTTATCACTAAGTTGCTGAAGACGGCAAAGGGATTTGATGCTATATGGGTCACCGTTGATTGATTGACCAAGAGGGCCCACTTTTTGGCCATCCGGTAAAGCTTTTCGGCCGAAAGTTGGTCAATGTTTATGTATGGGAGATCGTTGCTACCCATGGGGTTCCGAGTTCCATTATTTCTAATCGAGATGTTCGGTTCACTTCCCGATTCTGGCAGAAGTTCCACGAGGAACTGGGCATGAGGTTACATTTCAGCACTGCATAACATCCGAAGACTGGTAAATAGAGTGAATGGACTATACAGACCCTTGAGGATATGTTGTGAGCATGTTTTATTGATTTTGGTGGGAGTTGGAATTCCTACCTACCTCTTGTGAAGTTCTCCTACAATAATTGTTATCACTCCAACATTGGTGCTCCGCCATTTGAGCTCTTGTATGGTCGTAGATGTCGTACCCCATTTTGTTGGGGATTGGTTGGTCATAGGATCTTGGGAAGGACCGAGTTAGTCCTTCAGACCACAGAGCTTATCCAACAGATTAGGAAGAGACTACAGAGTAAGAGATACGGGAGCATTACCCGGAGTTGACTTCGAGGACAGAGTGATTCAAGTAGGGAAGAGTTTTAACACTTGGTTCTAGGTATGAAATTATATTCGATTGTGTATGGTATTTTTATTTGAAGGCCACGATGTGGTGAAGCCTCACCACGACGTAGCAATGAGTTTTGGGTCGTGGGGTTTAATGAACCACCACAAGGTGGTGATTGTGCCATGATATGGTGGTGGCTGTTGGGGAAAGCCCTAAATTTTAAGGGTTGAGCCCTATTTAAAGATCCTTAACCACTCCTAGCCTCCCTCCCATCATCCTCCATCTCTCCAAATCGTCCCTTGCAAACCCTAGAGTCCTTGTGTGTGTTTTTAGCCTTAAAGTGTGGGTATTTGGTGTTTGTGAATGAAGAATATGATGGAAGATCTCATTAGGAATCCGAAGCAAAGAAGATCCAGGAGTTTTCTAGCATCTCAAGGAGGTATAAAGTCTTCATCTTGTCGATTCAATGGATAGATTTATGGATTTTGCCCCTTTTCTCTATGGCTTGTTGCCTTGGTGGTTGAACTTTATAAAGCTTGCAACTTTATGATTTTCCAGGCTATTTGGAGCATTTGGTAGAATTGAGTTTTGAGGCCATGCATGGAATCTTGGTCTTTTTTCCCTATTTTGACTTAATAAGAGTTTAAGACATGCATTGGACATGCATTTCTGAAAAGCACCGATTTTTAGGGTGTGTTTGGTGTTAGAGATCCTTTTGAAGCTTTTGTTCAAGTAACCTTAAGGATTGGATGATTATTTCTTAAGCCATTAAGTATTTTGGATCTTAAAGTTGAGATTTATGCATTTTGGAGGGTTCTATTGGATAAAGTTGGAAACTTTATCCATCTAGACCATATTCTGGACCAGATATGAGTTGGAGACCCTTTAGAATATAAGAAAGTGACCGAACGCATTAAGCTACTAAAAACCTTGTTACTAGGACATGATACAAGGGTACCACGACGTGACGGTTAGCTGAGTTGACTTTTCTCGAACTTTCTGACCGTTTGACTAAGTTTTACCCTAAGGGTATTTTAGGTATTTTATAATTTTGATTGAGATTGGTCATTTAGTTGGAATAGGTGACAATTAGAGTTGAGATTCAAAGTCAAGACCTCATCAGCTTTTGTCAAGATTTCGAGGTAAGTTTCCTCACTGTACTTGCGGGTCGAAGGCACCAAGACCGACCATTTGGATTTGATATCATGTTATGTGATAGTATGTTATCGTGTCGTAGTGATCTGTTAAATCGGCATCATGGTATATAATATAATGTTATGCTTAGTGATCTATAGATCTGCTTGATTGTCTGTAGACTGTTTATATGTTTATCTGTTATATGTGCACATATTTGGTTGGTGGTTAATGCTTTAATGTTTTGTGGGTAAGCCAACAGGTCGGGGGCATACCTACATGATGGTTGATTGGGCCCGTGGGTATTCCATCTAGAGGATGACAAGACCCATTATAGATTGGCATTCCAACCCGATGGTTGATGGGTCTGGGATATTCCAACCTGATGGTTGAGTGGACCCATAATATATTGGCATTCTAACCTGATGGTTGATCAGGCTTGGCGGTATTCCAACCCGATGGTTGATTGGACCCAACATGTTGTTATATGTTTATGTGTTTGTACTTTGAGGGATATCACTAAGCGTTGCCTTACAGTTTTGGGTTATATTCCAGGTACTTCGGATGACCGCGGAAAAGAGAAAGCGTGACCGTACACATCCTCTCGTTTATAACTATGATTTTGGGAGACTCTGATGTCCAAAATGTTTTGAAAATTATGTTTGTAAACAATTTGTAAATTTGGGTTGGTTTTAAAAATTTTAAATTTCTTGTGATTTTTTATAGGTGTTACAATATATATATATATATATATATATATATATATATATATATATATATATATATATATGGTTAGGTTCAAATGTTCCTAATATCTATTGTGTATTCGTAAGCACAAATATGGACCAATGGATAGAATAGAATCAATGGTCATGATCTGAGGGTCTATGATATCACAAAAGGGTAACATATACCATATAATCACACAAATTTCAGCATAAGGGCATTTTGGTCAATTAACCTATGTTAAAATAGGAAATTTTCGGATTTTAAGGGATAATTAATTCCCTTATTTAAAAAATTAATTCAAATTTAAAAATCCGATTTTATTCTGTCAGAATGACAGAATGCCAACCATAAACTAGTAAATATATTTTCGATTTTATTTTTGCAGAATATATTTCCAATGCAAATATTTTTGATAATAAACATGATTTAAGTATTCTACTTCTATTTATTATTCATATACATCTAAGTTCGAATGATGGTATATGATTTTATTCTTAATATATATATATATATATATATATATATATATATATATATATATCCGAAATTAAATACAAATTCATACATATTCTTACATAATAACAACCTTATACATTTTAACATAGGTATACATATTCTAACGGAATATCATCAAAAATGAATAAAATACTTAAAAAATAGAATTATAAATATACAATTATTGAACAAATACACTTAATCTTTTTCAGTGGTCCATATAATCTACTTGATTCAGACTATTCTTACGAAAATGTGATGTACTATCGTAAGAATGTAATGCTTCGCAAATATACTTGTTGAACTCGATTCCAAATCTTTATCTAGTATGAACAACATTGAATTCCTTCTCCATGCCATTTTGAAAGAATAAGATGCATTACTCGTTAGTGTTATCAGTTAAGCAAATATATTTGTTGTTAACAAACATTCTTAAAAATATTCTGACAGAATGCATTTATACATTCTATGTTTTAGAATATTTATACATAAAATACATTCTATTAGAATATATTATTTTTCGCCATGTTTTCTTTCTTTTCCATATTAGAATGCAAAAATCTGTTCATTCTATGCGAATATAAATATTACATAAAACATGTATTGCTAGTAATTCACAAAATGCACATCATATGGTTAGATTCTTTTTTAGGCATTTCAACAAACATTTGTTAGGCATTATTATAATACATTCTATAATACCAAAATACACTTTTGCAATGTGAAATTTGGGATTTGCAAAACATGAAAGTTGTCTAAGGAACTTACTAATATGCAAATTTTCAAAACACTAAACTTTTATGATTATTTATAAAACCATTTAATATTAATATTACAACAAAACATTGACTCAATTTACCTCAAAAAAGTAATGGAGATTTGGTGGTTGTGGTTCGAAGGATATTCAATTTTAATAATAAAGTTATTAGTTTATGATTGTAGTGGAAGAATTTGATACTAACCTATCACAAATAGTGCTTCATTACACACTTACAAGCGTCGATACAAATAACATAAAACTAATTCAAGTGACATCACATGTAGAAATGAATTTTGAAATCACTATGAATCGAATTATCAATTGTCAAATATGGACACTGAATTACAGAATTACATAATTAGTGATGTGAATCAAATAAATTAGGATATAAGATATATGAATCGTGAGAAGGGTATATACAAAGAAGATATCAATTTTTATTTAATGAAATTGTAAGAACTGAGGAAAGGAAAAGAAATTTACCTTTGTATTGGAATTGAAACCCCCAATCGATTGAACAAGGTACGATCGTCGTGATTACATGAAGAACGAAAGTCACAAAATATGGGTTAATTATTAGGTTACCTGTATTAGGTTAAGTATGCCTTCTCATGTACTTGTGATTCATGCTCAAAATATGGGCCTATATATTATATATGTAAACTGGACCAAACTTGGATGAGAGTATTTGACGAAGAAGAAAATAATGGGAACACGACGATGGTGTATTTGATGAAGAAGAAAATAATTGATGTTTGTGAGGCGAAAATTTGACGTGTGTTGATGGTGATGAGGATTCGGTGTTTTTGTAGGGTTAAGAAACTAATTCCCGTAATTTAAAAGATATTAAATGTTTTAAATATTTACCATAATTAGATGTAGCCAAGATTACTATTATACCTTTTTTATTATTTATTATTGAATTTACTTTTTTTTAATTCTGATTGGTTGTTAGAGGCACATAATACTTATTGGGAATATAAGAACCTAACTCTCTCTCTCTATGTGTGTGTGTGTGTATATATATATATATATATATATATATATATATATAGGCTTAGGTTATTTTGCTTTTACTAACTATTATGTGCCAGAATGTACAGATCTAAACCAACGGATGAAATTAATCAATAAACATAATTTGAGAGTGTATGATATTACAATGGGATAACATGTACTATATAATCACAAAATTTTTAGCAAAAGGGTATTTTGGACAATTAACTAAAATTATAAAAGGAAATTTTCGGATTTTTAGGGATAATTAATTCTCCTAATTTTAAAATTTTTAATTTTTTTTAATTAATTCAATTTTAATTCTAACGTAATTTGTAAACATAACCGATTTTATTTTGTCAGAATTTTTTTTGTTAGAATGATGCTCTTTCAGAATTTTATTCTTTTAGAATATTATTGAAGAATAACAAAATTTCTTGAATCCGAAGTTGAAAAATAACAACGTTCTAATATATTCTTATACATCCGAACTTAAATACAAATTCATACATATTACAGACTAAAAGTCTTATACATTTTCATATACTTATACATATTCTAAAAGAATATCAACAAAAATGAATAAAATTCTTAAAAAATAACAACATTATTAAAATGTGATTATGATCAAACTTTATTCATTATTCAACATTATTAAAATAACAACATTATTAGGTCTTCAACTCGTTCTTCCAGCCATTCCTATTACAAATACAACAAAAAGTAATAATGGTTAAAAACATGTTACTTGCAATTAACTATCGCTTTATATATTCTGGTAGAATACATTGAATGTGAGAGAATACATAGAATATATTCTGGCAGATCTAAGTTGTGAGAAGAATGAAATTTGAAACCCTAGATTTACCTGCACTCGCTGGCCAAAATCTCAACATTCTATTGTATATTATTCTACCAGAATAATACATTCTTTGTTTAATATTCTAACAAAATAATTCTTTGTTGAATTTGTAATCAAGATACTGAAAAAAAAAAAACAATTATTTGTCATATCATGGAGTTTAATCATTAATAAAAAATTCACAAATAACAAGGAAGACCATCCAACATAAATCATTCTTAAAGAATCATTAAACTAAAAGCACCGTTACAATGTAAAATTCTAACAGAATGTGTATATGATATAGAATGTATATATTCTTGAAACCAACAAACACCTTCTGGTTCCTAAATTGTATGAACAAACACTTTCACTTGTATGTTATGGAATATTAAGATTCTTGAATACTAGAGTGCAATAATATACATATACAATGAAAACAACCAAATCTAAAGAAAATATATGTGAAGTGATTGCTTTTGTTACCTTTGACTTTGGAGACAAACTTTATAGGTTCATATTTTCGTCGAAGACATCATGTATCTTCAGATTGTTAGGTCTTCAAAATTATTCTGCCAATTGATCGGGAAGAGGAACACGATCTGAACAGTCAATCGGATAGCACCGGTGGCGGCTAAGAAATCGCGACCAGTGGATGCTGATCTCCGATGAACATTTCATAAATAAATAAATTGAAGATTATTAACTAATTTCACCAAATTGTGAATAAATAAAATCAATAAATATTACAGATTACTTCCGATGTGAACAATCAATTCTTCTAACTAAATATTTTGTCTTAGTTTTGCACTAAATTCAGTAACCAAAAGTGTTACGCAGAAGTGTTAAATTGTATGTTTAAGAATAAAATACATGAAAAAAAGGAAAACTTATTCAGGTAAAGATAAGATGTTCTTTAAATATTATAGTTCCAATGAGTAATTGTTGCAGACATTTGGGAGTATTAGCAGTAACAGTGTCGAATCAATGAGTTGCTTGCTTCATCTCTTTTTATTCCTTTAGAGCCTGTACCCAAATTTAAACACCACCATCATCCCCAAATTATACCATTTATGCACATCCTTCAAATTCTCCTTCTTCAAGAACTGTTCACCGGAAACCAAGCACCCACCATCAGATCGCTGGATACACCTCCATCTTCCCTTCGACCACCCAAACGCGTTTAACATCAAACACTCAAAACGGGTGTTAGATGCGAGATTCGAATGCGAAAAACCCAATTTGTATAGAGCAAATACCTTGGATGCGAAAAACCCAATTTGAGTTTGGGTGTGAGATAGGTTAATGTCTCTGAAGAGTATCCCAGATAAAAGCCCTACTAACAAACCTTAGAGAATACTCTCGATGAAAAGTTGTTTCATTCATTCGGATGAAAGTATCGGAGGTGGGTATAACAGTGTAGGGCGTTGATTGAGAGGGAGGAGGATGTGTTGGTGTTTGGGTGGTTCAGTTGACAGAATGGGGGGTTTTAGGTTAGGGATGTTGGTTTGTAGGGTTTAACTAATTAAGGAGAGATTAAATGAATTATTTTTTACCATAATTAGATATACTAATTACCATTATACCATTTTTTTTAATTTATTTAATGATTTATTATTTCCTCAATTCTCATTAGTGCATACATGTACATAATAGTTGCTAAAAACATTTAAATCCAGCTCTCTCTCTATTTCTCTCTCTCTCTTTCTCTCTCTCTCCCTCTCTCTCTCTCTCTCTGATTAGTTGAGAATTATTCCCTCATTCTTAACATTTTTCGTTTTGTCAAATGAACTTACCTCTCTCTCTCTCTCTCTCTATATATATATATATATATATATATATATATATATATATATATATAGAGAGAGAGAGAGAGAGAGAGGTAAGTTCATTTGACAAAACGAAAAATGTTAAGAATGAGGGAATAATTCTCAACTAATCATTTATTTTTGTCACAAAACCCTCCATTGTACCAACAGAAAGAGGAAAAGAATATACACGTGTTTTCAAACAAAATATGTTTTTTTAAACTATGTTAATCATTACCTAAATATATACAAAAACATAGTTTTTTTTCGTTTTTTTTTAATATTAAGGAGCTATTTTTATCGAAAAACAATTTTAAATATATCAAAATTATAATTTTTTATTCTCTATAAAGAAAAATTCATATTGACATAGTTTTAAGATAAAATATTTTTTATAGTTTCAATTGTCATTATTCATAACTGAATAAAAATGTATCACATTTGTTTTACAGTACATTCGTTAGTCACTTATAAGTAAAAAATATGTTTAATTTTTTATATATATTTTAAATATAATTCATATATATAAATATATAATGTAGTAAACTTTGTTTCAATGATACTGTGAGTATAACCCCATAAACATTATTTTATTTTAGTTGTTGTATGTTATAAGTTATTTTGTGCTTTTAATTTAACCATTCTTTTGTTGTTATTATTTTCTTTTATTTCTTACACGGTGATTGCATGAAAGATGAGTCATAAAATATTCTTAGTTGAATAGGTGTTCATGTATTTGTTATTCAAATTTCCAAAACCAAATCTATTAAACCGAAAATGATCAAACCAAACTTTATTCGGGTCGGTTTCGGTTGATATTTTGGAAGTCAAAAAACTTACCAATTATAACCATACAGTTATGCCTTCATCATCTATAATAGGATGTAATTTATTTTTAACATTAGTCATATAATAGGGTCTAATTTATTTTTTTATATTAGTCATACGTCTAATTATTAGTAAATCATTATCCCTAATACACACGGCTACGACTTCTTCCTCCTTCGGCGACGACAATCTTCATCCGACAAGCCGCTGCTTCTTCGGCGTTGTAATCTTCAGCCAACAAACAATAAATGATCATCAATTCTTTTTTCCTGTGTATGTGTTTGGTTCTACGTTTGCTTATGATCTCTTCACAACATTTGATCCCTTGGGTACGATTTCATGTTAATTCTAAATATCAAACTTAACAGTGACCACTATGATTATGTCAATTCCGAATACCAAAATAAATATAATAATTCCTTAATTTTAATTAGGGATGTTATTCGTTCAGTTTAATTGGTTATTAGTTTTCGGTTCCATTTAATCGGTTTTTGACTTCCAAAATAATAACCAAAACCAACCAGAATAAAGTTTGGTTTAATTGTTCTCGAGTTAATTGGTTTGGTTTTCAGCTAAAGCTAAATAACAGACGCATGAGCAACTAGTCAATTGAGAATTTTTATGGCTCATCTAACTACAAATCCTAAACCTCTGTCTCACAAAAAGAACAAAAAACTATTTTTTATTTTTATTTTTAGCTTTTTAGCTTATTTTTTGGGTTTAAAAAAATTAGTGTTTGGATTAGCTTATAAGCTTACTTTATCAAAAAATAAACTAATTTTTATAAGTCAAGTGAAAATAATTTTTTTTTCAAATGATTAGCTTATTTGTTTAAATTTACCTATTTACCCTCAAACCTAAATAATTCTTTTTTCCTAACACTACATAATTCTCCTTTTTAGTAATTTTACAAAAATAAACTAATTCAAACATTATTTTTTAAAAAGCTTATTAGCTAATAAGTCATAAGCTAATCAAAACATTTTTTTTATGTTATAAACTCATAAGTTCTTCAGCTTATAAGTTTAAGCCCAAAAAAATAAGATTACGCAAACACCATCTAAGTATCATAATCACGAGGACAAAAATTAAATACTCTTGCATAGTTAAAATTCAATGGACAAAAAATTAAAACCTCTATGAAAATGAAGTATCAAAAATGATTTATGAACAAAAAAGTTAAAAGCGAAAACCCAAAGGTATTCAGTGTTGTTCTTTCTTTTTGAGGCTAATGGTTCAAGTCCTAACGCGGACATTTGTGGATTTAAAAGTAATTTAGGAGTGGATTAAATTTGTTGTTTAAAACAAATACTAATAATGAACATGTGCCTAAAATGAAAATTAAATTGCAGTATAAATATATAAATATAGATGAAGGCATAATTGTCAACTAAGTTTAAAAATAAATGGATTATCAAAAAAATGCTGTGCATTTATCTTCTCCCATTTGTATTTAGGTTGAAGAAATAATAAACAATGAGGAAGCCGTTTATTGCTTTACGATGCACAAACTTAAAATTGAAACGAATGCATCATACGGAAATGTTTTTTACCACCAACATCACATTATATATATATATATATATATATATATATATATATATATATATATATATATATATATATATATATATATATATATATATATATATATATATGGAAAAGTGAACATACCATTAAGGATATATAAGCTTAGGTACCCAAACACATCATAATATATCGTTTTGTTTGATATATTCATTATAATGTTCTTAAACTTCAACCCTTAACTTGATTTACTTTCAAAATTTTCCAAATTTCACTATTATCTTTCTCTTATATCACCTCTATTTGCCGAACATCTACTAGGCTATACATATTGTACTTGAAAATGAAAACTATATAAGAGAAAGATAAATGTGTAATTTATAAAAATCATGAAAGTAAATCAAGTTAGAAGTTAAATTATAAGAACATTGGACAATTAAAATGTATTATATGATACAAAACGACGTAGTATAATGAGTATGGGTACCTAAGCTTATATACCCTTAAGGGTATATTCACTTTTCCCATATATATATATATATATATATATATATATATATATATATATATATATATATATATATATATATATATATATATATATATAAAAGGTTAGATTATTTTGTTTCTTACATTTATTGTGTGCTAAAATGTACCAATAGGAATTGAGTAAATTAGATAATTATTTAATTAAATAAATATAGATATTAAATAATTTCCATAATTATATGTATATTAAATGATATCCATAATTATAATTCTTTTTTTATGGAAACTAATTAAATCCGTCATTAATGTTATCAATAACATTATTTCAGAATGAATTCGCGTCTAGGTTTTTATATATGAGTTCGTATTTTGTTTCAGGACTCACTCACTTAAAATACAATAAATTCGCATGAAATATGAAAAACGATAGTGTATTCTACTAGAATACACTCTCATTGAATACACTTTTATTTTTCTAGATATGAATTCATTCTGAAAGATTATTATTGTTAACATTAATGATGAATTTAATTAGTTTCCATAAAAATGAGTTATAAGTATGGATAAAATTTTATATATATATATATATATATATATATATATATATATATATATATAATACTAAATTCTTATTGGTGCATTCTAGCACACAATAAATATGAGAAACATTTGAACCTACCTCTCTCTCTCTCTATCTCTCTCTCTCTCTCTCTCTATATATATATATATATATATATATATATATATATATATATATATAGGGACCGATTCAAATGAGAACCAAAAAAAGTTAAGAACCGTAAGAACCTCTAACTTTAGATGTTTATAAAGGGTTTAAGGTAACCCTAAACCCTAAACCCGTTACAAACACCCTAAACCTAGTTACTTTAATAAAGACAAAATTACATAAATGGTCATGTGGTTGACAAAATCGACCAATTATGGTCCTTATGACGAATTCTTTACACAGATGGTCTCAATGGTTTCAAAATCTTATAAACACGATTCTTTTGACTAATGGTGTTAACTTTTTCAGTTAAGTCCTATGTGAAATGACATATTTACCCTTCCAACATAAGGACGATTTATGTAATTTGATCATACCACCAGGACCATTTATGTAATTTTCTCTACTATTTATTATTGTTTTTATTTAATTTAATTATATATTTAAGGATTTATATTTTTTAAAGATTTGTTTAAATATATTGTTTAATGTTATATATATATATATATATATATATATATATATATATATATATATATATATATCCTAACATTTTTTTAACGTTTTGCTCAAATTATTTTTTCTAGTCTTTTTGGTGTTTTCTTCAAGTATATTTATTAATGTTTTTTATTTTGGTGTTTTATTGGATTTTTTTCTTTTGTCGTTATGTTCGAATATATTTTTCATCATTTAGTATGTTTATATTTGTTAAAGGATCACATGACTATTGTAATTATAATTCATAATTTAATTTACTTTCAATCATGTTTTATTTTTCTTTTTTCTTTTATTAGGTTTTATAATTATTATTTTTTAATTCAAATATTTAACTATATAAGGTTGTATAATTATTATTTTTCTAAACTTTTTTTATAAATATTAATTATAAAAAAGTGTAAAATATTTGTTAAACGTAAATATGATTAATATTGATTAGGTAGACATAGACTAAGTTGAGACCGACTCACAACATTGCAATAAACGACCAGGTCGTTTCATATTGGATTTAAAGATAATGTTTTCGAGTTATTTATTTATTTATTTATTTTTTGTTTTAGACATTTTGTGTGTTTTTAAGTTATACAGATTTCGATTAGCCTTTGTATAACCAGACATCCGTTTTGAATTATGATTATCATATGTATTCCAATTAGCCTATCTATATTAATCCTATTCATGTTTAACAAACCTTTTTACATTTTTTTTACAAAAAATGTTCATAAAAAACTTTACAAAAATAATACTCATACAACATTTTATGTTTTATATAGTTAAATATATGAATTAAAAAATAATAAGTATATAACCTTATCTATATTTTAAAAAAAAAGACATGATTGTAAGTGAAGTAAGTTATGAATTATGATTATGGTGATTATAAATTCTATAAAAAATATTTAAAAAAAAAACAAAACTTAATAAAAACATTAAAAAATATATTATAACAAAAAGTAAAAGAATTAGAAAAAATTATTCCAATAGAACATCATAAAACATCAATAAATATATTTGACAAAACGTCAAAAAATAAGAAAAAAAATAAAAATTTGAACAAAACGTTAAACAATATTGGCGAAAGAAATATAAAAGAAAAACATTAAACAATATATTCAAAAAAACCTTAAAAATATCTAAATCCTAAAATATATAAATAAATTAAGTAAGAACAATAATAAATAATAAAGAAAATTACATAAATGGTCCCTATGACCGGAACAAATTACATAAATGGTCCCTATGCTGGAAGGACAAATATGTCATTTCATATGTAACTTAACTACAAAAGTTAACGACGTTAGCCTAAAAGGACCGTCTCTGTAAGATTCAGAAACCATAGGGATCGTCTGTGTAAAGAATTCGTCATAAGGACCATAATTTGTCGATTTTGTCAACCACGATGACCATTTATGTAATTTTGTCCTTTAATAAATATATTTTACTTTGATTTAACATTAAAAATCTATATTATATTACTTTAATATCTTTTTAATAATTCAAATAAATGCAAAAATAATATTTTTTTCCTTTATACTTTTTATCAATTAAATTTAATTTAATGGTATTATAGTTTATAAACTTTTTGTCAATTAAATTTTATTTAATGGTTTTAAAGTATATATAGTGATGATGACATTATCAAAATTTATAAGTCAATATTTTGGACATGTTTAATATGTTCTATTTAAAATTTTATATAGTTATTATATGATTTAGAAAATAATAAATATCACTATGATATAAAAAGTATGTTTAATGAAACTTCTTAAAAACTCTAGTTAATTTTTTTATTTTTAAAATAATATAACATTCATTTTCAATAAGGTTGCATTCAAAATAAATCAGTTGTTCATAAACCATTATTCAAAAATCAGAGTTTTAATGAAGACAATGCGGAATCTCGAATCATAAAATTTTTGACGCCTTCACAATCCGACAACTACTTGAAAAATGTTTAATCAACAAATCTAAGCACAAAGTTTAGTGAGTTCTCAAATATCTTATACATCACAACATATAACTATAGCCCTAAAGCTATCAACAATTCTGAATATCGCATACATCACACAAAATAACATCTGTGGGTTTTTAGCAATTTTAGGGACTATTAACATTCCCTGTGGGCTTACAACATGCCCTGTAGATTAACAACACACCTCACAGGTTATCAACAACCCAATTCATATATAATAACAATCAACAGATAAGACCCAAGTGGTCAGCATATACTACCACACAGGCAAGTATAGTGAAAGGACTCACCTTTCAAGTAGCAACTAAACACCACAACTCTCACCCGGCGAAGACTAATCCTACATGGCACCTAACGGCAATAAAGAGTACCTTATCAGTCTACACTTCAAAGCCCTCAAATTGACCACAAGTCAACCCATGCCAAAAGTCAATAGTCAAATTCAAAGTCAACAACATATAATGCCAACTAACCATCCACGTGACCAAACCTTGGTCACGTCTTGAGAGTCCACTCGGTCTGATTCCAACTCGTCTAGACCCAACCTATTCAACCTAGTCAAGGGAAATCATCTGAGTTGACCTTACAACGTGAGCATCCTTCTTTCACGTCGTGAGCCCCAAAAAGCTCAGCAGAAAGGGGGCCATTCAATCCTCATGTTGCAAGACCCTATGTCTCACGTCATGAGCACAATCTGAAGCTAAAAATCAAACACTTAAAGTCCTTAATACATAAGCCTTTTGCTCTAACTTTGTAGAAGGTCTTATACCTCCATAATACACTTAAAAGTCTATGCTTTATGGACATGTATGTCCAATACATGTCTAGATGTCCTTTAGGACCATAAATGTAGAAAATGCCATCCAACTTTCATGCAAAGATTTAAAACCCAGCCATTCATTAGATCTAAACTTCATGACGCCCTAACGACCCTTACAACCCATAAAGTTGTCAACTTTATGGTTTCCATTTATTCAAACTTGCTTAACAAAGAGAGAAGTGGGACAAAACTTAGATCTAGCCATATGCAACCATAAAGGTGGAAGCTTTTACACTTACAAGTGTCCAAATACAATATGAGGTGATGATAATGTTGATTTATTGCAAGCTCCACCAAAAGATAACTTCCTTATTCTTCTTCTCTTCTTCTTCAAGCCAAAAAAAGCTCCAAAAAGCTCAAGAATCAAGCAAGGAATGAAGATTAGGGTTTTCTCAGGTGAAAGGGAGTTAGAGGCTGAAAATAAACCCTAGCAATGACTTAGAGAGGCTTAAATACGAAAGAAACCTTAAAAGATCATGGGCTTGGGCTGCAGTGTTCTCACGTCGTAAGCCTCTATTCCTCACGTCATGAGATCAATCCTGAACTCAATTTACATTTTAACCCATGTCACGTCGTGACCACTCAAAAGGTCACATTGTAAGACTCCATATATTCAAAAAAATTGACATTTTAACTAATTGAAACCCTAAATCGATGCATCCAGGAAAATGCATGTTACATTTTATAAAAAAATTATTCACATTTAGACAATTTTTTTATACATTTAAACATTTAATTTGTTAAATATATTCATATATTACGATTAATCACGTAACCAAAAAATACTTCAATCTACCGCTATAAATAACTTTTTAAAAAACTAACCTACAAACTATCTACAAACTATCTTCTCTTAAAGGAAAGAAAAAAAAAACAGATTATAAAATAGTTGTTTTTCAACATAGCTTAAAGTTACAAATATTTTATACAAATAATATTTCGTATATTTTAATAACATGGTATATGTATTAGGAAACATGAGTCAAAAACAGGCCTCTTTTGGTTCGTTCGCTAGTCGGCATAACAAAAATCAACCCTTCTTGAAACGCCCTACACTTTCTCTCTTCATCATCCTTGTCGGCGATCGTTCCATCCATCTGGGTTTTCCGTACATTCTTGATCTACAACGATGATTTACCTGTTCTTCGCGGTTTTATTCATCGAAATGTTGACGATTCTGTTACTTTTGTTCAAAACCCCACTCCGAAAGCTTTTGATTATCGGGTTAGATCGTGCGAAACGGGGAAGAGCTCCATTGGTTGTAAAATCCGTCGCCGCCACCTTCTTCATCATGATGATGTACAACGTTTACACCGTAATGGAAATCCAGAGGCGCCCCGCCGACGTCAATAATCCCACCGATCAAATCATCCTCGCTTACCACATGCTCGAAGCTGCTCTCATGGGTAATTTCCTTTTCCTGTGTCGTCGTTCCATCCCTTTATGTTCTCAATTTTTCACCCCTTTGGGTGATTTTGTGGATCAATTTTGGCGTTCTTTTAGTTTCAATTGCTTTAAACTATTGTAATTCTCGAGAAAATATATTCGTATCTCACTTAATTTAGAATTAGGTTTCGAAATCAATTGGGGGTGTTTTTATTTGTGGTTTCAAAGTGATCAAATTGGGATAATAGATAAACTTTTGATCGAACTTCTCAAAATGATCAGTACCATGTTCTACAAATAATTAAAAAAGAGTGATTACATTTGCTTTCTTGAAATTCAGTTTTCTTGCAACACATTTATATCGCTTCTCCAAATATTCTGATTACTTTACACTCAAATATCATAATCAAGTTCAAAAATAGTTAAGGGAGTTTACATTTAGCCTTAAAAATTAATCTTGATTCATACATTTTACACACTGCATATCCCAAGTTTTGCATCTAAAAGTTTTTGACTTAATTTGCAAAAGACGTAAATGCCCTTCTATTTTACCTTTTACTTTATACATTCTTGAATGCAGGATTCTCGCTTTTCCTATCACTAATGATAGATCGACTCCACCATTACATTCGTGAGCTTCGAATACTGAGAAAAACAATGGAAACCACAAAGAAGCAAAATCGAGCAGCTGAAGAGTTTAAGAACAAAGGAGCAGATGAAGTCAGACATCTGAATGAAGAAATGATAAGAATGAGGGGAGAAATGAAGAAACTGGAAACGAAATATTCAGCAATGGAAAAAGAAGTGAAATCTGCAGAAGCCAATTCTCTTGCACTTAAGCATCAATCTGAAGGATTCCTTCTTGAATATGATCGCTTGTTGGCTGAAAACCAGAATCTTAGAGATCAACTTCGTGCCATTGATGATAGCTTGTCTCATGCCAATGGAAAGAAGGATACATGAGTTGGAAAAAAGGAGAATATGAATATTATTAATTATTATTATTATGCTGCTTTTTAAGCTTCTTCATGTCATATGCAACAAATTTTCTCCTCTATGTTTGGGTTTTTGTCTTGGTTTTAACAATATTATGATTATTATTATTATTAGGGTTGCATCTACCTTTTCTTTTTGTATTTACCTATTAGTGAAATAAAGATACTTTGACTCTTGTATTGATTTGCTTGTTTTAACTTTTAACTATTTCATTTATGTAAGATAAATATATAGGGGAAATCGAATTATATGTCTTCAAACTACAAATTCCAAATCTTGGCATATTCTCTTGTTTTAAATTAAACAACATAATATAAATTCTACTCATCTCATTCTACTAAACAAGCAACACAACATAAATGGCAGCCTTTATCATAGAAATGACCAAACTACCCTTCGTCATCGTCTTGGTCATATCCATTCTTACATTTTTGAAAGCCGATGAATTAGGCGAGCTCAAACGGTCCTCAATGACGCTTTACTTCCAAGACTATTTTGGTGGAAATAATGCCACCATGAAACCTGTCACGTTCTCTGGCGATGCATGGTCTTTCAAGCAATTTGGGACGATATTTTGTACTGATGATCCAATAACTGTAACAATGGACCAGGGTTCGGCTCAAGTGGGCCGAGCCCAAGGTATCTATGTGACATCTGCGTTGGATGGGTCCAACACACACGTCCTGATATCTGTTGTGTTCACTAATGATGAGTTTGGTGGTAGCACGTTGGAGGTGCAAGGGACTAGCAAGCAGTTTGAGAGGGTGAGAGAGGTGGCGGTGGTTGGTGGTACTGGAAGATTTCGGTTGGCTAGAGGTTATGTCACTTTTGAGACTGTTCATATTGATTTGTCATTATCGTACTCGATCATTGAGGGCAATTTTACTATTTGGCATTACTAAAGGAATGTGGATTTTCTTTATAAAAGTGGTCTTAAGAAGATAAAATTGTGTCGAATTGATGGAAGACACTAAGAAATTTCTTCAAATATGGTATTGGGATGTTTGTAAAATTGTGTCGAATTGATGGGCTTTTTGGACTTTCGTAATGTAGGATTAATTGGGTTGGTTGATTTTACAATTTAATATTGTTTTTTTTTTCTAGTATTGTGATAGACTTGATAAAATTTGTTGTTCAAAAAAAGGGATTGGAATATGCTAAAAGATTACCAATAAACTTCCGATTACGTGTTTTTGATCTAATAATAACGTGTTCTAGTGACCTTAATAAATCTTGATATTGATTTACAAAAAGTACATTTTTTAAAGGACAATATAAAAATGGGCAATTTTCGCTTTTGACCCACGAGAAAAATGCCAAAAGACTTCACATCCAATTTGCTAACTCTTTAATCAATTTTGTGTAGTTGCCATCTCTTTAACTCTTATGGGTCTATCTTGGACCCCGTTCTATGATTGCAATATTTCATGTTATGGTAAACAAACAAATAAATATCAATTTATAGAACTCACAGCATTGATAACACTTTTTAAACGACATGCTAACTTAAGATTAAAGCATGTAGGATTCAAACTTATGATTTATTTTATTTTGGATTGTTTTGGGTGTACATACTAGAGGTTATTAATGAGACTTATTTGTTTTACCACTTCTGGAGGCATTTAGTTACACACCATTCCAATGAGATTTTTAGGGTTTGTAGTTGTTATAAGGAATAATGATTTAAAAGAGTAGTGTAGTTTCGATTTGTACACATTTGCTCATTGAATTTTTTTTCGTACACATTTATCTCTTCAACTAATTTAAAATGTATACATTTAGTCCTTATGATCCGTTACTCTAGGTAAGCCGGAAAATATGACTTAATAGGATAATATATTTCTCGCTTTGTACACATTTAGTCTTTAATATTTTTTTGTACATTTAGTCCTTCATATTTTTTGTGTTGCAAAATAAGTTATTGTTGTTTTTGTACATATTTAATACTTATGATCGGGTTCTTTAGTTTTTTCACACAACATCTTACATGTGACAATCATTATTAAAGTGTTCGGGGTTGTAGATGCTTATGACCACCGCGGTCTTGGATGCTTGGTTGCTTATGTGTTGTGGTTTGACTTAAGTCTTATATTCTGAACATCATAACTTCCTCATACGTTCTCAGATTTTAATGATCTTTATATCCACACGTTCGTATTTGAGTCCACTACAATTTTCTTTTATATTACTCCCATTAAAATGTAATATATTTGTACTTATGATTTCATAAAAAATGGTTCATACACACAATCATAAAGAACGCATGGATATAAAGACCGTAAGTAAAAATATGTTACTTTTTAACGAGAGTAAGCTAAATGAAAGTTGTAGTAGGCTCAAATACAAACGGATGAATATAAAGATCGTTAAAATCCGAGATTGTATGAAGAAGTTACAACATTCAAAACTGAGAGAACAAAATAGATCTGATGCACAGGGACAAGGTTTGAGAACTCAAACCTTGAGTGAATGCTTAAGACCAATGTTTGCTTGCTAATAAATGTTCTAGTCAAGTCTAGAAAGATCAGTCAAGTCTTAGTAAATATATTTAACAAATGATCAAGTCATAAATGAAGAATAAGAATAAATGATCAAGGTAAAGTTAATAAATGAAGAACAAGAAAAATGTTTGAAAAGAATTTGTAATAACTTAGTAAATGACAAAAGTTGAGTGAATGATCCGTCTCATAGTATTGCTTTGAAAGCTCCTTTAAATAGGAGTAAGTGAAACATAATACAAACCACTAAACATACATAGGACCGGATAAAAGGAACAATTCTTACATTCTAATTGTCCAAGTTGACTAACATACTAAGTCCTATGAAATGTCTAATCATGCTACGAGACAAAAGTAATTAATGCAGAAAGAGACAAAACATCTTCTCCGGATCACCACACATTCCGGACATGAAGTCCATTCTGGAATGTCTTCACTCCTGAGCTTCTGATCAACTTCTCTCCACTTCGGAACTTGGCACTGACTTCAAAATAATCACCTTGAATTAGGATTGCTAGAGGTTCACTTTTAGGTTCCAACAAAAACACAGGACCTAAACCAAACCATAAGACCTAAACAACCAAACAACCGATGCGACGGTAGCTATAAGTATCAACAACCCCTAACACCTTATTAATGATTGTCCTACGTAGGATATCGTGAGAATAACCTAAGGAAACTAGTAATAAGTACTAAATGTGTTCAAAAACAAAAATTACTTATTTTGCAACAAAAAAATATATGTTGACTAAATGTATAAAAATATTAAGGAATAAATGTGTATAAAATGAGAAATATATTACATTATTAAGGCATTTTTTCTGGCTTATCTAAAGTAGTCAGTCATAATGTAGCACATGGTTCTTGGTATGTATTCTGTTATTAAATCTTCATTTATTTTTGCATTTTTGGCCTTGGACTCGGCGAGTCGAAGGACTGACTCGCCGAGTAGAAGCGGGATGAGGCGCGGGGTTTAAGCTGCGGACTCGGCGAGTCGAGTCCTGGACTCGGCAAGTAGCCGCTGTTTGGACAAAAACCCTAATCCAAGGGTTTGCACCCTATTTAAACGACCTTATGCAGCCTCCTTTCCCCCTTTATGCTCCCAAAACACTCCTCATAGCAAACCCTAGCCGTTTTTGAGAAGATCTAAGGCTTTTAGAGTGATTCTTGTGATTTTTGACCTCAAGGAAGAAGGAAGAGCATAGAAGGGTCAAGAAGGGACTGAAGGATTCGAGTTTGGTTCATCATTTGCAGTCTTTGGAAGGTATAAAGTCTGAACCTTGCTCATTCATTTGTTAGATCCCTCTTTGAGGTGATTTAGGGCTTTTATAAGCCATTTTTGGTGGCCAACCATGTTTGCAAACATGGTTGGGGGTTTGGGCTTCTGTATCGTGTCATTTTATGAGCCACAAGTCAGATCTAGGTTGCTTTTTGCACCAAGGAAGGCCCCATGAAACAAAAGAACCATTTTAGAGCCTTTTAAGCTCTAATGTCCCATGCATGCACGTAAAGTTTGTAACTTTACGTGCTAGATCGAGTTTAGGGGCCTGGATCTATCATTTGGTTAAGTGTTGTACATCAGAAATCGAAGTTCTTAGTAAGGGATGTGATAGACTCGGCGAGTCTATTCCTGGACTCGGTGAGTCCAAGGGTTTTGGTCCCATATCAGTGAGGGTCTTAAGGGCCAGTTGAGTGTGGAAGGGTTTTAGGAGTCCCGGGGAGTGACCCAACGTTCTGGACTAAGCAAAGTGTTCTGGGAATTCATGGCACTCGGTGAGTGCATGAGCGGACTCAGCGAGTCCAAGACAACCTTCATGATACTCAGCGAGTTGTTCATCAACTCGGCGAGTCGAGGACAGAACGTGTTCATAGGATAAAGAGTAACCTGACGAGTTGTTCATACAACTCGGCGAGTCAGGACAGGACATGAGTATCAGTTGATGATGAACTTGACGAGTTGTTCATACAACTCGGCGAGTCGGATGTGGATTCAGTCGATGTTCTTTTAAAAGGAAAACTCGTCGAGTCGTCGCCTAACTCGACGAGTAGAGACGGGTATGAGGTCTGATGGAAGGATAGGGACTCGGCGAGTCAGGTCAACTGGAAGTTGACTTTGACTTTGACTTGGTCAAGGGGTAAAATGGTCATTTTACCCTAAGGTTAGATGTCAGTTTCTGACTAAGTGTTTTGTGGGAATTATAGTCGGAGGATTTCCGGAGCCGCAGCGGCAGCAGTCAGAGGATTCCCGCACAGTTCAGCAGCTACGAGGTGAGTTACCTTCCAGTAGGGGTGGGTCTAAGGCCACAATGCCGGCCGACCATTGGGGAGTATTTAGAAGATAATTGTCTTTGTGATGATTTTATCTTGGCCTGGTATGCGTTTGGTTAACAGTTATATCTGTATGATATGTTACATGATAGGGATAGTTTCCCTGATAGTGGTCCTTAGGACCAAGGGGTAGGTTAGTACCCGGATATGTCTGAATGTGTGCTTATATATTGATATTGTATTACTAGTGGTAGGGGGTGGAATAGTCCCCAGTTACCGGTTGAAAGATACCGATGACGGTTACCGGTTGAAAGATACCGATGATGATTACCGGTTGAAAGATACCGATGATATTGTAGGATATGTGGTATGATGGGGGAACTCACTAATCTTTGTGCTTACGGTTTCAATTTTTGGTTGTAGGTACCTCTTCATCCAAGGGGAAGGAGCCGGCGGCGTAGCATGGCATCACACACACTCACATATGATTTCCGCACGGTGTTTTCTGGGATTGTACTCTGATATGACATTTGTTCATGGTTGTGGGTTTCAGATATGATAATTGGTTTTGAGATGATGTGTTTATACAATATTTTCTAATGAATGTTTTATGAATTAATTAATCAAAAATGAAATTTTTAGGCTTGAATTTTGGGATGTTACAAGTTGGTATCAGAGCCCTGGTTTGAGGGATTCGGACACGCCCTCGGGGGTGTCTGGACTCAAAATGAAGGGCTAAAAGATTTTTTTTTCAATAAAATGGTTTTCTAAAAATCTAAGCGAAAGGATTTTACGAAAGACAAGGTGTGTGATGCATTCGACCGGCCGGGCTCAAGTAAGTTTTCCCCAAGATACCCATACATGTTATGTTATGCTATATGGCTTGATTCAGAATTGCATGCTACAATAGGACTAAGGATCTAGGAAGATGCCTTGTGTACCTGATATATGATTCTGATAATCGCATGCTAGTTAGGGCCAAGGATCTAGGAGGATGCCTTATATGCCTATTGTATGAGCTGTATGCTAGGGCTGTTTAGTCAGCAGTAGGATGGCCTGTATAGGTTATGCCTGATTTGGTTACTCGATGCACGAATGCTGCTTGCTTTGTGCTATGGGGGTTCTGGATATTTCCAACTAACTAAGGAGCGGATATGTAACAGTACCTGCAAGTTAGTTAGGGGGGAATGGTAGGGGCTCCTGTGCAGCTGATGGAGAAGAGTAGGTCGGAGAGTGCCCTAGGGAAGCCTAGGATGAGGTTAGTGGAAAGGGGTATCGGTAAAGGGACCTGGTGAAGTTGAAGCAATCCTTGAGGAAAGCATGGGTAGATGTGGAAGGTAGTACGGGCTCGTACTACTGAAAGCAGATGACTCGTACTCAAATCAAGGAGGGCCTAGACAAAATCGGGAACCTTGGGAAGTGTGTTAGATCTCTCGAGTATATGTATGATCCTGACCTTTATGTGTGTATTTTCAGTATGGTGACCACACGACTTGGAGCAGGAGGTTCCGGATCAGGATCAGGATCGGGCTCGGGTTCGGGATCCAAGCAGGTTGATGACGGGCTACACAAGTTCATCGAGTCTGAGATCACGAGAGGCATCCTTGAGTGGACCCCTATCATCTTCGGGTCGATCAAGGAGGGGATTGTTGAGCTGATGGAGGATCGTCTCCGATCATTCAGGAGTGATATGGCATCTAGCCAGATGGGTACGTGCACACTGTCCTTTAAGGACTTTCGTGGGAGTGGTGCGCCGGATTTCCATGGGGTGAAAGACCCCATTGCTGTTAGGAGATGGATCGCAGACATTGAGTCTGCGTAGCTAACGAGCTTCTGCCCAGAGGGGTCGAAGGTGAGATATGTAGCAGGATGCTTGCAAGACAGGGCTAGAGATTGGTGGGAATCTGTTAGTGACTCATTGGGAGCCTCGACTGTCGAGGCTATGACTTGGTCGGATTTTGTGACCAGATTCAGGGCGTAGTTTGCGCCAGTTGTGGAGCTTCAGCGGCTGGCCAGGGAGTTTTTGGATATGAGGCAGACTATGGAGACTGTGGCGGAGATCACCGCCAAGTTCTGGGAGAGGGCATTGCTGGTGCCCCAGTATGCGGGTGATGAGGATATGAAGAGGACCCGCTACCATGACATGCTACGAGCTGACATTCGGGAGCATGTTAGTTTTTCGGCTTGCCCTATCTTGGATGCCATGATTGCCAGGGCTAGGGAGAGGGAGATTGATCTGGAGCACGTCCAGAAGAGGAAGGCAGTGGAGGGGCTGACGACTGGGGCTTCGAGGAAAAAGCCCAAGGGATCTGATGGTAGGCCGAAAGGCCAGGCAGGATAGGACCGCTGTGAGTAATGCGGTCGGTCACACGAGGGAGCTTGTTGCACTAGGTCGGGTTCGGGATGCTATAAGTGTGGCAAGGTGGGGCATTTTGGCAGGGATTGTACTGCCCCCGCCTATGCAGTACAGATGACAGACCTGATTTGCTTCCATTGCAATCAGAGGGGCCACAAAAGGGCCAATTGCCCGAGATTGACAACAGCGTCAGCAGCAGTGCCAGCGGCAGCACCGGTCTCAGCGACGACGTGGGTTACAGATGGCCGGAAGGTCAAGACAGAGGTTCCAGTGGTGCGGAGCCGATCATTTCAGCTGAAAGCCGAGGAGGCACGTGCTGCACCTGATGTGGTGACGGGTATGATTCTTTCCCTCTGATCTCTTTTTGTTGTGATTGTGTTATTGATATGTGCTTTGTTTAGGATCGTTCGATGTGAACGACATCCCAGTTCTGGTGTTGTTTGACTCGAGCGCTACCCGATCATTTGTGTCTCTTGCGCTTAGCAAGAGATTTTCCGAGTCTTCGGGCATGTTGGATTGCCCTCTAGAGGTAGAGATTACAGACGACCGTTCGGTGCGGGCATCAACAGTATTTCGAGATTGTGTGCTGAGGTTATTTGAGGAGCGATACTTGGTAGACTTGGTTCCCATTCCATTGCGTGGGAGCAAGGTGATTATAGGCATGGATTGGCTCAGCCCTAATGGGGCAGTGATCGACTGTGCGCAGCAGTTGGTGTGGGTCAGGACCCCAAGTGGGGGAGAGTTGGTGATTCAGGGCGAGAGGCCACAGCGAGGACCAGCTTTATGTTCAGCAGCGAGAGCTAGGTGCTACCTCCAGCAGGGTTGCACAGGTTATGTCGCGTATGTTATGGATACCCGGGAAACGGGTAGGGTGACGGTGGACGATGTACCTTTGGTGCGGGAGTTTGCGGACGTATTCCCCGAGGAGTTGCCTGGGATACCTCCGGAACGACAGGTGGAATTCAGGATCACCTAGTTCATGGTGCGGCTCCGATAGCCAAGGCACCGTATCGGTTGGCTCCTCCTGAGATGCATGAATTGTCTACACAGCTGTAGGAGCTGTTAGACAAGGGTTTCATTAGACCGAGCAGTTCACCCTGGGGAGCTCCGATTCTGTTTGTGAGAAAAAGGACGGGTTGCATCGGATGTGTATAGATTATCGGGAGCTGAACAAGGTAACGGTGAAGAACCGCTACCCATTCCCGAGGATTGATGACCTCTTTGACCAGCTACATGGAGCATCTTGGTTCTCCAAGATTGATTTGCGTTCAGGGTATCATCAGATGAGGGTCAGAGAGGAGGATGTGCAGAAGACTGCGTTTCAGACGCGTTATGGCCATTATGAGTTTGTGGTGATGCCTTTCGGGCTCACCAATGCTCCTGCCGCATTCATGGATCTCATGAACCGCGTGTGTAGACCGATGTTAGATCGGTCTATGATAGTATTTATTGATGACATCTTGGTTTACTCCAAGACGCGGGAGCAGCATGAGGAGCATCTGCGGGAGGTTTTGGAGACTTTGAGGAGGGAGAACTTGTATGCTAAGTTCTCCAAGTGTGAATTCTGGTTGCGGGAGGTGCAGTTTCTTGGGCACCTTGTCAACCAGAACGGGATTTCGGTGGATCCGGCCAAGGTAGAGGCCGTGATGAATTAGGAGGTTCCGAGGTCTCTATCTGAGATCCGGAGCTTTCTAGGATTGGCAGGCTACTATCGGAGATTCATTCAGGACTTCTCCAAGATAGCGGTTCTGCTCACCTGACTGACTAAGAAGTCGGTGGTGTATCACTGGGGGCCTGAGCAGCAGGCCGCATTTGAGATGCTGAGACAGAGATTGTGCGAGGCGCCAATCTTAGCCCTGCCTGAGGGCATGGAGGATTTTGTTGTGTACTGCGATGCATCCATCGCAAGTTTGGGAGCGATATTGATGCAGAGAGGGCATGTCATCGCCTACGCGTCGAGGCAGCTGAAGCCTCACGAGGCGAACTACCCGACGCATGATTTGGAGTTGGGGGCTGTTGTGTTCGTCCTCAAGATTTGACGTCATTACCTTTATGGGGTTTGTTGTACGATTTACACGGACCACAAGAGTTTGAGGTATCTTATGGACCAGCCAAATCTGAATATGAGGCAGCGTCGGTGGCTTGATGTGGTGAAGGATTATGATTGTGAGATCCTCTACCATCCAGGAAAGGCCAATGTCGTGGCCGATGCGTTTAGCCGCAAGGCAACACCGATCAGGGATATATGTTTGAGGATGACAGTGATGACTCCGCTTCTGGAGCGGATCCTGGAGGCTTAGCAGGAGGCCATGAAGGAGGAACATCGGAAGAGTGAGCGGATTGTGGGGCAGGTTTCCTCTTTCGACTATGATAGTCGAGGGTTATTGACTCTTCACCGTAGGGTATGGGTCCCTTATCATAGGGGATTACGCCAGGTCCTGATGGAGGAGGCGCATAAATCCCGATTCTCCATCCATCCCGGGGCGACGAAGATGTATAGGGATCTTCGTTTGGACTACTGGTGGCTATGCATGAAGCGGGATGTGGCTTGGTATGTGGAGCGGTGCTTGACCTGCAGGAAGGTCAAGACCGAGCATCAGAGACCACACGGCAAGATGCAGCCGTTGGATATTCCGCTGTGGAAATGGGAGGACATTACGATGGATTTTATCACGAAGCTTCCCAGGACCGCGCGGGGGATGGATTCAATATGGGTCATCGTGGATCGATTGACCAAGAGCGCCCACTTTATTCCGATTCAGGAGAGCATCTCGGCTGAGAAATTGGCCGATATCTATATCAGGGAGGTGGTGGCGCGGCACGGAGTGCCAGTTTCGGTGATTTCAGACAGAGACATGCGGTTTACTTCCAGGTTTTGGAAGAGGTTTCATGACGAGCTGGGTACTCGTCTGCATTTTAGCACCGCTTTTCACCCGCAGACGGATGACCAGAGTGAGCGGACCATCCAGACTCTGGAGGATATGCTGCAGGCATGCGTTTTAGATTTCATAGGTAGTTGGGATACCTACCTCCCGTTGGCGGAGTTCTCGTATAATAACAACTATCATGCGAGTATCGATTGTCCTCCCTTTGAGATGTTGTATGGGAGGAGGTGAAACCCCGATATGTTGGGGCGAGGTTGGCTAGAGAGTCATGGGGAGCACCGAAGTAGTGCTCGCGGCGACAGAGAAGATTCAGTAGGTCCGGAGCAGGCTTTAGACTGCTCAGAGTCGGCAGAAAAATGTTACGCCGATAAGCGTCGATCAGACCTGGAATTCCAGGTCGGGGATATGGTTCTCCTGAAGGTGTCGCCATGGAAGGGCGTCATCCGATTCAGGAAGCGAGACAAGTTGGTCCCAAGGTATATCAGACCGTTTAGGGCTGTAGCCCGGGTGGGCAAGGTGGCGTATCGGCTGGATCTACCACCCGAACTCAGTTAGATCCACAACACCTTCCATGTCTCTCATCTGCGGAAGTGCCTAGTGGACGATACAGCGGAGGTACCCTTGGAGGACATTCAGGTTGATGGCAGCCTGAATTACATCGAGCGGCTTGTAGCGATCCTTGACCGGAAGTCGACGGATCTGAGGAACAAAAGAGTAGAACTCGTGAAGGTGCAATGGCAGCACCGGAAGGGGTCGGAGTGGACTTTACGTGCTAGATCGAGTTTAGGGGCCTGGATCTATCATTTGGTTAAGTGTTGTACATCACAAATCGAAGTTCTTAGTAAGGGATGTGATAGACTCGGCGAGTCCAAGGGTTTTGGTCCCATATCAGTGAGGGTCTTAAGGGCCAGTTGAGTGTGGAAGGGTTTTAGGAGTCCCGGGGAGTGACCCAACGTTCTGGACTAAGCAAAGTGTTCTGGGAATTCATGGCACTCGGCGAGTCCAAGACAATCTTCATGATACTCGGCGAGTTGTTCATCAACTCGGCGAGTCGAGGACAGAACGTGTTCATAGGATAAAGAGTAACCCGACGAGTTGTTCATACAACTCGGCGAGTCAGGACAGGACATGAGTATCAGTTGATGATGAACTCGACGAGTTGTTCATACAACTCGGCGAGTCGGATGTGGATTAATTCGACGTTCTTTTAAAAGGAAAACTCGTCGAGTCGTCGCCTAACTCGACGAGTAGAGACGGGTATGAGGTCTGATGGAAGGATTGGGACTCGGCGAGTTGGCGAGTTAACTCGGCGAGTCAGGTCAACTGGAAGTTAACTTTAACTTTGACTTGGTCAAGGGGTAAAATGGTCATTTTACCCTAAGGGTAGATGTTAGTTTCTGACTAAGTGTTTTGTGGGAATTATAGCCGGAGGATTTCCGGAGCCGCAACGGCAGCAGTCAGAGGATTCCCGCACAGTTCAGTAGCTACGACGTGAGTTACCTTCCAGTAGGGGTGGGTCTAAGGCTACAATGCCGACCGATCATTGGGGAGTATTTAGAAGATAATTGTCTTTGTGATGATTTATCTTGGCCTGGTATGCGTTTGGTTATAAGTTATATCTGTATGATATGTTACATGATAGGGATAGTTTCCCTGATAGTGGTCCTTAGGACCAAGGGGTAGGTTAGTACCCGGATATGTCTGAATGTGTGCTTATAACTTGATATTGTATTGCTAGTGGTAGGGGGTGGAATAGTCCCCAGTTACCGGTTGAAAGATACCGATGACGGTTACCGGTTGAAAGATACCGATGACGATTACCGGTTGAAAGATACCGATGATGATTACCAGTTGAAAGATACCGATGATATTGTAGGATATGTGGTATGATGGGGGAACTCACTAAGCTTTGAGCTTAAGGTTTCAGTTTTTGGTTTCAGGTACCTCTTCATCCAAGGGGAAGGAGCCGTCGGCGTAGCATGGCATCACACACACTCACATATGATTTCCGCACGGTGTTTTCTGGGATTGTACTCTGATATGAAATTTGTTCATGGTCGTGGGTTTCAGATATGATAATTGGTTTTGAGATAACGTGTTTATACAATATTTTCTAATGAATGTTTTATGAATTAATTAATCAAAAATGAAATTTTTGGGCTTGAATTTTGGGATGTTACACATAAGTACCAAAGGTGTACAATTTAAACAAGTTGAAGGGTAATTATGGACAAAAAAAAATTACACTACAAGAATATGAATCTACAGAGACGAAAGCTATCGAGACGAAAAATGTCATAGCTATAGAGGATCATATAGGGCGACAAGTCGTCACTATAGAGTTGACAAATTAAGTTTGACTTCCGAACCTAAAGCGATGATAAATCGACTCTATAGGTTGAGTTGGAACAAAAAAGTATTTCATGGGTATCCGAAAAGCTCTAGGGATGACATATCATCCTAAACATAAATTGATGCTCCTATCACAGAGGATGATAATTTCATTGATGATGATGAAGAACACAGTTATTACTACCCTTCAGAAGATGAAATTGTTGATGACAAGAATGATAGTGATGATGAGTCTATAGATGCATATTATTCCAGTGATGATTATGATTAAATGTATTATAGTGTTTTTGTATCTTTAATAGATGATTGTTACATGTTAAAATTCTTGCTTATAATGTTTTTTTAAAATTATATTTATTATTTATTTCAACAGAATGTCAATACATGTTGCTAAAGGACACAATGGAGACGGTGGGGGTGAACCTCCAAGACAGCCACATAAGATCCCTAGAGCTTGTGAGTCATGTAAGTAACTTGTTCTAGTTAAATGTGTCTTTATATTCAATAACTTTTTAACTTACTAACTTTTTAATTACATGTATCAATGTAGCAAAACCAAAGAGAAGTTTTGGAAGAAATTTGAATTTGTATGAACAGTTAAGACTTAACAAGAAGAAGCTACTTGCCTTGGAGTTTGATATCACGGGAAGACTATATAAGGTCGTTGGAGATAAATATCAGGTTTATATACGATTGGTCTCGAATGAGGTTGCAAATAATGTCCCCTTCCACTATCCGAGTTGGGATGATGTCCCAGAAGAATATAAAAGAAAAATCTATACCACCTTCCATGTAAGTATAAAATTTAATGGTTTTATTTGTATTAAAACTTTATATTTTTGAGATGTTTTATAATCCTTTCGTTTTCTTTTGTAGAATTATTTATTATATATTCTCCGTGACACGCCTCATTGGAATGGCGTTGTGTAAGGAATTGACGCAGATTTCAAAGAAAGTTACAGGCGCCGCAAATTGAAGGTGAAAAAGCATTTTATCAGAGTTGGAGGCTACAATGATGTGGCAAGGGCAAAGAAACGTCCCCACCTAGAATGAATGAAAAAGCATGGAGGAAAGTTACTGAAAAGTTATTCATAAACGAAAAGTATCAAAACCGTTCTGTAAAAAATAAAGATAACAGTGGAAAACAGGTGTATAGAAGTTCCCATGGTGCTGAATCCTATGCCTAAAAGCGGCATAAGGAAATACGATTTTTTTTAGTGTTATTTAAGGGATTTTGATATTTTCTGTGAAATATTAGTAATAGTTTTTGTGGCTTTTTGTAGAAAAAAAGAATCTGGAAGGGCAAACCACATTGATGGATGGAAAAAAAGTCACTTTAAGGGAGTAAAAGGATGGTGTCACCTACAGGGGCAACAAGATTGGGTAAGTAAAAGTGGTATTTACATACTTTTAGTATGATGCTAGTTTGTGTAAATTATTCATATGAAATTTAGAGTAAATTGCTTATACTGTTATTTTAAATAGATTGCATATATTACAAGTAGATTTATTCAAAATTTTGAATTGTTATTCTTATTATTTATATACTTTGAACAGGTTGGTTTTTTTTTCTTTTTATAGTTGTTATGCTGCCAAATTTTAGTAAAAATAACTAATATATGTTAATTGTAGGGTAAAATTATGGAAGATTATAGGAAAATGTTGGAAGAGGTTAATGGTGATGATTCATTGGTTGATAAGAAAAAATGCCTCTAGTGTGCACTTGGAGAAAGAAGCGGTCATACAAAAGGTGTTGGAAGAAAAATGAAAAATATAGCACCATATTATGTGCCAAGTACATCAACCAATGACCAAAACTTCAATGCATTTGCTCAAGAGTTGACTCAACAAATGAGTCAACAATTTACCGAACAGATGCAACAAATGTTCTTATCTCAAAATCCAAACGCCCAACCACCACAATTTCAATTTAATTTTGATCGAAGCGACTACAAGTTCCAAACGGTCATGATGTTAATGAAGAAGATGAAGTAAGTCGAGGATATGAAAATAAAGATGATGAAAATGAAGAAGGTGATGAAAATGAAGAAAGTGATGAAAATGAAGAATGGGAAAGTACTTCTAGTGGATCTGATAATTAGGCTGTTTGTTTTAGTTTGATTTGTATGAAACATCTAAACAAATTCAAATTTGGTTCTTCGTTTTTGGTAAACCGAACATGTAAGATATTTTAAAACTTTGGATGGTATGGTATTTGGAATGATTTAGATTTAAGTTAATTGTTTTTGGTTTTATTTTATATGAAAATGTTATTGTATATAAATTTTTTGGGAATTTAACACAAGGGTGGTAAAAAAATGTGTAAAACTTGTGAATCACCTGTAGGGATGACTTATCGTCGCTATAGGTTTACTTACGGCGACAATATGTCGTCGTTATAGGTGTGGCTATGGCGACAAAGTGATGTCGCTATATGGGTAACTATGGCGACAACATATCGTCTCTATTGGTCGCTATATAGGGATGATTTGTCGTCTCTATAAGGGAGGCTACAGAGAAGAAGGTTATCGTGACGACAATACAAGCTATAGCGATGAACCTACAACAATGAAGTCTATGGCGATGATAATTCGACATTGAGGTCTATAGCGACGACTTTGCACTCTATAGAGACGATTTTTGTCGTCCCTATAGGTTCAAAATCTTGTAGTCTCAGTGACCAAATTTATACAAATCGAAGAATGTATTACCATTTTAAGTCATTATCCTTTGTTGTAAATATCACCATTTCACTATCATGATTTGGGTCCAAAACAAGTATTATTTTTGAAGCATACGTTTAATAAAATGGTAATCTATTTTGCAATTTGTACACATTTGGTTACTGATTTTTTTCGTACACATTTACCTCTTCAACTTGTTTAAACTATACACATTAAGTCCTTATGATCGGCTACTTAAGTTAAATCGGAAAATATGACTTAATAGGGTAATATTTCTCACTTTGTATACATTTAATCATTAATATTTTTTTTGCACATTTAATCCTTAATGATTTTTTGTTGCAAAATAAGTTGTTGTTTTTGTACACATTCAGTACTTCTAACCGGTTTCTTTAGGTTTTTCTCACAACATTTTACGTGGGAAAATCATTAAAAAGATGTTCGGGGTTGCTGATGCTTTTGGTCACCGCGGCCTCGACTGTTTGGTTTCTTATGTCTTATGGTTTGACTTAAGTCTTGTGTTCTAAACGTCGTAACTCTTCATACAATCTTAGATTTTAACGATCTTTATATCCACGTGTTTGTATTTGAGTCTATTACAATTTTCGTTTAAATTACTTCCGTTAAAATGTAACATACTTTTACTTATGATTTTATAAAAAACGTTCATACATACATTCATAAAGAAACATGTATATAAAAGGTCTTAAGTAAAAATATATTAGTTTTTAACAGAAGTAATCTAAATGAAAGTTGTAGTAGGCTCAAATACGAAAATGTGGATATAAAGATCGTTAAACTCCGATATCATTTGACGAAGTTACGACATTCAGAAAACAAGACCTAAGCAACCAAGCAACCGAGGCCGAGGTGACCATAAGCTATGACAACCCCGAACACCTTATTAATGGTTGTTCCACATAGGATGTCCTGAGAAAAACCTAAAAACTGGTCATAAGTACTGAATGTGTAGAAAAACAACACAGACTTATTTTGCAACAAGAAAAATATTAAGGACTAAATATGCAATATATATATATATATATATATATATATATATATATATATATATATATATTAAGGACTAAATGTGTACAAAGTGAGAAATATATTACCCTATTAAGTAACTTTTTATCCGGTCATAAAAACTGAATGTACACAATTTAAACAATTTAAAGGAGTAAATATAGACGAAAAAAATCTATGACAAAATATGTATAAATCAAAAAGTATATTATTTTTTAAGTCATTATCCTTGTTGCAAATATCAAGTGGCCATCGTTTCAGTATCTTGATTTGGGTCCAAAACAAGTATTCTTTTTTCGAAACATATGACATTTATGATTTCTTATTCAAAAAATTCATGTTTTTGTCACAAATTTAAAATAATAAGAATCCAGATATTTTCATGTTAAAAGTTAAAAGAGAGAAACTGATGATCGTCATATAAGATTGGTATATTAAAAGCTTCTCCAACCATATAACATTAAAATAGCGATCATTTAACACCAAAATGAGGATTCAACTCCAAACAACCTCTAAAATAGTATTTTTTAAAGACATCTATATTTGACCTTCATATTTAATGTTAAAAAGAAGTCAACAAAAAACTGGTGTTAGATTTGAAGGTCAAGAGGATTCTTGGCCTCCAAATCACAAAAATAATGATTTTTGCTTGATGGTTGGAGTTTCTCTAAATATAAAAACAGAGCCGGTCCAAACGTATATGGGGCCCAGGACAAAACGAAAAAAGGGCCCCTTAAAGACAAATATAATAAAGTTTAAAAAATTGTCATTTATTCTTCACTATAAATGCGTTCAATTAGCAATAACAAGAAGTCAAATTTTTATCTTTTGAGCTAGTTTGAGTTTGAACCAATTTTAGGCCATAAAAATCATTTATGTAATAATTTTTTATATATATATACACACTAAATAGCCTAGAAATTTTGGGCCCCTTGGAGATGTGGACCCTAGACGGTCGCCCGGGTTGCCTACCGTCTGGACCGGCTCTGTATAAAAAATACATCTATATTAAGTAACATTTAAATAACTATCGATTATATTTTATATATTGTTATGAATATTCTATATTTTGTCATTTGGTATGATGGAGGTACCTATGTTATAATTATCCAAAAACAACAAACGCATGGATCTGTGGTTACCATATAAAAGAGCACCTCCACTTTGATTTTACCAGTCAAACCAACATCACTCAATGGCACCAAATACACTACTACTCTTTATACCCTTTATTTTGTGCTCTCAATTTCAAGCCACTCATTCTCCGCAAACAAACACCACTTTTCACCTTCAAGATTGGTCCCACCATGGAAACTCAACCATGGTCCCAATACCGGTTCTTGTTACCCGTTTAGGTGAAGTAGATATGAAAGAACCCATTGTAAAACCAAAACGTATGAAACGTAAGCGAGTACCAAATTTATTTCAAAACCGGTCTAAATCCAGATTAGGGTCAAGGTCAAGATCGAGGCGTGTGTCTGATAAGGTAAGTTTGTCGTACCAAGCGGCACTATATCAGATCCCGATGGGTGTACGTTTGTTTTTTATGTATTTTCTAAAGTTATTATTCTGGCCTTCAAGAAAGTCAGTACAAAAAAGTGATGAAAAAGATATTGGTGTAATTGGAACAAATTACTCGATTGAAAAGACGAAAAAAGAATAATATTATAGTTTGTATTGTTGTTTCGTCGTATAATAATTTAGAAAAGCTTCGTAGAATGATAAATAAATAGTATATTGTGTAGTCATATTGTCATTTTTGGTAAAAGATGACTGCTTTGACATTTATAATGTTTGTAAGTTCAATTGACAAGTTGTGACTCCATTGCTTTCGTCCAAAATGATGGCATTAATGTTCTTATATGCATGGATCGACATTTCCAAAAACTTAGCGTATGTGTACTTACATATATGTGTATTGCTTGTTTTAGACGTTTGTGTCTTAATACATCAGATACCATTATACATGTTTCCCTATTATTAAATGACATCTTCCCTTTTAATTGCCTCAAAGAATTCGATGGCGATTTTGTTTGTTGTATTCCACTTTGTTATAAATATGACGATCACATAAGCAAAATAAGAAATACGGAGAACAGAAATATAGATGGATCCATTGTGGGGAAAAACCACAAGACACAACTTTGTATATTAATGAAGCTCAACAATAAATTGAAAAAGTTACATAGTGAAAATCTCCAAGGGGAGGAGAGACAAAGATGTAAAGGAATAAATAAAATATGATATTTAAATGATTTTATATAATAGTCTTAAAAAGAGTTCCAATGAAACTCAAAATCCCTAGATAAAATTTCTAATAAATAATTAATTTGAGAGCCAAGAAAATAACCTCATACTAGATGATATTTTCGAAATCCGTATTAGAAATAAATATGTTACACCAATTGAGCATCAATTTTCGTGAATGGTTCCCCTACTTTGTCTAAGGCAGACAAAATTTGAATGACTCGTTTTTGTTAAGTGAAGTCATTTCTTGGTATAAGGCCAAGAGATAGCAACTCATGATTCTCTAAGGTTGATTTTGAGAAAGTGTATGATTCGTTTTCTTGAGATTATCTTCTTGAGATCATGTCTATCATGGGTGTTGGAGATACTTGGTATGGGTGGATTAGATCGGTGTTGTCCTCTTCTAGAGCATCAGTTCTCGTTCATGGTTCCCATACTTTGGAGTTTTCTGTTAGGAGAGGTTTGAGCTAGGGAGATCCTTTATCCCCATTCTTATTTATTTTGGCTATGGAGGGTCTACACATAGCATTGGTTCAAGCTTAGTGTGAGGGTATTATTCGTGGTTCTAGGATTTCAGGGATGGAAGAGGATATTTCCCATTTGTTTTATGTTGATGATGTTGTCCTGTTATGCCCCTGGGATGCGGAGTATGCGAGATCTTTAGTTAGAATTCTTAACTGTCTTTTCTTGCATAAGGGTTGAAGATTAACTTATTAAAAAGTAAGTTGACAGGTGTAGGTGTTATTTTATCTGTAGTTCAGGAGACGGTTGTTGATAGTGGTTGTGATTCTTCCTCCTTAGCTTTCATGCATTTGGTGTTCATGCTCACCGTCATATGTCTCGTGCTACTTCTTGGTCTGGTCTTTTGGAAAGGTTGATGCACATGCTTTCGACTTGGAAATCCAAATCCCTTTCTATAGGTGGTCGTCTTACCTTGTTGAAGTCGGTCCTTGGGTTGACTGGGATGTTTCACATGTCTTTGTTCCCAGTTCCTATTTCAGTTATCAGATCTCTGGAGGCTCTTAGAGCTCTTAGAGCTAGATTTTTTTTGGGGTGGTGATTTAGGAGAGCGATGTATGCATTGTGTTAGTTGGGATAGAGTCTTGGCCAGTAAGAAGGAAGGTGGGTTAGGAGCAGGAAATCTTTTTTTTTTTCTTTCTATAATAGAGTTTTGTTGTTTAAATAGAAGTCGAGATATTTTCATTGTCTTGGTGTCTTGGTGTCTTGTTGTAACACTTGAATTTAGTATGTGCCATATTTAACCCTTCTTAATTGAAAACCTTGTATTTTGGTCATTAAGCTAGTATGTGGGGCGTACTAAGTGATACGCTCAGCGTACTAGCCCGATGTTGGTCACAGAGCTCATCCACGTACACTAGGCTTACATGGAGTACGCATGTCGTACGTGAACATTGAGAAAGCCCTAATTTTAAGACTTTCACCTTATATAAACCATATGATAGCCTCATTTGACCTTGTTTAACCAACCTCCACCCTTTGAAAACCCTAATTCGTCCCTTTTTCCTTGTGTGGTGCTCTTGTGCTCTTGTTTTGAACTTTGGTGGGTTTTGTGCATCTTGAAGTGGTAGAAGAAGAAGATTGAAGACTCATCCTTTGGAGGGGAGCTTAGAGATCCAACTTTAGCACCTTCATTTCATGGTTTTTTGAGGTATTAAGTTCAAAGCTTGTCAACTCATTTCATAGATATATTCCTTGGCTTGTTTTTGGCTATTTTGGTCCCTTTTGGTTGGTTTTGTGAGCTAAAGCAGTTTTAGAAGCTAAACCTTGTAGATCTGGACATTTTAAGGGCCCCTTAAGCATAAAATGTAATATTTATGGTATTCATAGACTCATGCATGTGTTAAGTAAATTGTTAAGCTCTTTTGAGCTCCAAGAGCCTCATTAAGCCATGCATGCACATAAAGTTGCAAAATTTACGTGATAAACCACCTTAAGGAAGTCAGATTTGAGTTTTGGGTGAAGTCTTAATCGATTAAGAGCTGAATAATGGAAGTTGGCCAAGATAGGGGAGTACATTGGGTGTACAAGCAGGTATGCTACGCGTATAAGCCCCAAAGACAGTACGCTAAATGTACGAGCTGAGTACGCTCCGCGTACTCAGCAAATGGGCTTCGAACTCTTAGGCACTCGGTTTTGGGCCATGTTTGGACTTAATTGTTTTGGGCCATGCAAACTTTATGGTATTTATAGACTCATGCATGTGTAAGTCATTTGTTAAGCTCTTTTGAGCTCCAAGAGTCTCATTAAGCCATGCATGCACATAAAGTTGCAAAATTTACATGATAAACCACCTTAAGGAAGTCAGATCTGAGTTTTGGGTGAAGTCTTAATCAATTAAGAGCCGAATAATGGAAGTTGGCCAAGCTGGGGGAGTACGCTGGGCGTACAAGCAGGTACGCTGCATGTATAAGCCCCAAAGGAAGTACACTAACTGTACAAGCTGAGGCTCCGCGTACTCAGCATATGGGATTTGAACTCTTAGGCTCTCGGTTTTGGGCAATGTTTGGACTTAGGTGTTTAGGGCCTTTTTGGGCCATCAGGTTTTAGTTGGGCTACTGGTTTTATTTTGGGATCACTTAGATGAAGGCCCAAAAAGGGACTTGGGCCCAATTTGGAAAATTGGGCCATATTTTGGATTTGGGGTGACCATTTTAGAATTGGGCCTTCTAGAATAGTTGGTTGGGCCTTAGCCTTGGACCAAGCTAGGTAAAGGGTAAATTGGTCTTTTTACCCTAATTTAGACTGATGGTTATGGATTGGAATCCAATTATTAATTGGATGTTATTGGTATTGATAGCTCGAGGATTTGTCGGACCAGCAGCCAGAGATTTATTAGTATGATTCAACAGTTTGAGGTGAGTCATCCTCACTGTGTTTAGTGGGTCGAAGGCACCAATGCCGACCCATGGTTTGATATGCTAGGGTGCTAGATGCCTGCGTGACTCTTGCGTTTGTATGTACGCTTATTGGTTAGGGCCCAATGGTTAATCTGCATGTCATTACTTTTTTTACTTGTATGTTTGTATGATGGGTGAGGCCCAATGTGAGAGTTAGGATGGAGCCTGTTATACTTAGTGTTCGGGGCCCGTTATGCGAGTTAGGATGGAGCCTGTTATACTTAATGGGCGGGCCCGTTACACTCATCGGGAGGGGCCCATTATATGTTTGATATGTGTGGTATGTGGTATACGGGGGAAACTCACTAAGCTTCGTGCTTACAATTTTCACTTTATGTTCCGGGTACTTCTAGTGCAAAAGGGAAGAGCTCAGGGTGATTGCAGTGCACACACGATATAGTTCAACATTTTCATGATAACTTTGATAATTTTTGATGTTTTGATAAATTTGTTCTTTTGAGAATTATGTTGATGTTTTGGGATAATGTTTTATTAATTGAAAAAAAATGAAATTTTTGGGTCTTATTTTTGGGATGTTGCAAGTTGTATCAGAGCCTTGGTTTGAGGGATTCAGACATACTCTCGGGTGTGTCTGAACTCAAACTGAGGATTTGGTAAAGTTTTTCAAAAAGAATTTTTTTAAAGAAAATGGTTTTCTAATACAAGAAAGGGTGCGGTGCATGCAATCAACCGAGCTCAAGTAAGTTTTCCCAAAATACCCATACATGTTATCTAATATGATTTGATTTGTGGATTTGTGAATCACATGCTAGTTAGGTCTACATATCTACTCAATATTGCATGATAGAATGCTAGGAGATATGCCTTTGTATTCCTATTGAATGACCTTGTAGACTTGCATGCTAGTACTAATCATTCAGTGATAGGATGACCTGATTAGGTTATGTTTGGTTCTGATTACTTGATACTCAAATGCTGCTTGCTTTGTGCTTTTTAGGAGTTCTCACTAGTTTCGGCTAACTAGTAAGCGAATATGTTACGTTACATAATATTGAGACTAGATAATTTTAGAAGGTTAGGTTTTAAGTCTATTACACAGCTCTTGTTTGAAGTCCAACCATTATAGTGTGAGACCTCTCATTCGAAGAATTATCTGGTTTTGGTGATATGTAATTGTATTTGTGAGCTAGTTAGAGGAAGTTAGCGGGAGTTCCTTCTGCAACTGATGGCTGAGAGTGGTGTGGAGTTTGCCCTAGGAAAACCTAGGAAGAGATTTAGTGCTGGGAGCATTATATTGATGAAGGTTAATTGTATAGATATAAAGGGACTTGGAGGATTCAAGGCAATCCTTGAGAAAAGTAAGGATAGATATGGAAGGTAGTATGGGCCCATACTACTGGAAGCAGAGGATCCGTACTTAAGTCAAGAAGAGTTGCAATGAAACCAGGAAGCTTATAGAGTTTTGTGATCCCTTGGTATATTTTGATGCGTATTCTGAGGGTTTATATGGTGTATTTTCAGTATGGTGACTTTGCGAGACAGACCGGTTGGCAGTTCTAGCGCTGGGGAGGGCTCGGGCTCAGGTTCTAGAGCCGGACAGTTGGATGATCAGACGAGGGAGTTCATTTCATCTGATATTACACATAGAATACTCGAGCAGACTCATGTAATCTTTGGTACAATCAAGGAGGGTATTGTGCACCTGTTAGAGGAGCAATTGAGCTTTTTCCGTTATGAGATGGTGGCCTTGATTGGGGCGTGTTCCTTGACCTTCAGGTAGTTCTAGGCATGTGGAGCTCCAGACTATCACGGGGCGAATGACCCGATAACAAGCAGGAGGTGGTTAGCAGATTTTGCTAACACATTCCGCACTAATAGTTGTCCCGAGGGGGAAAAGGTCAGACTTGCATCCTGTCTTCTGTAGGACAGGGAATAAGATTGGTGGGAGGAGTTTGGGTGCGCAGTTAGTGATGAGTCTATTGATACGATGACATGGTATGCTTTTACGATGAGATCCAGGGCTGAGTTTGCACCAGTGATTGAGGTGCAGTAGTTGGCGCGAGAGTTTCAAGATCTCCGTCAGACTACTGAGATTGTGACTAAGACCACTGCGATGTTTCTTGAGAGGTCATTGTTGGTTCCGTAGTATTTGGCGAATGGGGAGATGAAGAAGGCGAGGTATCATGGGATGTTGAGGAGTGATATTCGCTAGTTTGTGAGCTGATCCAGCTGCAGGACGTTGGAGAATATGATAGAGAGGACTAGAGAGAGAGATTGATTTGGAGATGGAGAAGAAATGGAAGCCAGATTATGTGTTGAGTGCAGAGGGTTCGAGCAAGAGGCCCAAGGTTGTTGATACGAGAGGGAAGGGCCAGCAGGGTCGGGGCCACTATGGCAAGTGTGGCAGGTCGCACGATGGGGCGTGTAGGGTAGGTGGTTCTGGATGCTTCAAGTGCGGCCAAAATAGGTCATATCAACAGGGATTATACTGCTACTACCACCACCACCCCGTTATCTGATCTGATTTTCTTTCATTGCAATAAGAGGGGCCACAAGAAGACCCATTGTCCGAGTTTGACTGCAACAGGACTGATGTCAGCACCTGCTCCTGCAATTCTACAGATTACTAACGACCGTCTGGGCAAGGTGGATGCACATGTGGCGAAGAGCAGGGCTTTCCAGTTGACAGCCGAGGAGGATCGTGCAGCTCCTGACGTGGTGATAGGTATGTATCTTATCCTTATCTCTTTATTTATATTGACTTGATTCCTTATATTTATATGTTTTATTTTAGGATCGTTCCTTGTGAACAATATTCATGCATTGGTATTGTTTGATTCGGGGGCTACTCGATCCTTTGTGTCGCTTGTGCTTAGCAATAGGTTTGTCGGAGCTCCAGGGGAGCTGGATTGTCCTTTAGATATTGATATTGCAGACGATCGATCTGTCCGGGTAGCGAGGGTTCATCGGGGTTGTATTCTCCAGCTGTTCAGCGAACAATATCTGGTTGATTTGGTTCTCATTCCTTTGTCTAGGAACAATGTTATTGTGGGTATGGATTGGCTGAGACCCAATGGGGTGGTGATCGAGTGTGAGCAGCGGTTAGTTCGGATTCGAACCCCAAGTGGGGGAGAGTTAGTGGTTCCGGGAGAGAGAGCTTAGAGTGGAACAATCTTGTGTTCAATAGCGAGGGCCAGGCGCTATATTCAGCAGGTTTGCTCCTGATTTGTCGCCTATGTTATGGATACCCGTGATAAGGGTAAGGCGACTACGTATGATGTGCCTGTTGTGCGGGATTTTCCGAATTTGTTTCCAGAGGATTTTCTTGGGGTGCCTCTGTAGAGGCAGGTTGAGTTCAAGATTGATCTGGTTCCAGGTGCAGCTCTGGTAGCCAAAGCTCCGTATCGGTTGGCTCCTCCTGGGATGGAGTTATCTACATAGCTGCAGGAGCTGTTAGACAAGGGATTCATTCGACCGGGAAGTTTACCATGGGGAGCACCCATCTTATTTGTGAAGAAGAAGGATGGGGTCCCATCGTATGTGCATTGACTACCGGGAACTGAATAAAGTAACGGTAAAGAACCGTTATCCACTGCCGATGATTGATGATCTATTTGACCAGCTTCAAGGTGCATCTTGGTTCTCCAACATTGATTTGCGATCGGGTTATCATCAGATGAGGGTTAGAGATGAGGATGTGCACAAGACAACTTTCCGGACTCATTATGGTCGTTACGAGTTCATGGTGATGTCTTTCGGGCTCGCCAATGCTCCAGCTGCATTCATGGATCTCATGAACCGCGTGTGCAATCCGATGCTGGAACGGCATGTGATTGCATTTATCGATGATATCCATGTCTATTCCAAGACCCAGGAGCAGCATGAGGAGCACTTGAGGGAAGCGCCAGAGACTTTGAGGAGGGATAGACTTTTCGCGAGGCATACTCCAGAGGTATGTTGAGCGTACTCCAAACCATCATAGTTGACCACCATCGGGGTGGTTGACCTTGTACGTAGGGCATACACCGAGTATGCGGGGCGTACTCTCGCATCCTTCAAAACCTAATAAGTGCTTAATGGCTTAAGCACTTACGTCCATATTACAGATCCAAGGCTAAAATACACTCTAGAGTCATAAAGTTTCCAACTTTATGACTTTACATGCCCATTAAGTGCTTAACTCATGGTATTAATCCATTAAGACCTTCTATAAGATGGATGGAGCAAAACTGACCATTAGGACTTCATTTTTATGACTTAGGACCCCTCTTAGGGTCTGAAAGGACAACTCAAATCGTCAAGAACATGCCATGCTCAAGATAAGACATTTCTGACCAAAAAGTATCACGAAAACACCCATTTCAAGATCTACATGATTGAAAAATCAAGTTGCAAGCTTTATAGCTTTAAAGGGTTGCAAATGAAGAATAAATCCCAGTTCCAAAGTGCTTCACTCTCCAAAGATGATCTTGGCTTCCTTCCTTCTTCTTCTAAGCACACAAACACACACTTTTAGGCTAAAAATGGCTTCTCAAGGAGAACTAGGGCTTCAAACACGATGAGAGGGTGGAAGCTGATAAGGTGAAGGGAAGGGAGGCCATAAGGATGCTTAAATACCAGTCAAACCCTAACAATTAAGGTTTCTTCATTTAGCAAGTATGCCCAACGTACAATGATGTACGCCTAGCGTACACCACGTACGCATGGCGTACTCCGAAGCCTTAATTTACCAAAATGTCATTAAGGCCCTTTTTGCATACATTTCCTGAAATTTGGGACCAAATGCAATATAAATGAATTAAACGGTTCAAATTGAAAGTACCTTATCATTAGGATGTTACATTGTGTCACAAACTGTTGTTCTATGTCATACTGAAACTTAGAAAAATCATAACTTCCTCATACGAAGTCATATTTAAACATTCTTTATATGCACTCTTTCGTAATTTCGATTACTACGATTTTCATTTAGATTAATTAGGCTAATAAGGAACCTATCACCGATTCATATTTAATGACACACTTAGCCATATAGATTTAAACACAAAACATTGAAAAATCATAATTTCCTCATACGAAGTCACATTTAAGCATTCATTATATCCATGTGCTCATGGTTACAGTCTCTACGATTTTTGTTTAGATAATTTATCCTAAGTAATCTTTTATTTTTATTTTATCGCTTCAACGATAAATTTTATATTAAGATTTTCAACAAATATTATATAATCCTAATATTTGTCCACATAACATGTATACGATAAATATTTATCATCCCGTAACATATATGAAAAACAATTAGTCCAATCAACGATTTTAATTGTTCGATAAAATGTATAATTATTACTATTATACTCCAAACGTCTAGTCTGAAATTGCACACGTTACATCCGACGTAAGGAGACAAAAGGTTTTAAACATAAAAAGGTATAAACATATGTTTATTTTTCCATGCATGTTTTTCATGCTTTGTAATTTTGCATGAGACAGTTTTTAAAAATTTGCTTCACAGTGAAATTGTCATTAATTAATCCTTTGAGAGGGGAAACCCTTGTAAGTTCTACATGCATGTGTTTCCTTCTATCCATCCAAAATTCAAAACAACCAGCTAGTCTAAATGTTGACTTTCCTTCCAATAGGTCGGTTAAGAAGTTCACATGTGTGCATATTTTTGGCAGAAACCAGATGCCTCTAAATACCTAATAAATAACGTGCCTTATCATATCGTGTGTTTTTTGGTGGAAATTCAGTTGCCACTAAACACCCAATAAATAACGTCCTTTATCATATTGTATGAGTACTTGAATTCCGAGAGCTCTCTAAAATATAATGTATATTCCTCAAAGGAATCTAAACATATCTTATGACAAACAAAAACATAAATACATTTTACATTTTCAATGCATTTAAGATAAATTACATCTCTCAATTGTATGTATATTTATTTTACATTTTCAATGCATTTAAGATAAATTACTTCTCTCAATTGTATGTGATGGCCATAGACTTTCTATAATTACCGGTCAAATAAAAAAGCAAGGCAAAATTTTGCTTACCGTGTCTTGATGACAAGTCATTGCACGAGGTCGAAAATATTAAATTTTGAAAGATTAATGATTCCTTTTAACCAATTGAGATTGTTATGTCCATCTTTCAATACATTATTTTTAATTGATTAGGTAATACTCTATAGTAAAATACTAATTTATTAGAAGACTCCTTTTAACCAATTGAAATTGTTCTTTTTCCATCTAATGATAATGTTAATTAATCAGGTAATACTTCACGATGAAATACAATATTTTTACTTTTATATATTTGCATTCTTCATTCAGCCAAAACTAATAATGGTTTTACTTATTAAAAATCAATTCAGAATCTTGGTTTAAAAAACCATTTCTTTTGAATTTTGGATAAAATTCAAGAGTCAAGACGTTAAGTGAAATGCTTAGGTGACCGTTAAATATTAATAATCTTGATTTAGAAGTTATAACCACCCATCTACTAACAAAATCATTTCACCCAACACTTCATTCACAAGTTACAAATATCAAAGTTTTCTAGAAGATGTTGAGTGATATGCAATTGAACCATAACACCACACAAACATGTTACATTAAAAAATTGCCAACGAAATTTATCATATTCAATTGATGTCAATGTCGTGTTTACAATCTATCCACACAAACGAACATAGCCTTTTCTACTGATAACCGTGTTTAATAACAGTCACACGATTTTTTACAAACAAAATGTTTTAAATGACAAAAAATCATTTTAATGACAATAATTATTTTTGATGTACAATTTTGCGGTATGAGGTCGAAATAGAGACAAGAATCCTATGATACACCTACTCATAGATGCAAAAGCTATATATTTATTAAAGAAATTGATTGATTGAAAAAAAAACTAATCTTTATTGACATCTCACGATGGGTATAAATAACATCAAGAAAAAAAAATAACAAACTACCCTTAACAATTGGAATAGACAGCTAATAAACTAAAGATAAGATAAGACGGGAATAATTTAAAAATCCTTTACTCCCCCTCAAGCTGGAGCATGCAGATTTCGAATGCCTAGCTTGCCCGATAGAATACAAAGTCGTTCTGCACCTAGAGCCTTGGTAAAAAGATCAGCAACCTGAAGTTTAGTATCAACACGAACCGGTTGAATTTCTTTGGTTTCAACTCTTTCTTTAACAAAATAACAATCCATCTCGACATGTTTTGTTCGTTCATGGAAGACGGAATTGTTTGCTATGTCTCGTGCAACTTGGTTGTCACAATATAGAGGCGTGGGATGATCTTGAGGGACTTGCAACACTTTTAATAACCAACGTACCCACAAAACTTCACTGATTGTGGCCATAGCCCTATACTCTGCTTCGGCTGAAGAACGTGACACAACTGTTTGCTTTTTGGTTTTCCGTGAAATAGGTGCACCTCCCAAAAGTAATAAATAACCAGTACGTGACCGCCTAGTGTAAGCACATCCCAACCAGTCAGAATCACAATAAGATTGTAATTCCAAACCGCCATCTCGTGGCAACAGAATACCTTGCCCTGGTGTTGCCTTCAAGTACCTTAGGACCCGAAAGGCAGCATCCATGTGTGGTTTTCTGGGGTCTGCAACAAGCTGACTAAGCATATTAACTGAATATGCGATGTCAGGTCGTGTAGCTTGCAAATAAAGTAATCGCCTTACCAAACGTCTATACTGGCTGGCATCAACCGACTCACTGTTAGTACAAAGATCAAGTTATAAGTTTTGTTCCATAGGAAAGGAACTAGGTCTACAACCAAGCATCCCACTGTCTTCTAAAATATCCAGTGTATATTTTCTCTGACTCAACACTATCCCATCAGCAACTTTAGCTACTTCTATTCCAAGGAAGTACTTCAATGAGCCCAAATCTTTAATACTAAATTGCTTGTCTAAGTAATCTTTTGTTGCTTGAATTTTGTCTGAATCATTTCCAGCAATGATAACATCATCCACGTAAATTAAAGCCACAACAAAAGAGTTGTTTCTCTTGTACACAAAAAGAGAAGCATCTACATGGGATTGCACAAATTGTAAACGAGTGAGACTTACAGTGAATTTTTGGTACCAATTTCTGGAGGCTTGCCTCAGTCCATAGAGCGATTTTATCAACCTACACACTCTATGATCTCCTTCCTTTGAAAATCCTTTGGGAATACGCATGTATACTTCTTCATCAAGGTCGCCATGTAGAAAGGCGTTGTTCATATCTAATTGATGAACAACCCAGTCCCTCTTAGTTGCAACAGCAAGAAGAGTTCTTACTGTTACAAGTTTTGCCACTGCTGCAAAGGTATCATGGAAGTCAACCCATTCCATTTGTGTAAAACCCCTTGCCACCAATCTTGCTTTATAGCGTTCTATCTCACCATTCGGCTTATACTTGATTTTATAAACCCATTTGGAACCTATCACTCGCTTTCCTGGTGGTAAGTGTTCAAGCGTCCAAGTACCATTTTTCTCTAAGGCTCGAATTTCATTCTGCATGGCTTCCCTCCACTTTGGATCCTTTGAAGCTTGTTTAAAATATTTGGGCTCTTCGTGACTACTCACAGCAGACAAGAAAGCCTTGTGTTTTGAAGAAAAATTCTCGTACGAAAGGTAATTCGCCATTGGGTGGTCCGTAGAAGATGACTGTGTGGGTGTTGAGTTGTCTATTGAGGGAGGGAGTGTGATGACAAAGTCATTGAATTTCTTAGGCATAGTTCTGATTCTTGGTTCTTTTCTGAAAGACTATTCAGGAGCTTTTGGTTCTTCAACATGAGGTCGCGGTTGTTCGTCTTGACTTTGAGATTCTTGATTAACAGGAATAGTGTTGCCCTTGACATGCGTCTGATCCAGGCCAACAACATCTGGAACTTCTTGTATTGTCTCTTTGGATTTATCTTTCGCTTGGTACATGCTTTCTTGTTCAGGTGGGTCACCTAGATTGAGATTGTGTTCTGTGTTGCATGGTTGTATTTTTTCTCTGTTTTCCCTAAATGGAAAACTATTCTCAACAAACTTGACATCTCTCGATATTATGATCTTGTTGTCATCAAGATCATAAACACGATATCCCTTTTTACCATGTAGATAACCCACAAAAACTCCAGGCCTCCCCCTCACTTTGAATTTATCTCCTCTTGTTTCCGTATTTCTAGTATACACCAAACAGCCAAAGACCCTCATATGATCATAATTGGGTTTCTACTTGAATAAGATTTCAAATGGTGTTTTATAACCAATCACCTTCGATGGTAATCGGTTGATAATATATGTGGCTGCAAGAACACATTCGCCCCAAAACATTGGTAACAAGGCTTCAAAACGAAGAGAACGGGCAACTTCAAGAAGGTGACGATGCTTGCGCTCAACCACACCATTCTGTTGTGGTGTCTTGATGCAAGATGTTTCAAGAGTTATCCCTTCTGTTGAATAGAATTCTCTCATGATTGTGGAAACAAACTCACCACCATTATCACTCCTTATTCTTTTGATTTTCTTTTCGAATTGTGTCTTTACCATTTTACAAAAATCTATTAAGTAAACACTACCCTCATACTTGTGCTTAAGGAGGAAGACCCAAACTGCCCTGCTATAATCATCCACTATGGTCAAGAAATAATGTGCACCAGAAATAGAAGGGGTACGATACCCACCCCATATGTCACAATGGATTAACTCAAAACAATCATTTGTCTTAATAGAAGAAAAGGAAAATGGTAATCTAGTAAACTTTGCCTTTACACATGAGTCACACGTTTTATTTCTTAAATCAAAAGTAAAATTCTTCAAAAAATCAATCCTATGAAGCTTGGATTCTGAAGCATGTCCAAGTATTCTATGCCATGCCTCGACATTAGTGGAAACCAACATAGCCTTCCTCTTCCTTACTTCCGAATCCATCTGGTATAGCCCCTTCTCCCGACTACCCACACCAATCAAGTTCCTCGTTTCTAAGTCCTGAGCAACACAGAAACCACGAAAGAAAGTTACAACACAATTTAGATCATCTGTTAAGCGACCTACTGAGAGTAGATTGCACTGAAACTTAGGTATATACAAAACATATTTGATCTGAATCCCATTGGGAAGTGTCGATTTTCCCTTTCCCTCAACAGGTACCAGGGCACCATTTGGTATTTTGACTGGGTTCTCATGACCACAGTTCACTTTGTTTTCAAGTAAATCAATGTTTCCTGTCATGTGTTCAGTTGCACCTGTATCAATAATCCAAGGCTTATTTTTCTGATTATTACCTGCCATATTAGCACTTAAATCCTCTGTGTCTCCAGCCTTGGGTGTGTTAATAGAGAGATGGTTCAAAACCAATTGATATTGTTCACCTGTTAGCCCTTGTATTGGGCTTGAACTGGATTCTGCGAAAGCTGCCTTTGGAGCTTCCTTTTTCACTTTTCCTAGCCACCAATCCGGGTACCCTATCCTTTTAAAACACCCCTCCTTGTTATGCCCAATTTTGCCACAATGAACACACTTCTCCACCTCCTGTGTTTTGCAGTTCGCCTCCTTGCTGGATGAATTGATTTTCTGTGATGTGCCTTGTTGGTGGTCTCTCGTTTGTAAGAAAAACTTTGGAAGGAGGTAGCTTCGTGGGAGGGCTTTCTTGTTGCTGAGATCGCTCGTTGCTGCTCGTCCTCAGCGACCAAATGATAAGCAGCTCCCAAGGTGCGTGTAGGTTTTGAGGTCAGAATTTGCGTTCTGACTGTAGAGTACACATCATCGAGGCCCAACAAGAACTCATAAAGCCTTTCCTTTTCCTTACCTTCATTCAGCCTTTTTCCGATTTCACAGGTGCAAAGTCCACATGTACAGTGGGGTAATGGAGTCACCGATTGGATCTCATCCCAAACAGTACGCATCTTAGTGTAATAGGATGAGAACGAGGCTCCGTATTGATGTGTGATAGTCAGCGTCCGCTTCAATTCATAGGCACGTGAAACATACCAAAATACGACCCGAAAATTTCATTTTTAATATAACCAAAAATCATAAAACTGAGTATCATATAATAAAACCATATGCTGCGTATCTCAAACCATACTAAAATACTATGATAAAACTGTGTCACAACTCTTGTGATCCATGTAGATGGTACAGCGAACCCCATAAAGGTAATGTCTCCAAATCTTGAGGGCAAACACAACCGCCCCCAGCTCTAAATCATGAGTAGGATAGTTAGCCTCGTGAGGCTTCAACTGTCTCGAGGCGTAATCTATCACATGGCCTCGCTGCATCAATACTGCTCCCATACCTGTGATTGAGGCATCACAGTAGACTACAAAATCCTCTACTCCCTCTGGCAGGGTAAGGATCGGAGCCTCGCACAACCTCCACTTGAGGGTCTCAAATGCTGCCTGTTGCTCAGGCCCCCAACGAAACACCACCGACTTTTTGGTCAGTCGGGTGAGTGGCACTGCTATCTTGGAGAAATCCTGAATGAATCTCCGGTAATACCCTGACAAACCTAGGAAGCTTCGAATCTCGGATGGAGACTTCGGGACCTCCCACTGCATCACGGCCTCTATCTTGGCCAGATCTACTAAAATGCCTCTCTGGTTGACGAGGTGTCCAAGGAACCGCACCTCGCGCAACCAGAACTCGCACTTGGAGAACTTTGCGAAAAGTCTCTCCCTCCTCAGAACTTCTAGCACCTCTCTCAGGTGCTCCTCATGCTGCTCATGCGTCTTGGAATACACCAAGATATCATCTATGAATACTATCATAGATCGGTCCAGCATCGGCCTGCACACACGGTTCATGAGGTCCATGAACGCGGCTGCAGCATTGGTGAGCCCAAATGGCATCACCACAAACTCATAATGACCATACCTGGTCCTGAAAGCAGTCTTCTGCACATCCTCATCTCTGACTCGCATCTGATGATACCCGGAACGTAAATCGATCTTGGAAAACCAAGACGCTCCCTGAAGCTGGTCAAACAAATCATCTATCCTCGGAAGTGGGTAATGGTTCTTCACCGTTACCTTATTCAACTCCCGGTAATCTATACACATACGATGCGACCCGTCCTTTTTCTTCACAAACAAAATCGGAGCTCCCCAAGGCGAACTACTCAGTCTGATGAAACCTTTGTCTAGCAGCTCCTGCAACTGCGTAGGCAACTCCTGCATCTCAGGGGGAGCTAACTGATACGGTGCCTTAGCTATCGGCGTCGCACCCGGAATTTGATCAATCCCGAACTCGACCTGTCTCTCTGGAGGTATCCCAGGCAAATCCTCTGGGAATACATCAGGGTAGTCTCGCACTACCGGAACATCATCTACTGCCACCTTACCCTTCTCCCGGGCATCCAAAACATAAGCTACATATTCGGCGCAACCCTGCTGAAAATAGCGCCTCGCTCTCGCGGCTGAACAAAAAGCTGGTCCGCGCTGTGGCCTCTCGCCTTGAATCACTAACTCTCCCCCACTGGGAGTGCGAACTCTCACTAGCTGCAGCTCACAATCAATCACCGCCCCATTGGGACTCAACCAATCCATGCCTACTATGACCTTATTCCCACGCAGGGGAATAGGGACCAAGTCCACCGAAAACTGCTCGTCGAACAACTGAAAAGAACATCCTCTATGCACTATGGCGACCCTCACGGTCCTGCCATCTGCTATCTCGACCTCTAGTGGACAATCTAGCTCCCCTGGAGCTCTACTAAATCTCTTGCTAAGCGCTAGCGATACAAATGATCAGGTAGCCCCCGAATCAAATAATACTGTAGCAGAAATGCCGTTCACCGAGAACGACCCCGTCACCACATCAGGAGTCGCTCGTGCCTCCTCTACTATCATTTGAAAAGATCTACTCTTCGCCATTGGCGCCTCAGCTCGGCCCTGCCGGCCATCTGTAATCCTCAAAGTAGCAGGGGCAGGTGCAGCTACCTTCCCTGCTGCAGCTAAACTCGGACACTGGGACTTTTTATGTCCCCTCTGATTGCACTGAAAACAAATCAGATCTGATGCTGCAATGGCGGTAGCAGGGGCCGTACAATCCCTGCTCAAATGCCCAGTCCAACCGCACTTGTAGCAGCCGAAACTCCCTGCCTTGCACACCCCATTGTGCAATCTCCCACACTTGCCACATCGTCCGTGGCTCTGCTGACTCCTGGATCTGTGATCTGAAACCTTGGGCTTTTTGCCCGAACTACCTGTACCCGAAACCGCCTCCGGTTTCCTCTTCTTCTTCATCTCAAGGTCAATCTCCCTCTCCCGAGCCCTAGCAATCATGTCATCCAGCGTTTTACAGTTGGACCGGCTCACAAACTGGTGGATATCGCTCCGCAACATCTCATGATAACGGGCCTTCTTCATTTCCTCATCGGCTGCATACTGAGGAACGAGAAGAGCCTTCTCCCTGAACTTGGCGGTAATCTCCGCCACGGTCTCTGTAGTCTGGGTGAGGTCCTGAAACTCTCTGGCTAACTGCTGCACCTCAATAACCGGTGCAAACTCCGCCCGGAACCTGGTAGAGAAATCAGCCCAGGTCATGGCATCTAGCGTTGCATCATCTCCAATGGTATGTCCGACATCTTCCCACCAATCCCGTGCCCTGTCCTTCAGAAGACAGGACGCCAATCTAACCTTGTCCCCCTCGGGACACCTGCTCGTGCGGAAAGCGTTGGCTACATCCGCCAACCATCTAGTACTCGCTATGGGGTCCCGCTCCCTGTGGTAATCTGGAGCTCCACATGCCCTGAACTCCCTGAAAGTAAGTGTGCGCGACCCCATCATGGCCGCCACCTCGGCACGGAAGGTGCCCAACCTCTCATCCATCAGCTCTAGGATACCCTCCTTGATCGAACCGAAGATCACAGGAGTCTGATCTAGTATGATACGAGTAATCTCTGAAGAAAGAAACTCTCTGGTCTGCTCATCCATATGCTCGGCCCCCGAGCCTGATCCTGATCCCTCCCCGGCACCGGTACTGCCGTCTGCTAGCCTCGAACGCAAAACCACCATTCTGAAACACATCATGGCAACATCAGAAAACTGAAATATCTCAAGGGATCATTGATACTACTACTAGCTTCCTGGTCTTGCCTCAGCCTTCCTTGATTCGAGTACAGATCCTCTGCTTTCAGTAGTACGGGCCCATACTACCTTCCACATCTATTCGTACTTTCCTCAAGAACTGCCTTGACTCCACCAAGTCACTACTACTACTACTGATCTCTGCTACTCTCATCCTAGGCTTGCCCTAGGGAAATCTCTGACTCCACTCAAACCAGTCCTCAGCTGCTGAAGGCCTCCTTATAATGCTAATTAGCCATCACTTGAATACCATCACATGTGATGAGGCTCAGATAATCCTTCGAGTAAAAAGCTTGTCCCTACAACGGTTGGACTCAAACAAGAGCTGCGCAATAGGGCCAAATCCAACACTCTAAGATTATTCAACCCTGATCACATGTGACGTGACGTATTCACCTATTGGCTAACTCCCATCACTCGGAGTCCCACAAAGCACAAAGCAAGCAGCATTCGGACACAAGAAACTACTCAAGCAATTCTATCCTCATAACGAGAAAATTGTACTAGCATACAATGCTAAACTCATACTATCAGGCATAACCTAAACAGGCTATCCTACTGCTGTCTACTCAATACTAGCATGCAATTCTCATAAAGCTGAAACACATATAGCAGGCACATAAGGCATCCTCCTAGATCCTTAGTCCTATACTAGCATGTTGTTTTACTGAAACTGAAACTGGAACTAAAACTGAAACTGAACTAATAAACTTGTATGGGTAATTTGGGAGTACTTACTTGAGCTCGGCTGATCTCATGCACCACACCCTTATCTCGTTTAAAAATTCTTTTCTTTCTAAGTGCTTTTCAAAATTCTTTCGAAAACATTTTCCTTTTGAAAATCTTTTTATTTTTCCCTTAGTTTGAGTTCAGATACACCCGGAAGTGTATCCGAATCCCTCAAACCAAGGCTCTGATACCAACTTGAAACATCCCAAAATACGACCCGCAAATTTCATTTTTAATATAACCAAAAATCATAAAACTGAGTATCATATAATAAAACCATATGCTGCGTATCTCAAACCATACTAAAATACTGTTATAAAACTGTGTCACAACTGTATCAAAACATATCTAAGTAAACTGAATCAACTCCCAGGACAAAAACTGAAGCTGTGGTGTGTGCGATGCCATCATCCTGAGCTCTTCCCTTTGCTTGCGGAAGTACTTGAAACCAAAAACTGAAACTGTAAGCACGAAGCTTAGTGAGCTCCCCCAAACTACCACATACCACACAAATACAAATAAGGCACATACTGGGCCTTGCCCACTGCATCAGACCGAAGTCTGGAACTAGCTGCATCGGACCGAAGTCCGGAACTGACTGCATCGGACCGAAGTCCGGAACTAACTGCATCAGATCGAAATCCGGAACTGACTGCATCAAACCGAAGTCCGGAACTGACTGCATCGGACCGAAGTCCGGAACTAGCTGCATCGGACCGAAGTCCGGAACTGACTGGGACCTTGTCCCCTGCATCGGACCGGAATCCGAAACTAACTGCATCGGACCGAAGTCCGAAACTGTCTGAACATAGTATAACATAAACACGTATTTGCTAACATAACACATATACTGCATCAGACCGAAGTCCGGAACACATAACACAAAACATGCTTGAATCACAAAGACATCAAGCACTCTAACTACTGCATCTGACTGAAGTTCGGAACTACTGCTAACTAAACGGGCCGGCATTATGGCCGTAGACCCGTTCCTACTGGAAGGAAACTCACCTCGTGATCTGGCTGCTGTGTGTATGGCTCTGGAAGCTATCTGGTGCTGCTCCGGTATCTCCCCGGCTACAATTCCATAAACACACTCAATCAAATACTAATCACTGCATTGGGGTAAAATGACTCTTTTACCCCTAGTCAAAGTCAACTCTCCCGGTCAAAGTCAACCTACAGTTGACCTGACTCGCCGAGTTAGGCCGCCAACTCGCCGAGTCTCTATTGTCACTTCTCAACCCTACTCGTGGCTACTCGTCGAGTATGGCATCAACTCGACGAGTTCCCTTTTGATTAAAAAACTTAGGCAATCTGCATCCGACTCGCCGAGTCTTATGAACAACTCGACGAGTTGTTCTTCGAGCTAAGAAGATTGCCTTGGACTCGCCGAGTTGTATGAACAACTCGTTGAGTCCCTCCATTACTGAGTCTGACCTCCAACTCACTGATTCCACTCTACTACTCACTGGTCCCCACTCGGCATCACTCAAAAAGGGGAAAATCGGGGACTCACGACTCGATTTGCCGAGTCGTTCTTCCGACTCGCCGAGTCGCTTGCATGCAGCTACTCTAAACTCGATTCTGCTTGAATCCAGCGTATAAAACTTATAGATCTGGGCTCCCTTAGCTCGATTAGCACGTAAAGATTCTATCTTTACGTGCCCATAAGCATCCATGAAGATTATAAGGCTCAAAAAGCATAATAAAGGCTAGATCTAGGGTTCTCATGCAAAGCATCTTCAAAAAGGCAATAGATCCGGGCTCTACAACTCCTAAATGAACAGATCTAGGGATATCTCGACCTATTAAGGCATCCATACAACTATACGGTTTGGAAACGACATCAAACTAGCCCTAGAAGTGTTCTAATGGAGGTTTAAAGCATAAAACAGAAGGAATTCGAGAAATACCTCAATGAACTCTGATTTTGACCTTGGATCTTTGCTCTACACCTCTTCTCTTTGGTTCTTCCTTCTTTTTCTTCTTCAAATCTCCAAGATTCCACACAAAAACACTTTAATCAATCAAGGGATGGATTAGGGTTTCTCACAAATCTCTGAGGGTGAAGGAGGCGAGTTTGGGGCACATAACGTTGCTTAAATAGTGAGCAACCCGGGGATTTAGGGTTTCTTCCTGGCAGGCAGACTCGCCGAGTCCCGAATATGGACTCGCCGAGTCGCCGACTTACACGTGCTCGAAATCCCGTCCCTACTCGACAAGTTGGGCTATAGACTAGCCGAGTCCCTCTTGAAAACTTCTAAATAAATATCATGGAAACAACATACCAGAGACGGGTCGTTACAGCACGTGGGGCACTTTCCTTCCCAAAACGCTCTTTGAGATCGTCCCACATCTCCGCTGATGTAGTTGCATATTTTACGCTGGATCTAATGTTCTTCTCCATGGCTGTGGTGAGCCAGCCCTTAATCATGGCGTCACATCTCATCCACATCATGTAATTATCTGCGTGTTCTTCCGGTTTCTTGATGGATTTGTTTACAAAACCCATTTTGTTTTTCGCAAACAGGAAATTAGCCATCTCCTGTGACCAATCCCCATAATTGCTGTCTGTCAACACTTCGTTCGCATCTGTCTCGGTGAATCTGATGCGTGTAGATAGAATGGCGAATTGGAGTCGATTATGTTGCCTCCATCTCCGCCGGAACTCCCTGCCTTGTCCTTCTCCTTATCATCAGTACCCATCGCTAATGGGTTTCAAGTTCAGGCCAGATCGTAGGCTCTGATACCATAAAGAAATTGATTGATTGAAAAAAAAAAACTAATCTTTATTGACATCCCACGATGGGTATAAATAACATCAAGAAAAAAGAAATAACAAACTACCCTTAACAATTGGAATAGACAGCTAATAAACTAAAGATAAGATAAGACGGGAATAATTTAAAAATCCTTTATTTATTAAACTTGAAATATAACCCATAAATTTGAAGAGTAAATTCCCTCTAAGAGTCGAGACTTTACTCTTGGACAAAAGTATATGCCAAATTACTCAAGTTTGAGAGGATATTCTACCAAAAAGTGGAATACTTGATACCAACCACTATAGTGGTTCAACTCTTTGCCTCTAACCCTCTCCTACCTTACCATAAACCCCCAAAAAAATCTTTGGTTTTCAAAGTCAACAAACACAATTACAAAATAAGGCATCCAACCTAAGTTTTGGATTTGATTTCAAACTTTATCTTTCAAGATTTACATATATATCCTTATCTAATGACCCTTCAAGCTCACATCTTGAAATGATACCTTATCCCATTTTTTTTGTCACAATGCTACAAATCATATAATTGTTTACTAAATATGTCGATAGAACTTGCATGAATTCACGTAACAAGTATAAATATGTATGTAGGTGATTTGAAATACTCTCATTTATGTCAATATAAGGAATAAAGGGTCTCTATTATCTTTCTCATTTTAACCACTCATCAATAACAACTGAAATTGACTTAACCATAAAATCAAAACGTCATATAATGATTATTTCCCAGAAATTATGGAACAACATCCCACAAGCAAGAGATTGATTAAGTTTCTAATTACAAGCAAACCCTTCATGACACGTGTCCCTGCCACGTAGCTGCCGTCTTGGCCTGCCCAAAAAGTTGTCACTCGCTACCCACAATTTGCCACGCTGTCAAACTCCAGTTAAAGCAATCGTCAACTCTAGAAAGAACAAATGCCACCTACAGACTTCCCACCCAACCAAATAACTACACCTTTTCAACAAAAAAGCTACAAAAACCTTTTCCCATTTATGAATTTACAACCCACTATATATATAAACCACAAACCCTTCAAAATCAACCAACCAAACTCAACCCTCAAAAAAATTCTTTCAACGACACGTATTTCTTCAAGAAAATCGACATGGGGTGGACTAGAGGTCCTGTTCTTGGCCGTGGCTCCTCCGCCACCGTCTCCACCGCCACCTCCACCTCCGGTGAGGTTTTTGCAGTCAAGTCTATGGAGTTGTCGCAAGCTCAAAGCTTGCGAAAGGAACAATATTTCTTGTCTACTTTGAGTAGTCCTTATGTCGTGAGCTACAAAGGATGTGATGTTACTAAAGAAGATAACAAGATGATGTACAATCTTTTGATGCAGTACATGCCTTTTGGTTCCATTGTCGACGGAATAAATGGAAGAAATGGTGGCGGGTTGAAGAGTTCGGAGATTTTAAGGTATACAAGGGAGATAGTTCGAGGGTTAGAGTACCTTCATTCGAGAGGTGTAGTGCATTGTGATATTAAAGGTGGGAATGTTTTGATTGACGAAAGTGGTGCGAAGATTGGTGATTTTGGTTGTGCGAAATGGGTTGATGAGGTGGCGCCGATTTGTGGGACGCCGATGTTTATGGCGCCGGAGGTGGCGCGAGGTGAAGAACAGGGGTTTCCGGCGGATGTATGGGCGCTTGGATGTACAGTGATTGAAATGGCCACCGGTGGTTCACCATGGTCAAACGTTGCTGACGCGGTGTCGGTTCTTTATAGAATTGCATTCTCCGGGGAAATCCCTGAAATCCCAGATGAATTTTCCGATCAAGCGAAGGATTTCGTTAGAAAGTGTTTGAATCGGGATCCAAGAGAGAGATGGACGGCGAAAGAGCTTCTGAAACACCCGTTTCTCCACCAATTTGACGACAATTCAAAGCAAATGATATGTGAAAAAATCTATACGGATTCACCGACGAGTATACTTGATCAAGACGTGTGGGATTCAATGGAGGAACCGTCGACGTCGTCGTCGTTGGGAACTGATTTTGCTCCATCCACGTGTTCATCGAACTCTTTGAGGCAAAGAATCAAACAGTTGGCGGACAAGTCAGAGATACCAAAGTGGAGATGTGAAAAGGAGGAAACCGAATGGATCACGATCAGAATCAATGAAGATAGTGACGGAAAAGCAAACAGCGGAGCAGTGACAGGTGCGGTAGGTAACGAGATGGAGGTGGGTGCACCATGAGTGGCGGTGAAGATGATGAGTTGTTCATTAGTTTCGTAGATACTAGATAGTAGATACCCCCAAAATTGGTTGTAGACAAATATTGTAAATGGAGATAAACACGTTTTAGAATTTATTTCATCCAACTTTTTATTTTATTTATTATTATTTTTTTTCCTTCGACCTCATAGAAGAAAGAGAATATTCAATTCGATAACTAGAAGCCATTTGGTTCATTCAACTTCTAACAAGTGAATAATCTATTACACCATTAAGCTAAGTTTTAAAATTGTTTAAAAAATATCATTCAAGTTTAGCCAATATAAAAAAATATCAATAAATTAAGGTTTTTGTACATAAAATATCATCTAAATACATGTTTTGTTTAAGTTACACCTTACGATAAATAGTTGTTTAATTTGATATTACCTGATCGACACAATGTCTTAACAAGGTAACTAAGAGACAGTTTGACAAAATCTAAATTATTAAAATCTGAAATTCTAAAATGACGTGAACTTTAATTGATGTTTGATTGGAACCTTTAAATCGATATGTTGAATGATAAAAATGATCATTTTACACTTCTATAATTTTTTTTGTTGAATTTAAGACTTCCGTTTTATAAAATAACCAAAAAAAAAAAAAAAAACAAAACACCATACAAAATTCAAATTACACATACATACAAATTAAACACAATTCCAAGTCAAATATAAATATTTTCAAATTCACGATTTGCGCCTATGAATGTTCTTCAAGAGATACATATTGTTGGGGAAAAACAAAATAGGGTTATTGGAAATCTGGATCACAAACAGGAATCGTGTTAACACTTTCCTTGTTTGATATTTCGACCCTGTATGCCTTGGGTATCACAAAATCCAAACTGGGATAATTCCTGATGTTACAATTCTGATTTTAGGCACAAAATCAGAATCAATTTTGAGAGAAGATGAAGAAGAAAGCGTTTCCCGTTTTTCTGTGTTCCAAAGGAGTCGTTATTTTCCTGGATTTATCCACTCAACGGATAAATGAGAACAATTTGCATATTTCAGAAAAAACAGATTAGTCCATGTATTTGCATTTTTCAAGAATGACAGATTAGTCGTTGTACTGTTCTAAATGAGAACAGCACCCCGAACCCCGACTTGACACAGTAGATTAGGGTTCGGTACTAACAATGTTTAGTAAATACAAGTGTGCACTCCCACACCTCCTAACTTGTATTATAACTAAAACATTATTCTTGAAACACTTGTTAAATCCATTACACTAAAATATATTTGGTGATATAAAATCACCAAAATCCTCCCCTATTTTAGTGTAACCTTGAATTAACAAACTTAAAAACAAAAGATACAAAACTAATGCATAAATGAAAATATCGATACGATTGAATTTTCATGTTAGTATATTACACATTTCAAACATTCGAGAAATCAAGGTATCTCAAAGATTGAACCCATCAACTCTTTTGAATATCTGAAGATAATATACACATTAGTTTTACAATCATCTCAACAAAATAACTTGACACTAATTATAAAGTTGTGTGTCCCAATCCATTCTTGATCGTATAAAAGCCAAGTCCCAAGCTCTTTAAAGTGCGGCTACACTTCACGATCATATACGTGATTCTTTTATTCATGTACCTGTATACATTTTATCAAAAGAATCATTAAGAAATCAAATTCATCCCGGTCTCTACAGGGTCAAACACACGTACCTTGGGATAGTTATAATGTATGTTCCAATTCATATAAATAAGCTTTCCTCATTGAATTCAACCTCTAACATTGTATTAGAGGGGAATTGGGTGTCTCATTCATAAGAATTTACAAGGACTTTAAACCCATCCCTATAACAGACTTGTGCACTAAGTCTCACGCCAAACTCTTAATGAGATGGTCCGCCAAATTTTGTTGTGATTTTACAAACTCAATCGAAATCACACCATCCATGATTAGATTTCTAATCATCCCATGTCTAACATTAATGTGTCTCGATTTACCATTATAAACTTGACTATAAGCTTTACTCAAAGTAGAAACACTATCACAGCGAATAGATAATGGTGATATCGGTTTCCTCTACAATGGAATCTCATAAATCAAATTCTTTAACCATTCTGCTTCCTTACTTGCAGCAACCAATGCAATAAACTCAGATTCCATTGTTGAACTTGTTATACAAGATTGCTTCTTAGGTGCCCATGAGATAGCACCTCCACCAAGGAAAAATACCCAACCAGTTATAGAAGAATGATCTTCTCTATTGGATATCCAACTCGCATCAGAATATCCTTCCAAAACCGAAGGAAATCCTGAATAACATAAACAATAATCCTTGGTTCCTTTCAAATACTTGAAAACACGATGAACCGCTTGCCAATGTTGAGTACTCGGATTATGAGTAAATCTACCCAATCTTCCCACTGCGAAAGCTATATCGGGACGAGTGCTAGTCATAGCATACATCAAAGAACCAATAGCCTGTGAGTACTCATGTTGAGAAACTGATTTGCCTCTATTAGGCATCAACTTCATGCTTGAATCCATAGGGGTGCTAACGGGTGTTCAATCACTGTAATTGAACCATTTGAGAATTTTCTCAATGTAATGTGACTGTGTAATAGCAAGTCCCTTGTTCACCCGTTTAATCCTTATACAAAGGATTACATCCGCCTCCCCCATATCCTTCATGGAAAACTTTGAAGATAATAAATTCTTTGTTGCATTAATTTAATTCTGATCAGTGCCAAAAATCAACATATCATCTACATACAAGCAAATGATCACACCAGATCCAGATGAATCAAAACAACAGTAAACACATTTGTTAGATTGGTTTAAAGAAAAACCATTAGACAAAATAACTTCATCAAACTTCAAATGCCATTGTTTTGGAGCTTATTTAAGTCCATACAATGATTTTACAAGTTTACACACTTTTTGCTCATTTCCAGGCAGAACAAAACCTTCTGGTTGTTTCATATAAACTTCCTCGTCAAGATCACCATTCAAAAAAGCTGTTTTTACATCTATTTGATGAATAACTAGATTGTGTATAGCTGCCAAAGCAAGCAACAATCTAATGGTAGAAATCCGTGCTACCAGTGCTTATGTATCAAAATAATCGATACCGACTTTTTGTCTAAAACCTTGTATGACCAGACGAGCCTTGAATTTATCAATGGTTCCATCTACCTTCATTTTAATTTTGAAAATCCATTTACATCCCAAAGGCTTAGAACCAGGAGGTAAATCAGATAACACCCAAACATTATTCTCCATAATGGATGACATCTCTTCATCAACCGCTTCTTTCCAAAACGCAACATCTCGAGACTCCATAACTTCCTTAAAAGTCTTTGGATCAGTCTCAATATGAGAGGAATATGAGTATTGTTTCTCCACTTTATCCCTTGAACCTTCAACTAAAAATAGTTGAAAGTCATCGCCAAAATTTTTCGCGACTTGACCTCGTTTGCTTTTATGAAGTTGTTGTGTTTCTGGAATTGAAACAACTTCCTTAACATCTGATTTAAATACCTCACTTATGCTTGGAATCATATCCTTTGGTCTTTGAATTGAAAAATACCGCAAATCATCAAAAATAGCATCTCGCGATTCTGTAATGGTATGAACGGAATATGCCTCGTTAGGTTCTATAACATAAAATCTATAAGCTTTGGAATGTTCTGCATATCCAATAAATATGCAGTCAATTCCTCTTTCACCCAAAATTTTCTTTTTAGGTTCGGGTAATTTCACAACTGCTCGACATCCCCAAATTCAAAAATAATTCAAATTTGGTGCTTTCTTGTGCCAAAGTTCATAAGGAGTAACTTTGTTCCATTTATTAGGAACCCGATTTAGCACATAATTAGTTGTGAGCATATCTTCACCCCAAAATCCTTCACTTAAACCCGGAAAAGCAAGCATCGAGTTTACCATTTCTTTTAAAACTCGTTTTTTCCTTTCAACAACACCATTTTGTTGTGGATTGTAAGGAGCTGTGGTTTCATGAATGATTCCAACCTATTGGAAGTATTCAGAATCCATGTACTCTCCTCCCATATCTGTCCTAAGTCATTTTATAGAAATACCCAACTATAATTCGACTTCGGTTTTATATACTTTAAACTTTTCCAAAGCTTCATTTTTGGAATGTAACAAGTATACATAACAAAACCGACTTGAATCATCAATAAAAGTAACAATGTACTCTTTATTTCCCAAGGAAGGTGTAGCATGGAAATCACATAGATCACTATGAATCAATTCCAACACTTCTGATTTTCTATTAACATTTGGAAACGGTTGTTTCGTGATTTTAGTTAACATACAAGTTTTGTATTTTTCAGAATTAATTTCAAAAGCTGGAATTAATCCGGATTTTGACATTTCAACCATTCTTTTAATATGAACATGTCCTAATCTATTATGCCATAACATAGAATTATCAAGATTACATGCAGAAGTCATACAAGTAGATTTGATATGTGATGCAAAACAATTTATAACATTTAACTTAAAAACACGTTCACAATAATAACCAAATCCCACAAATATTCCACATTTAGACAACACATACTTGTTCGACTCGATCACTTGTTTATAACCCATACAATTCAACAAACCACTAGACACAAGGTTCTTTCGAACCTTTGGAACATACAATACATTAAACAAATTAATTGTTTTTCTAGAAGTAAACGTAATACTAATAACACCAGATCCTAAAATTGGCTTTGATCCTTCATCCGCCATGTGTAAGATAGAACCTTTATTTACTATGTTCAACTTCGTGAACCACCGTTCATCATTACACACGTGATGTGTAGAACAGGTATCAAGCCACCATGAATCTGTATCAAACCCCTGTACAAAAGAAACTTCTGGAGTTAGTAGCATAACATTGAATACTGAACTTACAAGATCAATAGTAATTTGACCTTTGGTTGCAGATTGATCATGAAATCGACTGCCACCACCAGCACCATCTTTTCCACTACCACTTGCACCTTTATTTCCAAGTTTCACCCGACAGTCACGTTTCATATGCCCTTTCAGATGGCATCTCTAACACACAAGTTCCTTGGAATCCTTGTATTTTTTGTTGGAATTTTTGTTGTTACCCTCATACTTACGTTTTTTACCCTTTCCCTTGTGAGTAGAATTGTCTTCTTTATCACATTCAGCCATGTGAACTTGGGGTTGTCCAAAATTAGATTTGCCCTTTCCAGTTCCTTTTTCATTCTCTTGATCATGAAGTCCTTTGATTTTCAAATGACTCCCAAGTTGAATCAAACTTATCTCTTCCTTTCTATGTTTCAGATGGTGTTTGAAATCTTTCCATGAGGGTGGAAGTTTATCAATCACACTTGAAACAGCAAAGGATTCGTCCATGGACATGTTGTGTTGTTTGAATTGACCATAAATTCGTAGGATTTCATCATATTGTTCCATTACAGATCGAGAATCAACCATTTTCTAATTGTTGAAATCAGAAATAATGAACTTTTTACTTGAAGCATCTTCTGCAATATATTTTGCTTCAAGTGTGTTCCACAATTCACTTGCAGTTTCAATATTTTGATGAGTGTCAAAGAGGGAATCACACATACCATTCAGAATGTGACCAAGGCAGATGTAGTTGTCATTCTCCCATTTGCTTCTCCTTCTGATTTGTTCCAGACTTGCATCTTCAACCTCTTCTGGTTTTGGGGTAGAAAGAACATAGACAACTTTCAAAGTGGTCAACCAGAAGTGCATCTTCTTTTGCCAACGTCTGAAATCTTGGCCCTGGAATTTCTCCAATTTGCCAAAAGAAGTATTCATGTCTTTCAATGAATTGCCAACCATCTTTTCCAGAAAACGAAAATATCAAACAAGATTGTTGGGGAAAAACGAAATAGGGTTATTGGAAATCTGGATGACAAACAAGAATCGTGTTAACACTTTCCTTGTTTGAGATTTCGACCCTGTATGCCTTGGGTATCACGAAATCCAAACTGGGATAATTCCTGATGTTACAATTCTGATTTTAGGCACAAAATTAGAATCAATTTTGAGAGAAGATGAAGAAGAAAGCGTTTCCCATTTTTCTGTGTTCCAAAGGAGTCGTTATTTTCCCGGATTTATCCACTCAACGGATAAATGAGAACAGTTTGCATCTTTCAGAAAAAACAGATTAGTCCCTGTATTTGCATTTTTCAAGAATGACAGATTAGTCGTTGTACTGTTCTAAATGAGAACAGCGCCCCGAACCCCGACTAAACACAGTAGATTAGGGTTTGGTACTAACAATGTTTAGTAAATACAAGTGTGCACTCCCACACCTCCTAACTTGTATTATAACTAAAACATTATTCTTGAAACACTTGTTAAATCCATTACACTAAAATATATTTAGTGATATAAAATCACCAACACATATTTCCTTTCAAGAATCTTTTCACATGCGAAATCCCAAATATATCAATCTTGCAAAAACCATGAACTCATTTACCTAAATACATTTTAATAATGAAGATTCAAAAGGTTGAAAAAAAAACAAGAAAAATATGGATTATTAGACCGGAGGGTGTGGGAGCGAAGCTTCCCTCACTTTTGGTGGGCCATACCCTCTTTCCCTCACCTAAAAGCCAAGGAATGGGTGGGAAGTCCTTCCCTCACTTTTTTTTTAAATATATTTCATACATATATTATACTCATTTTGTAGGGAATTAAAAACCATGAATTTTGATATATTTTTTATATTTTTATAGTAGGTATATAATTTTATAAATATTAAAAAAGATAAAAAGAAAAAAGAAAAAAAAAACAAAACTGTCCAATAGCATGAAGATAGACAGTGCGGCACCCCCTCCCCCCAAATCGTTTCCCACGGTTCTTTCCCTCACCCACAGAGTGGTGTTCAAGAGTGAGGGAAGCTTCCCTCACCCCTTTCCCGCTCCCACTCCATCCTGCCTTAGAAAAATAGAATGTGAGCTTTTACATAAAAGCAAATCCAAAACCATAAATATGAAGAAGGTATCAACAAATCACATAAACAAGAAAGATATATGTATGTCCATGATATTACTATTTTTATACTAATTTCTACAGAGTAAAATCATCATCAATTTACAGTTTATTTAACCATTAGCTAGTAGTATATGTTACCAATGAAGCTATAAAAACGTGTGATACAATTCCCATAACAAGCTAGAATTCTAATATCAAAATTACACAAATTACCATCCAACAATTTGTATAACAATTTTCAATTCATTGATAACATCATATAACACCAATGAAAAGTAATTAAATTGCATTTTCCAGCTAGTAGGCTAGTAAACAAGAAAGAATGAACACAAATAGATGCTTAAGGGAAAAAGGTCCAACTTCAATAGCAAGAAATCATCACCAACACTACTTTACGTCGGATAGTTTACTGATTAAAGCTTATCACCTCTTGCAAGACAATACTATAGTCGAGTCCATGAGCAAAAAAGATTGAACATTCACCATCACTTTGATAGGGGAAATAACATTTGAAACACATCACATACCTAACATTGAGCAAAAAACATCAATTTGCACAATAAACAAATCCATAAAAAACAATTTTCAGATGGATGAAACGATTTCAACATGGATACACGATTTTAGATGGATAAAATTGATTTTAGGAAAAAAATGATTTCAACAGAATAGGAAAAATCAATTGCATGCAACATATTCAAATCTCAGAAGCACTTCGGATAAACAACACCATATAAATTTGATTTTAGCATACCCGATTACAACAAAAAGAATGGAATCAAAAGTCAATATGTCATTCGAATGTGAAAGGAGGTGGTGACAACGGTGGAGAAGTGAGGCGTGATATGTAGCACCCACGTTTTTTATTCCAAATGACATTTTCTTGTAGCAGAAGGTGCCCTTTTTGGTGTGGAAGGTAGTTTTTGCTTCGTCCTCTCGTTTCATCTGTACTTGATGGTAGCCCTTGTACGCGTCAAGGAACATTTGAGTTGAAAGACTTCAAGCGATTGGACCTTCTGATCAATATTCACGAGAGGATAATAGTCCTTTAGGCAGGCGTTGTTAAGGTCCAAGTAATCAAAACACATTCGCCATGACCAATTAGCTTTCTTTACCATAACGGGATTTGCGATCCTTGTTGGGAACATCACTTCCCTGAGGATGTCGGCGTTTACCAGATCGACCACCTTTGTGTTTATTGCCTTGTTCCATTTTGCCGCCTGACCTCTTTTTTTTTTTTAACCCGATTGCTTCCTAGCGTGACATTAAGGCTGTGTTCTATAACCTGTCAATCGACGCTTGTCAGATCTTTTGGTTTCCAGACGATAACGATGGAGTATTGCTTTAGGAGTGCTACCGGCCGTGCCATGGTCTCATCTGATAGGTGAGCGCCGATTCGCACAAGCTGTTCTGGATATTCCATGTTTATCTGGTGTTGTTAGGCGGAACATTCCTCCTTGGACTTCTTTGGTGCACGTACAAGCTCTGGGGCGGCTATGATCTGGTGGCAATGTTGTGCCCTAGTGAATTTGGCAATGACCATCATTGATCCCTGGCGTGTGCTAAATTTGATGATGCCATGGATCTTCGATGGTACGAGGTGCAGTAAGGAGATTGCCGATTGTCCGAGTAGAATATTGTGTTCCGTTAGGTAACAGATCAGAGAGTATTCGATTGTTCTTATGATTCGATCCTTCTCGTCAAGATTGACCAATGTTAAGGGCAACCGAATAACGCCCAATGGCAATAAGTTGTGCCCGATGAATCCTACCAATGGTCTACCGGTTGGGGGCTGTAGCCCCTCCTACCACGCATCTGGTAGTTGTCGAAAACAATGCTCATAGAGTATATCGGAGCAACTACCATTGTCAATGTATATTCGATGGACTTTCATGTTGAGAATGAATCCATATATAAGGAGTGGATCTCGCGAATCCCAATTCGATGGTCTGGGATCGCTGCTCGAGAAACTAATGTTGAGTAGGTTTCTCGAGAGTGCCTCAATCTCGTCTTCTACGTAGTGAGGTGTGTTCCTCTTATGAGAGTTAGAGATGGTGAGTACCTTTTTGTCGTCATATGGATTTGTCTGGAACAAATCGAGATGCGATATCGCTATCTGAGGCAATGGAACATCCGACAACAGTTGTCGGAAACTGCTCTAGAGTACTGGCTTTGCTACATTTGCCGTAATCGGCGGGACCTGTGCCATTAACACCTGTATTGGGGTCTGTGTTCTACACTCACGATGATGGTCGTTGTTTAACGTCATCGATATTTTGAACAGATCTTCTACTGCCGTCCCATATGCTATTAGGTTTAGATCCCTATTTTGCAGAGAACCAACTTCGTTTATTGGTTGTATCACTCTGAGGATACGTCCCACGGATGGCTCCAAATGTTGTGACATGTTGAACATGGGTTTGGATACCAGATGATGGATCCGCCTTAGGAGTTTTCTTGAGAAAACAACACAGAGAAGAATCGTTAAAGGACGTCCGGATGTTCTCTCGGGATCGTCGCTCTGACAATCAAGTTAGTTTTCTAAGGTAGGTAAGTTTAGGGTAATATTCGTGAGAGAGAAGATGGATCATTTCCTTGAGACGGAAGAGATCCTTTTATACCTGCTTCTAAAAGATCATGGGGACCTTATCCGATGAGCGTGAGACATGGCCTCCTCTGACTGGGAGGATCACACCCACGTTAACTAACTGCTTGGTGACGTCAGTTCTGAGCGTCACCTAAGCTTTCTGTCACATCTTGATTAGTCGTGAGTGAATTAGAAGATCGTGGTGGATATTCGTCCCTCATGGAGGGAAACGAACTGCCACCCTCGCGCTAGACTGCATTGGCCAAGACCAGGCCTTGGCCAAACCTTTGACGAGATAACGTCTCATTGATGATTTCCATTACATTTAACATGACTGTTCATGGTAACGTTAACAGAGACGATAGTATAGGAAGGAGGCTGCAATGGAAGTTTTGGGACCTGGAGGAGAAGTTGTGGTCTGAAATTTAGTGTATGAAGTGAAAAGACAGGTGCCAATGCTAAGGGTAAAGGGGTAATATGGGAATAAGTTTCATTCAAATACATACCCAAGTCTATTTCACTCAGATGATGGCTGATTTGGTTAGATGTGAAAAAAGAGTCAACTAAACGGTCTGAATCTTTTTAATTTAGACCTTGACTCTTAATTATCATATTCAGATGTTAAAAAAAATAGGCCCTAAGTATCAAATTTGTTCAAAAATCATCATTCAGGGTTGGTTTGTTCAAAATATAAAAGTGACGTAAGATCTTTGTACACATGATACCGTCTAAGTGTAAATTTTGTTCAAATCACACCTTATAGTAGCTGATTGCTTAGTTGGCATATTTAATGCTTATTTGACATATTAATTAACATCTAGGATAATAATCAACATATAATCCCCGCAAATGAAACAAATTAGTGCTATAACTCTCCTATACGATTTCCATCAGTTGAGGATGTAGATATGTCATCAAGAAATAAGGCCTAAAGAGCACACTAATACTCATTGCCATGTTCAATATAAATACAATCGGACTTTACAACTAATGTGAAGAAAAAGGGAAAAAGTACTGTAACACCCTATTTCTAGATCGGATCGACTTAAGGCTTCAAGGTGTCAAAGGCATGTTTTTTTTTTTGGGTAAAATCAGGATTTACGATGTGACCATTGAAGGGTCACGACGTGAGAATGGATTTAATGAATATTCTGATTTAAATGAGCTCACAACGTGAGCAATAATAGCTCATGATGTGAGGTACGCTATAGCCCAAGCCCACGATCTTTTAGGGATTCCATCGTATTTAAACCCCATAAACTTCATTTTAGGGTTCCAAACCAGCCTCTTTCGTCCCTAAACTCAGTAAAACCCTAACCCTAGCCTCCCCTTGTGCTTCTTGAGCTTTTTGTGGAGTTTTGGAGGTTTGAAGAAGAAGCGATTGCCATGGAAGCATAGTTGCAGCTTGGAAGCTTTATTTGCAACCTTTAGCCAAACTTTTGGATCAGTGTGAGTAATCAAGATCCAAGCTTTACGTTTCCTTATTGCTAGATCTAAGGTTTTATGCATATTTATCCAAGATCTTAAGAGTTAGAGTGTTAGGACTCATTAAAGTTGGAAACTTTATGGGTCCTTAGGGTCCCTAGATGCTTATATGTCATGGATATGAACTTTGAATGATGTCGGAGTTCATTCATGAGAATTTATGATCTTTTTCTCCATGAATGACCTAATTTGAGTCCAAGTCATTTATTGGACTTACAAGACCTTAAAGCATCGACTTTTATTATCCTTGGAGTGTTAGGAAGGCTCCTGGAATAGATGGATTAGTGGCTTAATGTATTATGAGGTTTTTGAATCAAAATGGCATTCAAACGGACCTCACGATGTGAGGAGATGCATGTCATGTCATGAGGGTGGCCAGACTTGAGTATTTTGTCCTCTAGCGACTCACGACGTGAGCCATAGATGGTCACTGTTAACGTTACCGTATGCGGCCACGTTAAACTTGACCAAAAGAATTGATGGGACGTTATTAAGCTAGGGCCTTGGCTGGGACCCAGTGTTGGACCAAGTAGGTCAGCGCCAAGATGATAGCCCACTTTCCCTCACGAGGAAAGAATATTCCTCGTGATCTTCTCATTCTCTCACGACCAATCAGGTCACGACAAGGAGCCTGATGACGCCCAGAACTAACGTCACCTGGCAGTTAGTTAGCATGGCATACTTCTCCTAGTAAGAGAGTGTCACGTCTCACTCCCACATAGGAGAGTCACCTCATCCCGTTAGTAACACGTATAAAAGGATCTCTTCCTGCCCAAGGAAGGGATCCGTATTCTTCCCCCATATAATTTACCCTAATCTCTCTCTAAGTAATAACTAACTTCTTCATCGGAGCGACGTCTCGAGAGAACCCTCGGTCGTCCTTTAACAACTCTTCTGTTTTGTGTTCTTAGATAAACCTCCATGACAAACCCGTCTACAAGCAATTAGTTCCTTGTAGAGCATGTCACAACATTTGGCGCCATCCGGACGTATCCTCAGAGTGATACAGCGCCAATAGACGATGTTGGTTCTCTGCAAAAGGGGGATCTAAATCCAAAAGTATCTAGGGGGGTAGTAGAAGATCTGTTCAGAACACCGATGATAGTAAACAATGACCATCACCGCATGTTGAGAGAAAAACTTTTGAGAAACACACTTGAACAAACGTTAGAAAAAGTTATAGATTGCGGAATAAAGTTAATCTCAAAGGATCATAAAGCTCAACAATAATAAGAAGTTAGAGTTAGATAGTTAGTTGCAAAATATTTAAATGCAGAAAAGTAAGGAAATATAAATGACAACAAGTTATATATCAAGTAAACACTAAGCTGATTTTTAACAAGGATTGCAATCAAACCAAGTTAGTTTACGTGATCAGCATAAAGTGAATGAAGTCACAAGGACTTTCTCTAAAGGAGAGTTTGAGAGTTCGATCTTAATATATGAGTGTAAGTTCAGAAAAGATCTTTGAAGATAGAAAAAGGTAAGGATAAAGAGATTTAGATATTAAGAGAGATAAGAGATGTTTCATGCAGAATAAGAGAACTCTATTTATAGAGTCTCGAGAAATTACATGGAGAATAAACAAAGACTAAATTTTTGATAAAGTGTCCATACAAGGCACACTAGATAATACAATGTAAATAGATAAGTTAAGAGACAAAATAACTAGTCTTTGTTGCGGATGACTTCTTCACTTGAGGTTGCGGTAGCAAAAGATTCATTGCGGTAGAGAAGTAGACTTCGGATTGAGAGGTTTAAGAGGGTCACTTTCTTGATTCAACATTTCCCCCCTAAGTGACCTCTTCAACCTTTTCACTTGTTGAGTTTCAGGAACTTGATCAGTAACCACCAAAACTTTCTTACTTCACCCATCCATGTGATCCTCCTTGTAATTTCAAATTTTACTTCATCAGTAGTGTGCTTCGTCGTATGCACCGAAGTCAAGGTGACTTCCAGTTGCCTGCGGGTTAGACGGTGCATAGTTGTGATGGGGACGAAGTATTTAACGTTGTTGTTGACTCTCTTGAACACAAATCCCAATTCTGGAAAGTTGGTTGCACCTAAGGATCGATCTTGATATCCTTTAGTAAAGACAGGTGTTGGATCAAGTGTAGGAAAGTTGAATTTTTGAGCAAGGACCGGATGAATATATGCATCAATCTTTGCAAAGTCACACATTGCGGACTTCAGATACTCACATGCCTTCTTATACACAATCCTCATCTTGGGATGTTTCTCCGACTTGATCTGAAACACCCTAGCAATCAAGAAAACCTCCTCCGGATTCATATAAGGAAAATCAGCCTGAGTTCTGATATAATCGTTGCCTCTTCTCGTCAGTGTATACTGAATGAACTGTGTTTTCATGAATTTTCTGATCTTGTAACTCTTGACTCCGAAAGGTCTATCGTTAGACCATATGCTTTCAAAGTCAGATCCGTGCTTGACATGGAATCTGCTTAATCTTTCAAATTCAAGTGGAAGCCTTTGGTCATCGGGAAGACTGCGGTTGAAAGGTTCAAAGACAGTGAAAAACTTCGTGTTTGGAGAGATAGGGATGTCCCAGTATCCATCTGTAGGTGGTTCGACATACGTCAAAATTGGCCTGTAGTCGTCGTCAAACAGTCTTCTTGTAGGATTAACCCAAGTGTTAATCACGGTTTCATCCATTATCATGTCAAAACCATGCTCTCTCCAGAAAAGTTCCACAAACTTTGCTGCTTTCTAGTCTGCTTTACATTGTTTGGTTGTGGGAGAGTCATTGGAATGTTCAGATGACATTTTTGGCTCTAGATTTTTGAAATGCGGTGGAGTTTCTTGACGAGGTGGGGGTTGATGAAGCTCTTGAAGTGGTGAGTTATGTGGTTCTTGATGCGGTGAGTTGTGTTATAGTGGAGGGGAGTGATGAGTTTGCACTGGTGAGGGAAGCATGTGTGTAACTGTAGTTATAATTGGAGTTTGCTGAGGAGTGTATTGTAGAGAGTGTTGTTGAGTTTCGATCCTTGGTTGTGATGAAATAAAGTGGGATGGACCGAAGTTTGGTATAGGGACTGCTGCTGTAGATTGATGGTGTTGTGGATGTGAGTGTTCACTTCCCCTTTTTGAGGAAGTAACAACTTGTTGCTCCTCAAACCATTGTCTGAGGCTATCAATCTTCGAGAAGACATTGTTGAACTGGGATTTAAAAATATCATTGAGTTGTTGATTGTCTGGAATCTTGGTGTTGAAAAGAAGTTGATGAATTTCATTGGTAAGATTCAATATTTCTTAACCATGGGAGCTTGCAGACAGATAGCGCCTTAAGTTGTTGATTGTGGATTGAAGGACCGCAATCGTGGACCGATAAGCGTTGTGAGTTTCCTCAACAAGCTTCTTTGTCTGGATTGCTTGATCCGCAGTTGTAGATTGGAGTTCAGCCTTGATTGTAGATACTTCTTGGATTAGGCGTTCAGCAGCCGCCAAGAACTCTTTGTGATCAGCAGTTCTGTTGCTATCTAGGGCTCGAATGCCCATTTCCACATTTAAGGAAATCCTTTCAGCAGCCAGTCTTTCCCTAGTTTCGATACGTTCAACCCGCTCTGCTAGGGACTGCAACCCAACAACTTTAGTCTGTTGCAGTTGAGGGGTTGTGACTACGGCTAGAATCTTATCCACTTTATCTTGAAGACTGAGAAATTCTTTGTGAGTTACCGCCATCTTGTTCTTCTTTTTCTTCTCCTTTGGCTTAGAGATGGAGTGTTGAGAGCCACCAGACTCTTCTTCTCCATCAAAGATCACCATGAAGTCATATGAGTGAGGAGGGTAATCTATTTCATTAACATTAAGGTCATCCAAACCAAACATTGGTCCGGAAATGATCTCAATTGCGGTTCCGTCTTCATTTGAGCCTTGTGTTTTAGCAGTGGGGGGTGCTTTAGATGAACCAATACCATGAATATTTTGAGCATTTTGCACCGTGGCTTCCATGCGAGACATCCAATCTTGAATTTGTAGAAGATCTTGAACAATTTTGGTATTGCTGAAAGCTTCTACCCAGTAATTTGCTACGGTTAGCAATTCCTGTTCCTTTTTTTGTTGTTGTTTTGGTTGTTGATCCTTGTGGGCCTGTAATGCTCCGCAGAAGGATTCATACTTCCTGAATTCGGACTCAGTGTTTTACTTCTTGACTTTGGACTCAGTGTTTGGTTGATATCGGGTCCAGGAGTCATCTGAAAAATAACCGTCAAATCCATGATTTCGCACCGGGGTGTCTCCCGGGTTCGTGGTTCCTACCACAATAGTGCTCACCACGCCTAAACCACTTGTGTGTAATGGTGGTGGAGTAGGATTTCCCAAACTTCCTAGGTCTCCTTGACCCATAGTCAAAGTGTGGCCTCGGTTCGGTTCTGGCATGGGTGAAAGAGGTGCTCTGCAATTGGTTACCAGTTTGAAGTGTTTGGGTGATAGAGAGAAGGATGGAGCGCAACTCCTCTGGCTCAAAATAATAAAGGTTACTTTCCCTGGAGACCTTAGCGCGATGTGTACCAATGGGATCCTCTTGGGATCCAACTGGGGTGTTGTCTCCATGTTCAATTGAAACAAATGCACTTGATGCATCTGAGTAGCTAGAGATGGTGGATGCGAATAAGCCTGCGGGGCTCCAAGGACTACCGGAGTCTTTTGAGAGACTGCAGTATTTGCCCGGTCACGCATATGGCTCTGGATAGGGTTAATCTTAAGCTTCTTTCGTCTGAAGAGATTATAAGATTCATCACTTGTGGATTCATCCACACTCACAGGTTCGTCATGAGTTTCGGATTAAGAGGAAGAGGATTCAGTTGAAGATTCTACAATCATGTGTTTACGTGCCTTGGAAGGATTTTTACGTTTCCTGACTATGCTGTGGGGGTGCTTCTTAGAAGATACAAGTTGCTTGACATGTTTGGATTTTGATTGAGAGGGTCCTTCAGTAACAGGGACTGAGGTTGAAGTGGGAACTGTGGTTGCAGTAGGAACTGTGGTACTTGAGGAACCATGGGGTTTTGAAGAAATAACAATCGCTTGACTGGGATAAGGTGGGGAGGAATGGTATGGGTCAATACATCCGTAGCCTCTATGTGATTAGTGACTTATTGGGTTTCAAGTCCAACAGATATCAAGATGTGTACAGGAAATCGTCTCAGTGGTCCAAAAATTAATTGATCTTTTGAAGGAGTGTACCTTTTTATGCCGCGTGTGGCGAAGAGATTAGTATCTGCACCTTTGTCAAGCTTCACATCTTTGTGAAGATCCAAGATACAGAGAGACCAAAAGCGTGCAAAGGTGAGTTCAGTAGGGTCTTCTCTAGGGTTCTCCCTGGGAAAATACTGTAAAAATGATCCCAAAGAATTTGTCCATAGTTGATTGCATTCTCTGTGAAGATGCTCCACACAATCTCCAGCAGTTTAAGTCCCATGTTATTAGTGCCTCCGGTTCTGCCAGAGAGACTCTAGATCACAAAGTGACAAACATATTGCCATACTGCAGGGAGTTGATTTTTCTTGAACTCCCCAATACACTTCAATTTCTTTTGATACCCCATCTGGTACAAGGTTGAGATGATGTCATTAGTGCAGGGAGAGTAGAGTTTTATTGAGGGAAGAACATGAAGATTAATTGCTTCCAAGAACTTGGCTTTAGTCAGAATAACTAAAGAATCGTCGATCAAATTCAGATGAACTTATTGAGGGTTTGAGTTTTGGCGAAACACAGAGAAGGCACATTTGAACAGGGTGGGTAGTGGAACGACGTCAGTGAAGAAGTTGAAGGCGCCAAACAGTGGGTGTGAGGTCAGGAAGTTGATCATCAAACGGATTGCTTCGTTGTATGAGGGATGATCTTCAAACACTACCCAAAAATTGCTTGATGCTATCGATGGAGACTGATTCCTGTTCGTTGAATTGGAACCAGTTGGTCTACCGAACCCAGAAGCCTTTGACTGCTTCTTTGAGATACCAGATTTCACCATTTTTGAAAGAGTTTAGGAACTTGCAGAAAGTAGAGTGCAAGAAGGTGAGGAAGAGAGAGAGATCGTCTTTGAGGGTTCAGAAAGTGTAAAGCTTTCCTGGGAAAGAAAAAGGGTTTATAAGGAACCATATTTCAAAAGTTTATTTGATTTACCCTATATTCAGCTGTTAATGGTAAAAACCCTTGGGTTTTAACCATTATCAGCCACATATAATTAAATCAAAAAGAAGATATTTATTTTTTAAAGAAAAGAAGATATTTAATGAATGTTAGGTCCATCACTGCACGTATGAAGAACGTGTGGCGAGGGTGTAAGATCCATTGAATAAAAAGAGGAAGTTGAAACGGATTAGACAGTTGGGGGCTATGAGAAGTGATAGGTTAAGGTAAAATATTTCTTTTATGGAAAAGAGATTTATTTGTCATTTAACCAAAAATAGGTCTGACACAGAAAAGATACCTTTTAAAGGGGACTGAAACGTTGTATGCTACAAAAGAATGTTTTTTTTTGTTTTTATTTAATGAAGAATTTTTATTAAATGAAGACCATTAGATAACACACAATATTATCAGTGAATTTATGAAGTGGTTGATGATTTATTAAAAGTGACTGAGAATGGTTTAATAACTGTGGTGGAAGGCAGTGTTACTGTGATATCAAGATCTGAAAAGAACATTTGATAAAAGATCAAAACAACAAACAATAAAGACCCAAGGAATATAGGTATTATACATGGCTGCAGTATACAGAGGATACTGAAACCATGTATGGTAGATATATTACTCTAGGACCGCAACGGTGACCAAAGGGGGTCTGTGGTACCTATCAATTCAAGAAGAATTGCGGGTCCGGATTCATCATCCCTAACATTTGCAGAAAACTGTTGAGTTTTGTTACATGAAATGCCTTTGTAAACACATAAGCAATCTCTTCGTGAGTATTGAAAAAAATAAGTTTGATGTTACCTTTGAGAATATGGTCTTTGATGAAGTGATACCAAAGTTTGATGTGTTTTGTCTTTGAGTGGTGAATAGGATTATGAGAAATCGCTATGACACTCTCTGAATCACAATAAATTGGTATCCGCAGCATTCTATATCCGTAGTCCACCAGTTGGGTTTTCATCCATAAGACTTGAGAATAGCAGTTGGCTGCGGCCACATACTCAACTTCTACGGTAGACAAGAAACACAATTTGTTCTCTTGATGACCAGCTGACCAATCTTCCTCCAAGAAATTGACAACCAATGGAAGTACTCTTTTTATCCAATCTGCATCTGACATGATCCACATATGTGAAATCTTGAAGGCTGAAATCATTTCCTGCAAGATACCAGAGGCCTAAAGCTTTGCTTCCTTTCAAGTATCTAAGGATTTGCTTGACTGCGGTCAAGTGCGATACTTTGGGATCGACTTGGTACCTGGCACATAAGCCTGTTGAGAAGACAATATCTGGTCTGCTTGCGGTGTGGTACATCAAAGAATCAATCATTCCTCTATAAGTTTTGTGATCTACTGATTCTCCGATAGGATCAGTAGAAATCTTATATCCGAAGGCCATAGGAACCTTGGCTGAGGAACAGTTATCCATTGCGTATTTCTTCAGCAATTTAGTGGTATACTTTTCCTGATGAATGAATATCCCTTGAGGGACTTGTTTTACTTGGATTTCTAGAAAGAAATTGATCTCTCTATTCATGCTCATTTGGAACTTGTTAGTCATGAGCTTTGCAAATTCATCCACCATATCCTGATCTGTTGACCCAAATATGATATCATCCACATAGATTTGTACAAGCATAAGGTGATTATTATTTGCCTTTATAAATAATGTGGGGTCAATCACACCTCTTTTGTTTCTGTACATGACAAGAAACTCGGAGAGAGTCTCATACCACGCCCTCGGTGCTTGTTTAAGACCATAGACTGCTTTTTCAAGCTTGTAACAATAATCTAGGAAATCTTGACTTTCGAAGCCTGGAGGTTGTTGTAAGTAAACCTCTTCTTTCAGCTCACCATTCAGGAAGGCACTTTTTACATCCATTTGATGTACTTTGATTTTTTTGTGTGCCGCATACGCTAAGAAAATGCGTATGGCTTCCATCCTGGCTACAGGGGCATAAGTTTCATCATAGTCAACACCTTCCAGTTGATTATACCCCTTACCAACTAATCTTGCTTTGTTTCGCACAACCGCACCGAATTCATCAAGTTTGTTTTGGTAAGCCTATCTTGTTCCAACAACACTGTGATCTTTTGGCTTCGGTACTAGTTGCCACACTTTGTTTCTTTCAAACTCGGCTAGTTCGTCTTGCATGACAGTGACCCAGTCGGGATCTAGAAGAGCTTCCTTGATGGATCGAGGCTCGACTGCGGACATGAAGGCCGCGTAGTGACAGTGATCCGTTGGATCATTAGAAGACTGAGTTTGTACGCTTGTAGATGGGTTACCAATGATTTGTCCCGGTGGGTGGTTCTTCGTCTAGACATGCAGACGAGGTTGTAGATGATCATCGACTGTGGTGGAGGGAATGTCTTCAATATCAAGAAACTCTTCAGTTGGGGAAGGCAGTTCCCCCTCAACTTGTGAACAGCCCGCAGAAGTGTCTTGGACTGAAGGAGTTTGAACCACATTTAAGTGAGTTTCCCCCTGGATTGCGGATGGGAGTTCCTCTTGAACCTGAGATGGTTCACCCTAGAATAATGAGTGAGTGATAATCCTTGAATTAGTTCTTGTGTCGATGTTCTCTATTTCTTCATCGTCAGAGTCTGAGGAGACAGTTAATGGGATTTGGACTCAGCGGGTAGAAAACGGAGCCGTTTCTTCGACTACTGGAACCTCTATAGTTGTTACTTGAACCGGAGTTGAACTTTCCCCCTCAACTAGCGATGTGGAAGTGTTGAGTGACAAATCTTCGGATAGAGTTGGACCAGAGACGTCGGCATGATGCTGTTGAGCTATTGGAGACATAAGAATTTTAGAGAGATGAGCAGTCTCTATGGGGTCAAAAAGGTCATCTTAGTTAACCTCAACTATATTAAGAGGACCCCAGGAGACTGGCATATCAATTTCCAAGATGAACTTAGTTTCAGTTGAAGGAGCAGTGTTGCAGACATGATAGTCATCAAATTTAACGTTGAAGCTTTCTACTATCAGTCTTGTGCATTTGATGAGAACCTGATAGGCTACTTTATTGGTGGAGTAGCCAAGAAAAATGCCTTCATCGGATTTGGATGCAAATTTGTTAAGGTGATCTTTGTTGTTGATCAAAAAACATCTGCATTCAAATATGTGAAAGAATCTGACATTTGGTTTACGGTGGTTCAGGCCCTCATAAGGAGTTTTGTTTAGACGCTTGCAAACAATGATTCTATTCTGAACAAAGCACGTAGTTGCCACTGCTTCGGCCCAGAAGTATAGAGGAAAGTTTGCAAAATTTAGCATGGATCTAGCTGCTTCGACTAGAGTGTGATTTCTTCTCTCTACAACTCCATTTTGCTGCGGTGTGTAGGGTGGCGAAAAGTTGTGACTAATGCCTTTGGAAACCAAGAAATTATTCAGGAGATGATTCGTAAACTCGGTTCCATTGTCACTTTGGATTCTTCAAATTGGTAATTTTACTTGGAGTTCAATTTCTTTGATGAAGTTGATTAGAACTTGCGGTGTTTCGGATTTGAGCCTCAGGAAGAAGACCCAAGTGAAACGAGTGAAGTCATCAACTATAACCATTATATACTTCTTGTGATGGAGACTGGCTATGGAAGATGGACCGCAGAGATCAATGTGCAAGAGCTCTAAGGATTCAGAAATTGATGAATCAATCACCAGTGGATGGCTTACCTTCGAATGTTTACCACACTCACAAGCTGGGTAGAGTGTATCATCGTTGTACTTTAGAATGGGGAGACCTCGGACAAGTTCTCCGGTGACAAGGTTGTTGATATACCGAAAGTTCAGATGAGCTAGCTTGCGGTGTCACAACTGAGGAGTTCTTTGTTGTACCGAAGAGAGGTTGTTGTCCTCGGAATACAAGTTCTCACCTGTGCAACTTCTGCATTCACTATCAATCCAAGACACCGCAGACCCTATACCGCACTCGGCTACTTCCATGTTCAATCCTCGCATACCGCATACCTGAAGCATACTGGAAATCGCTTCATTCTTCGGTACCCCTGTCTTCGCAATCCACCTGTCCTAACCTTGACCGCAAACCTCATCGAAGACCTCTATCTTCGGTGATCGCCTTCTCTTTGGAAACCGTCACTGCAGACCTTCCAATTCACCAAAGACTTTCCTCTTCGGTAACCTCCATCTCCTCGCCAATCACTGTACACTTCAGAAATTTTCAATCCTACTGAAGACTTAGGTCTTCGGGAATCCCCTTTCTTTCTCATCCTTCCACCCTTCCTTCTAAACCTCGTTCAGCCAAACCTCTCATACCACAACCCCCTTTTTAACCTTATTTTTTTATTCTTTTATTTAACTCTCATTTATCCTTTTTTTATCACCATTTTTCTACTAATTTTTAGCCTTTTTTTTTCTCTTTCGCTACAAACAAAACCCCAACATATACCTTTTTTACATTAATTTTTTATTTTAACACCATTTTTTTAAAACCAATTATTTTTATTAACACCAATTTTTACCATTACAACCCATGATCAGATTCACTTTTATGAAGAATAACTTTTACAAGACTCGTTATTGTCTTCGCGAAAGAGGTTATTATAGAATATTTATTCAAGCTTCGATTGTCACGATGAGTTACTTCTTGCTAATTATATTGGAAGAATTTTAAAATTCTTCGCATGAGGATATCCCTTTAATCAAGGTCCATCGACCAAAATTCCTTGGATCAGTGTCTTAGGACTAGTTATCCTCCATACTGCAGCCGGACATCATTTTTTTTCTTCATGATGATTGCACCGCAATTGTGTCTGATCAGCAAAGTTGCTTTGCAACCTTCGGTCTACAAGATTTGTATGACTTTTTGGTCTTGATCTTCGGTTGATGAACCATGTGTCTTGACCAAGTGTACTTTATTTATTGAAGACCATTTCAGGAGTTTTGACATCGTAGTTTGGGTAGATCATCATTTTTTAGTAGACCAAAGATTTTTATGCAAAGTTCTTATTTGTTACTTCAATACTTGTTCAAACAGTTTTCAGCGACAGAATCAACTGACTACATATGTCCAGGGAGTATTTATTTTACTCCCATTCACGTGTTTTATCGAGACCCTTCATACATCTAGGGAGAGGATGTAAAGCTCTTGGAATTTGACACTCTCCATCTAAATTTATTTATTTATTTTTGATATATGGGCATTGGTTATCAAAAATAGGGAGAGAATATTATGGGTATTTGGATTATTGGTTATGTTTTTTAGAGTGTGGATATTGAAGATATCCGGGAAAAGGAGATTATATAGTATCTTGCGTGCTAATTGCCCTTGGCTTATCATCTACTTTTTTAGTCAAACCAACGTCATGATGACAATTTTAATTGAAGTTTGAAGTCCTATCCTTGCCTGCGGATCACTACAACTTCTATTCTTGGATCCAGACTTGTTTATTATTCCAACTCAACAACAGGATGTTTTTATGTTTTTAGCAAGTTATTCTTTTGAAGAATTTTGGGTGTATTAAGATTCAAGAACTTGAGATGTTTCATACTTTTGAAGCCAAAGTGTGACTTGATTATTAGACGTTCAGTTCAGAAGTTACTGTTGTACACTTTTGAAGTTGATCAGCATGGCTTACTAATCACATCTGTAGAGTGGAATCTCACTCTTCAACACCAGAGTTGCTTGATCCTTCGTTGCGTAGAAGACTTTGAGTATAGATATTTCATCGACCAGTTTCAGACATCACAGACACTTCATAGGTTTAGAGACATTTCAACATTTGTTTCTCATTATGTATCATTTTTATTACCACATAAGCTAGTTGGTTAGTATGTATTTTAGCTTTTTATCAATGTATTTGTATCGCTCATCATTTATGGGCATTTAGGAAGAGATTGTTGGAGCATGGAAATTCTCTACAAATTATGAGTGATAAGTTAGGTTATTATATTCCATTTTATTGTTTGTAAGTTACCCCTCTCTATAAATAGAGAGGGAACGGTCATTTGTTTTGCATACACCACTATGTAGTCCCTTTGTCTAGTTAGAGAGAACGGGAGAGTGATCTCTCCCAACCCATGTGTTCTTCATTATAATATTTCCTCTCTTTCTAGTAAATTATCGGATTACTCATCTTCTTATATTCTTCATATATTTTGTTATCGTTAAATCTCAACATATTATTCCGCACGTGCCGATTGTTCAAATGGGATCCTACACCTACGTTCATCGTAGGTCATTATGAGATCTTCCGCCTACGCTCAACATAGGGGACTATCATATGCTCAGCGTAGGACACTAAAATGTAAAAAATAATAAATTTAAACTTTAGAGAATTATACCTGAGGATACGGGTGTTGCAACTATCCCACACTTGAATCAAACTTCATCCTCGAAGTCCACTGCTGCAAATAACTCTAGGTAATGCTCGCTTATCTCCTCCTCGGCCTCCAATATCCACTCCAATCCCTTCCGGTGCTACCAATTCACCTTCACCAAGCCCACCATCTTGTTGCACAAGGTCATCGTCTTCCTATCAAGGATTGCAATCGGTCCCTCTATGTAATTCAGGCGCTCATTAACCTGAATGTCGTTAAAGGGTACCATTACGGAATCATCAACTAAACACTTCCATAGTTGAGAGACATGCAAAGTGTTGTGGATTTAACTAAGCTCATCAGGCAGGTACAACTGATATGCAACTTTTCCTACTCTGAAGATAATCCTGAAAGGACCAATATACATGGGGCCCAACTTGCCCAACTTTCGAAACCAGATGTAGCCTTTCCAAGGTGACTCCTTCAGAAGCACTACGTCTCCAACCTGGAACTCAAGGTCCGTGTTGGATTAGGTGTCTAATCCTATAACTATAATTGGTATGTACTTGAATTGATAGTGACATGGTCCATTTGGGTTGCCTTCACACTTGCAACTAGACAGGATGATTAATTGAGGAAGAGGAATAATTTATTAATTTGATTAATAAATTGGAATAAATGATTTATTAATATGTTATGGAAATAATATATTAATTAGTAATCATATTATCAATTAATATTTAATCAGAAATTAATTTGGAATAAATTTTAGGATTAAAGGAATTAATTAAAAGTGCAGGGACTAAAAGTGTAATTGTTCAATAGTTGAGCAAAATGGTCCAGGACCTTCCTGGGGGAAGGGTGGACGATTTCAATGTATATATGGAAGATTATTCTAGAGTTTCTAGAATATCTTATCATATATGGATAATCAAAGGAGGTGGATAATTACCATATTAGAGATTAGGGTTATCCATAGCATCCTTGGTGCACTATAAATAAAGTCCTTAACCATAAGAATTTTGGCTACTCTTTGGAAGAAGCAAGAACCGGAAAAATTTGATCTCCTCCTCCTCTTTCACATCATTCTATTGCATTGTGTGTTTGTGAGCCATTAGAGGTGTTACACTTGTGACACTAAGTTCTCAAGATTCAAGATCTACAAGGGAATCATTGTTATTACAATATAGCAATCAAGGTATGTAACCAAACCCTACTTCTAAATAGATTTCGAAAATTGTAGTTGCTTCCTAGGGTTTCTCCTTTTATGTTCAAGTTTGCATGTTCGATTAAAGAAAACCTAGATCCAAAGCGTTAGGGTTGCATGCACACATATGAATTGTTGTTATGCTCAAAACCCATAAGTGGTATCAGAGACTAGTATTAGTTTTCTATTGAATATGATGCAATTGTGAATTGTTCAAAGGAGAAGGAAACATAATTATCATTCTTTTCATCGAACTCGTCGAGTTGATCTTTGAACTCGACGAGTTGACATGCAACTCGATGTGGTAATTGCCCAACTCGACGAGTTGCACTGTCAGGTCCTATTTTTTCAGTTTTGATAATTATCTCATGGACTGATTAGGATAATTACCTTAAATTCATTTTAATTGTTTAAATTGGATATTTTAATCAGTAATTTTGTATCCTTATCATGAATTCATGATTGAGTTAAATTATTTTTGATAAAGATAAAATTAATTTATTAATTTAATTATTAAAAATTTTACCCTAGTATTTTTGAAAATTTTTAAAATTACATCATTGGTTTTAAATTTTAAAAGTTAAAGTTAAATATATAACATTGGAAATTTTTAAATTTTTAAATTTAAGAACCCTAGTATTTTAAATGTTTAAAATACACCCATATATATATTATAAAATTAAAAGTTAATATTTATATATATGGATAAGAAAAGCCAGTCTTGCTGTTAGTAGGTCCCATTCATGAAACTGGTTTATAAAGGGAGTTTAAGAAAGCGACCTATAAAACGACCGCCATTGAGTATCCACTCTTACCCACCGCTTTCTTGATTATGGGAGGGTCGTTAGCCGAACGGGTTTGATAAGTATACTGATATGTAAAGTAACTAAATGTTTTTTTTTAAAACAACCCACTCTTAGTTAGTATAGGGAAAATGTGAATTTGATGCTAACCCATGGAATTGCACATTACACCTTATTGGTCGTCAGTGGAGCATGTGTGGTTAACCGACACAGTAATGCAAGACTAATATTGTTGGCAATGGGTGTCTCGTAAATTATCATTGATTAATGGAGCGTGTGTGGTTAACTGGCACATTCATTATATGATAAATGACATCGAGAATACCAAACTAATTTTCATGGTTATTCACATCTCGTTTGTTATCCTCGACATCCTAGTCACAAAATGAGCATAATCGAGATTAAACATGCCATTGAATAGTTCAATGAATCTCAAAAGACCTAGGAGTTTCATAAGATTGAAATTGGTAAATGCTTTACTTACCTAAAATAGATTTGAATTTGATTCCGACATCCCTCTCCAAAATTCGAATCGAAAATATGGATCCTAGCCTTAATTTAAATTTTTGGGTTAATAATTAAGGATTCAAATCAACTAACTTGAATTCTCTTTTCTCCCTTTATATATGTCGAGTCAAGACAATAATGGTCTTCATATTTCTTCTGGAAATGATTTTCCTTTTGAAGGTGTTCTTCGACATGTTGATCAAGGTGAAAGAATGTTCCCTTTTTCAAGCAATGGTGGAACTGGAAATCATGTTTCTCTAACTTTTCCTTCATCTCCTCCAGTAATTCTCCCTAAGCCACATTTTCTTCAAGCTGAAAAATACAAAGTCACTCAACCCCTAGTGGCAAGCAAACAACAAAGATGGAAAGTTTGTGTGTGCACATCTTCTTAATATGAAATTGCACATTAACAGATTGGGGATGTTGGGTATCGTTTTCCCAAGGGAGATGGCCATTGATTTGGTTCTACTTTCGCTTCCCGATTCATATAGTCAATTCATTAAAGACTTCTATGAGAGGGATCACGATGTGACCCTAATCGATCTGACATATATGTAGATTGCTACTAAAGTAGAAATTCTTAAGAGCACAAATCAAGAAAATATGTTTGAAGGATCTGTCTCCCAAGTTTCCATGGACGTTAAAAATGGCAACGTTGGTAGTCCGGAAAAGATTTCTCTTTCCAATGGAATGGGATCAGCCAAGGTCAAACTGTTTGACCATATGGTAAAGAGAAAGGCTAAACCTGGGATGGTCCCATGTGCTATTCCTGAAAATTCCATATGTTTCTATTGCCAATTGAAGGGGCATTGGATACGAAGCTATCCAGAATACCTAAAAGATCTCAAAGATAGTAAATTCAACTCGTATTACTCTCCTTCAGGTACATCCACTATCTAACTCTATTTTATTAAGTTGCTATTCATAGATTCTTAATACATGGTGTGATAGTCAATTTTTGATGTTTTTGAAGGATCTAAGAGAAATATGGAAGCTTGAGAAGAGTAAGTTGAATTTGATCATGAGAGATGGATTTCGGTCGCATGGTCCGATGATCAGATTTTGGAAGCTGTTGCGTAGGAGTTATGGTAGATTAAGAGATTGCCTAGGAAATATCTAGAAACATAGTTTTCATATTTTTGCATTTTAAGGACAAATTTTTCTGCATATTATCAATAAACTGAAATTTTGATTTATTTACTTTGTATTTCCTTGCAATGGCATTTATGAGAATTGGTGGTTATATTTCTATTATTAGCAATGTTAAATATGGATTTGATTCTTAATTATTTCGTTGGTGGAAATGTCATAATCAACCAATTTAAAAGGACTTCTCACTACCCAAGTTTCAATTAGATAGAAACTTGGAGTCATATAATTCGAATTGTGTGATGTATGAGAACCTTGATCGTTGGAAGACCATGATTAATTCGTTGATCACACGTTTATGTGAGTCAAGTGAAGGAGTAAAGGATCTAGTACACATTGATGTGGACTATTTAGATCCACCACAAAGAACGATAACTCTATTCGTCATGGTTTACTGATGTTTCAGTGAACATGGTTGTGTTTATAAGATTAAGCAGAATTCTAACACTTTGAAAAGTTTTCAAAGTGTAATAGAACGAATAAGAAGAATCTATTAGGTTTCAATCAAGGATAAGAGTTATACTCTGGTAACTACAAATTGTATCTTAAAGCTTATTTCAAACTAAGTAGGTTTATGGCACCTCATGAAATGTGGAGTAGAAATGTTTTCTTACTCTATCACATTTGGAATTGGTAGTTGTGATGTTTTGGTTAAAAACAAAGGATGAACTAAGACCAATTCAATGAAGTGTTTTCTTGACAATAATATACACTAACTTTTAAATATATTTTTTTGCTCGTCAAGGGGTACTCCTTGAGAGAGAAACTTATATGTCAAGAAATCAGTGGGAGTTTTATTGATCTTGAAGAGTTTCAGGAATCAGTCAAGAATAAACCTTTTAGTTGTCACTAGCACACGACTTAAGGTTGATAACCTATCGTGTACAGTTGACACATTCTTGTTTTTGTGCATCCACTTGTTGTATTGGCAATGCTTATGAGTTCTATGGTTCTCATGTAAGAGCAAAAGGCAGAGCACGTTGGTCAATGATGGTACATTGTTTAATGGAAGTGAACTGCTTAACAACAAGGAAGCACTGGTAGGCCCTCGCGCTACCAGAAGGAAAGAAATCGAGAACAAACAAGTTCAGTCCATGAAAGGAAAACTTAAAATTGATTTTGGTTTTGTCGTCTACCTTATCTTATGATTGCAAGTTAGAATTGATAAATTTAATTGGATAGGAACGCATACACCATAAAATCTAGATGGCAAAAGTTTTCGCTCTAATTCATGAAAATGATTATGAGGAAATACTTTAGCTAGTAGATTTTAAAGATTGATGAATATCATTATGATTAGCAGTTGTGATAATTGCATTCTCAAGTTCACAATATGATTACGGAATCCCTTTTCATAGTTCGAATTGTGAGAAATAGCAAAGAATAGTTTGAACGTTCAGGGCTTATTGCTATAAGTTCTGAAAAAGTTTAAACACACACATATGCTATCTCATGAAGGTGTATGAGCTTGAGAAGTCTAGTTGAAGACTTCTTGAACCATTACATATCATAAATCTACACTTTAGTAAGAAAGTCAAAAAGTATTGATTTCTGGGTACATGTCAAAGCTAGTGGGAGTGTAATTCTTGTGCTGGTAAAAGTGTGGTTGTTATGCTAAGTGTTGCAAGTTGGCAATACTATTTGTAGGAAAGAAATTTTACAAATTTGCAAGTTGCAAAGTTTGGGAATTATTTCGCTACAAAAGGATTTAGTTGAGAGGACACTTATACTTCATTTCAAATCTGAAAGTTTAGATTGAAAGGATTTGAAAGAACTTGGTCATTGGCATATATGAATATCATGTTGAAATGATTCAACATAGGAAATGCAATATGGAAATATTATAGAAAGAGAATGAACAAATATTAGGTCTTTGTATATGACGTTATGAATCAAGTCCCATATGCTTCAGATATAGGATTGATTAAATATGCTATAATATTCACTTGTTCTATTATTCCAAATGCCTAGGGAATTGAGAGGGGAAAAAGGACTAGAAAAAGATGTGAATAAAGTTGTTAAACAACTGTCAAGAAGAGTCTGAGGTTTACCAAAAGAATTGTTGCTTATGGACAGTTAGAAGTATAGTATTAATTTGGACGGACCACATTGACATAATTATAAATGGAGGTGACTCTTGTTCGGAATTGATGGTCATATGGTAATATAGAAATATTTCGATAATAAGGGTTGGTTATTTAAATCTACATGTGAGTTAGAAAACTTAGCACAAGGAAAGTCTTCAAGTAGTTACCTTGAATTTGATATTTCATTACCATGAAATTGTTTTAAGTAACAAAGTTTCAATGGAACGTTCTGTAACATCATTGGCTAAGTCTTGGTGACGTTGACGCCACATTATCACAAAAGGATGTTGAATGTAAGGTTGAACTCTAACACATTTTGAAATGAAAAGAATTTGGAATTCTTACACTTGTAATAAGGATTTGGAATTGTGATGTGAGCATCATTGGAATTATGTCCAATTGATCTGCTCACAAAGGAAGGACTATAAAGAGACATAATATGCATGTTTATTGCATGGCATGACTGATGTTTAATTCAAGTGTTTAGTTGATTAATCAAAACATTATACAATTAATAAAGGCTAATTAATATGGTGATTAAATAATAAGTGTTTTATTTATATTTAATAGTTTTGAGACCATAGTTACTTAGGTTATTATTGTGTTTCATTTTTCATGTTTTACTTCCCGAATAATTGGATTATTTAAACGTCCACAGTCGATCATACTTTTGGAAGTAAGTATTGAATTAAGACTTTCGTGAATCAGACTGTAGGTTGTCTAATGGGGTTAGACATAGCAATGGTTTGCTGCAGTATTCATGAGTACTGTTGAAATGGGGATTTAAGTATTGGATTAACCCATGGTCAAAGAATTACTTCATGGATTTTATTACGAGTAATTTTAAGACGATAATATCTTATATTCTTAAAACGGAGATATATGAGATGTTGTTTATGAGTCAGTTGTGCATTGATAATACGCAAATGCATTAATAACTTGATATTATAAAACGTATTATTGTGCATGATTTGATGAGTAAATAGTGCAAGCATATAAGTCAAAGTTTATCCGTTCCTTTTCCCTAATGGGAAAATCGATATTTGTGGGCCCCTCGATGATTTGATGATGTCATCTAAAGCATTTCGCTAAGCCTGGACTAAATTGATGTGCTCAATTATTAGTCTGATATCAGTAGTCATAAATTAGAAATTGGGAAACAAAACTTGTACAATGAGATTGATTATAATCCATGTCTCATGTCCATACGATATCTTGTAGAATAAAGGAGTATTTGATCACTTATCTTAGGACATGCAAATGACTAGGTCAGAGTTCGAAAAAAGCTTTGAGAGCTATGATTGCTTGCCTAAGCCTATAACTACAATTGGTATGTATTTGAATTGATAGTGGCATGGTACTTTTGGGTTGCTTTCACATTTGCAACTAGACAGGATAATTAATTGAGGAAGAGGAAGAATTTACTAATTTGATTAATAAAATGGAATAAATGATTTATTAATATATTATGGAAATAATATATTAATTAGTAATCATTTTATTAATTAATATTTAATCAGAAATTAATTTGGAATTACTTTTGGGATTAAAGGAATTAATTAAAAGTGTTGGGACTAAAAGTGCAATTGTTCAATAGTTGTGCAAAAGGCTCCAGAACCTTCACAGGGAAGGGTGGACGATTTCGATGTATATATGTAAGATTATTCTAGAGTTTGAAGAATATCTTATTATATATGGATAATCAAAGGAGATGGATAATTACCATATTTGAGATTAGGGTTATGCATAGCATCCTTGGTGCACTATAAATAAAGTCCTTAACCATAAGAATTTTGGCCACTCATTGGAAGAAGTAAGAACCGGAAAAATTTGATCTCCTCCTCCTCTCTCACATCATTCTCTTGCATTGTTTGTTTGTGAGCCATTAGAGGTGTTACACTTGTGACATTAAGTTCTCAAACTTCAAGATCTACAAGGGAATCATTGTTATTAAAATATAACAATCAAGTTATGTAACCAAACCCTAATTTTATATAGATTTCGAAAATTGTAGTTGCATCCTAGGGTTTCTCCTTTTGTGTTCAAGTTTGCATGTTCAATTATAGAAAACCTAGATCCAAAACATTAGGGTTGCATGCACACATATGAATTGTTGTTATGCTTAAAACCCATCAGTCCGAACGTTACTGGTCAGTATAACTCCTCTAACGACTATGCGCGGTCCGCAACCGATTGCGCACCCACTGTATCAACCCTGTAGTCTTGAGTACTACCTCAATACTCCTTACCACTTGATGCCCGACCTCACCCCAACAAACTAGGGTCTGACATTTCCTCCCGTAGATTATATCGAATATAGGTTGATCAATACTGGCATGATAATTGTTGCTGTAGGAGAACTCAACTAATGGAAGATAGGTATCCTAACTCCAGAGCATATACTCGAGCATCCGAATAGTACGCTCACTCTATCTGTTAGTCTGAGGGTGTTATGTGGTGATGAAAAGTAACTAAATACCCAACTCCTCATGAAACTTTCTCCAGAACCTAGAGTTGAAATGAACATTGTGATTAGAAACCACTGAACCCTATTTCAAACAACTACCTTCTTGATGTAAACTCTAGCCAACTTCTCGGCGGAAATTCTCTGAGCAGTAGGGATGAAATGATAAATCTTGGTCAATCTATTAACAATGAACCAAAAAGAATCAACCCCATGTGTCGTCCTTGGAAAATTCGTGATAAAGTCCATAGTGATCTCCTCCTATTTCCATATGGGAATGGGTAACGATTGCATCTTGTCGTGGAGTCTCTGATGTTCGGCCTTGAATTTCCGGCAAGTCAAGCATTGCTCCACATACCATTTTATATCCTTCATCATGCAGGGCTACCTGTAGCTCAATCTCATATCCCTATACATATTTGTGGCCCCCAGATGGATCGAAAAATTTGACTTGTGAGCTTCCTCCAATAATGTATGCCTAACCCCACCATCAATTAGAACCCATACTCTGCCGCAATGAGTCAATAATCAATGACTATCCTTGAAAAATAATGGAATTTGACCCATGATTCTTTCTTCCTTCCATTTTTATCTCTTCAACCCCTCCATTTATGCCTTCTTGATTATATCTAACATTGGTTAAACAATAACCATCTTCAAACATAGATCTCTGATGGGTGCACTTTCTGCGTTGTGACTCAAGGCATCGACTATGACATTGGCCTTCTAGGATGATATAGAATCTCACAGTCATAACTCTTCACCACATCTAACCATATGTGTTGCCTCATTTTCAAGTTCGGTTGATCTACAAAATCTTAAGCTTTTGTGGTCCGTGTCAAGAAGTAATTTGCTTGGAATAAACCAAGGTTTCTAACTAGTAAAATTAATCCTATGTAAATAATGTCACCAAATCTTGAGGTAAAAAAACATAGCCCCCAGTTCCAAGTTATGCATAGGGTAATTTGCCTCGTGAGGTTTCAACTGCCTCGATGCGTAAGCTATCAAATGACCCCTCTTCATAAGTACTGAATCTAAACCCAAAACCAATGCATAACAATCAAAAAGCCATCCATACCCTCAGGAAGGGTCAAAATCAGAGCCTCACACAATCTTTGTTTCAAGGTATCACATGCTACCTGATACTTAGGCCCCCATCAAAATGTAATATTCTTCTTTGTCAATCGGGTCAAAAGAACAAAAATCTTGGAGAAATCAGGAATGAATCTCTGGTAATAGCCTGCTTGCCCAAGGAAACTTCAAACCTCTGATTGTCTCCCCATAATCTCCCATCGCATCATTGCCACGATCTTGGTCGGATTGACCAATATACCCTTCTGGTTGACAATGTGCCCCTAGAATTGCACCTCGCATAACCAGGACTCACATTTGGAGAACTTGACATAAAGCCTCTCCCTCCTCAATGTATCAAATACCTCCTACAGATGCTCATAATGTCATTCCTTGGTCTTAGAATAGAACAGGATATCATCAATAAACACTATCACAAATCAGTCCAACATCGGCCTGCACATCCAGCTCATGAGATCCATGAATGTTGTCGGAGCCCAAATGGCATCACCACAAACTCACAGTGACCATAGCGAGTCCTGAATGCTGTCTTATGCACATCCTCATCCTTCACCCTCATCTGATGATATCCTGATCTTAAATCGATCTTGGAGAACCAAGATGCACCATGGAGCTGATCAAGTAAATCGTCGATCGTATGAAGTGGATAACGGTTATTCACTGTTAACTTATTCAGCTCCCGGTAGTCAATGCACATCCTGTGTGAACCATCCTTCCTTTTCAAAAACAGGATCGGTGCTCCCTATGCTGAACTGCTCGGTCTAATGAATCCTGTGTCTAACAGTTCTTGCATTTGTGTAGACAACTCCTGCATCTCCGAAGGTGCTAAGTGACAAGGCACCTTGGCTATCGACGCCACACCTAGAATTAGATAAATCTGAAACTCAACCTGCCCCTCAGGAGGTACTCCCGGTGAATCCTCAGGAAACATATCGGGGAACAATCGAACAATAGGCACGTCATCCACAATCTTCCTTTCCTCAAATCATATATCCATTGCATACACTAAGAACCGGAACACCCCTTTTGAAGATACCTCCTAGCTCTCATAGTTGAATAGACAGTCGATCCACGCTGAGCACCCTTGCCATGAATAACCAGTTCTCCCCCACTTGGGCTTCGAACTCTCACTAACTAATGCGCACAATCAATCATAGCCCCATTAGGGCCCAACATACCCACTATAAACTTTTTCCCTCGCATAGGAATCATAACAAGATCAATCGAATACCTCTTACTGAACATATTTAGAACACATCCCTGATGAACTCTCAAAGTGCTCATGGAATGATCATCAACAATCTCCACCTCCAACGGATATTGTAGTGTGCTTAGAGCATTGCTAAACTTCTAATTAAGTGCAAGAGACACAAACAATTGGGTAGAACCCGAATAAAAAAGAACAAGATTCAGAAATCCATTCACTAAGAACATTCCTAAATTTGAACAAACACAGAACATAAGCATATACAATGAAAGCAGAGAAAGAATGAAAAAAAGACATAGCGGTAACCACATCTGGTGGTGCTTGTGCTTCCTCGAATGTCAACGGGAATGGCCTACTCTTCACTACGGAAGCCTCTGCCTTGCCCTAGCGGCCACCCGTAATCCTGAAGGTGGATGGCACGGTAGCCACTACTGCTCTTCCTATTAATATCAGGCATTCAAACTTCGTGTGGCCGGTTTTGATTACAATGGAAGCAAATCAGACTCGATACTTGAGTATAATCCCTGCTAAAATCACTAGTCCTTCCCCACTTATAGTAGCCTAGACCACCAACTCGGCACACCCCATTGTGCAGTTTCCCGCACTTGCCATAATAGCTCCGGTCTTGGTAGCCTATATATCATGAGGTAACAGTCTTTGGGCTCTTCAGTGGGCCCACTGCTACATAAACCTGCTCCAGCTTACGCTTCGTCTGAAGCTCCAGCTCAATCTCTTATTCTCAGGCTCTAGCGATCATGTCCTCTAGGGTCTTGCAGTTCGATATGCTCACAAACTCTCAAATGTCATCCCTAAGCATGTCGTGGTACCTTGTATTCTTCATCTCCTCATCTGCAGCATACGGTAGACCCAACAAAGCTCTTTCCCGGAACTTGGCGGTGATCTCCGCCACAGTCTCCGTATTCTGGTAAAAGTCCTGCAACTCCATTACCAACTGCTGCACCTCGATAATAGGTGCCGACTCAGCTCTGAAGTTGAAGCTGAAAATCAAAAAAGAATCAGGAATTTATCTGAAGAGCATGGAGCATGCTTTAACAGCATAGGACGTACCCGACCCCATAGGTTACGCGTTGTTTTAGAGTTTTTAAGGGAGCTTAAAGGCCATTAACCCTAAGAGCATCTCCAACCCACTCCCATTCTCCGTTTTTTCCTCCATTTCTTCTCCCATTCCTCTCCAACCCTACCCCATTTCTTCCCCCCATTTTTGAGGGAAATGAATAGTATAACACCATATTTGGTGTTATACTATTCATTTCGCCCAGAATGGGGATGAACTTTGAGTTGTCGGTTTTAGTCCCTCGTTTTATATATTTATACATTTCTGGTTTTTTTACCTACTAATTATTATTTAAATGTAATATTTAATACTTATAATATTGTGTTGTATATTGAATTATATTAATTAATTATAAATATATTTTTTTTTATCAAATTCATTTTAAAATTTAAATAGATATCGAAAATTTTAAAACACAATAACGTATTTTACAAAAGCTTATAATTACGTATTATAAATATAATATTATTTATTTAATATTATTGTAATGAAAAAAATATAGATTATATATTTGTTAAAACCAAATTAATAGAAGGCGTGTATTTTACAATTTATATAAGTTAAAAGAATGGAATATACTTTTTGGAGGTAAAAATGGGGTAAAAAATGGAGTAAGGTTGGAGATGAAACACTATTTACCCTATTTTTTACTCCATTTTTAGGGGAAAAAATGGAAGTGGGTTGGAGATGGTCTAAGGACTTTTCCATTTCAGTCTCCACTTCCTCTAGAACACCTCTAAAGAAACTATAGCCTGCATTAAAGTGTTTGAAAACCATCCTCTCTTAAATCCATTTTGGCACTATCTAATGTTCATTTGGTGCTTTCTTTTGGTGGTATTTTTCTCTAAAAGGAAGAAGAACAAGAAAGACTGGTCTTTTAAGCTATGCATTTGAAGTTTTCAGCCTCCATTCACCGTCTAGACCCTTATGACTTGCAAAGATCATTGATTTATTGTGTTTCATCAATAGATCTATGAGGATTTGGTGTTTTGGTCCCTTTCTATGAGTTTTGGTCCCTTTGTGACTTGTTCCATGGAGTTTGAAGAACTCCATGAGCTCTGGTTCATGTTTAAAGTTTAGATCTAGTGATTTGGTGGAGTAAAGAGTGTGTGAAAGAACTCTATTTACTCCATGAATGAAGAAAGTGGGTTTATGGACATTTCTTAACTTAAATTTTAGATCTTGAAAGTTTGTGGCATTATTATGGATAAAGTTGGAAACTTTATCCATCCAAACATCATGTTGATTTAGATCAAAAATTTGGAGACTTGGACTTAATGGATTAAGTTGAAAAAGATGCATTTTGGTCCCTTTGAGACTTAAAGTATAGATCTTGGTTTTTTGGATCATCCCAATGGATAAATTTGGGAACTTTATCCGTTATGAAGCTATTAGGAACTAGATATGATTTTATGAGCCTTGGTATTTATAGATTAAACTCTAAATAAATAAAAGTTTTTCAAACTAAAACCACGACATGGCAAAGGAAGGCCCACGATATGGTGGCAAGACTCATCGTGACATTTTTATCGTTTGGTAGCCACGACGTGGCTAGCAGTTTGGCATGACATGTAGACTTGATGACTTGACTTTGATTATTGACTTTTTGACTAGTTTGACTTTTGATCAAACTTTGGCAGAATCGAGTATTTGGCTAAGGAATGGTCTCTGTTTGACATTAAGTAACTTGGGTTGGCTGTTCTGTTGCTGAGATACCTATTGAGCTTCTGTTCAATAGTTTAGGTTAGTTTTCTCACTATACTATGTAGGATACTAGGTGTTGTAATATGCTAGATTGTCTTTGTCACTTTTGCATGAAAGACCACGGTTGGATCATGACAGGAAAGACTACAGCTACGTTATAGCAACAAAAGTGATTATAAGATCATGGTTGGATCATAACATTCACATTAAGTGTCATTGTATGTATGTTTTTCTTTGTGACTTTCATGAAAGACCATTGTTGGATCATCAAAGAAAAAACTGTAGCTGAGCTATAGTAACAACAATGATTGTAAGACTACGGTTAGATAATAACATTCACATTGGTTGAAATATACCCTTAGGGTTTGGCCCATTATATATATGGTATGTGATATATTGGGGAAATCACTAAGCTTTGTGCTTACAGTGTTGTATTTAAATTGTTTCAGGTTTTCTTATATTAAAGGAAGGGCACGACTTGAGTGCATCGCATCCATTAGAGTTTTCCAACTTTTATGTTTATACTATGATAAATGTTTTAAATAAAATGGTTTTATTTAGATCTTTGAAGATGTAATTAGAAAAAATGCTTTCAATTTTAAATGACAAAATTTTGTTTGAAACTTAGGATGTTACAAATATATAATATCTCCTTACGTTATAAGCCTTTCCCACTAAATTTAATAAATGGATAAGTAATAGGTCAAACATTGCAAAGATAGTTGAATCCGCGAGACAGCTCTTTGACAGGAAATTTCTATCTTAAGACACTTCAAAGCAATCATTTATTTGTACATATTTCATTTTTGTAATCTCAAAATCAAGTACGATTTCTAGTTTGTATTGAATTCTATTGATTTAGTTCAATGATGTTATATTTGTTTGGCTTTTTTATTTTTTTGCTAAGAATCATGATTGTATATTTCTATCATAACATAAAAATCAAACTTAAGTTTTTAAAAGCAAAGTTAAAAACTTGGCATTTTCCACCTGTATTAATGCTAAAGTTAAGAAATGGTTAATTTTAGAGATTGATAAACTTCTTGAGGATGGTCTCGGTTCTCAAGAGGTTTCAATTGAGAGACAAAATCTCATGGGCAAAATACATGATATGAAGAAACTTAATTTTAGTGAATTGGCGCAAAAAGTTAAGTTCAAATGGAATTTGAAAGGTAATGAAAATACAAAATTTAACCATGGTATTTTGAAGAAGAAAAGGAGACAAAACTCTATTAAAGGTATTCGGGTGGAGGGTGAGTGGATAATACAACCTAGTAGAGCTAAAACAAAGATTTTTAATTTCTATAAAAAGAAGTTTGAATCATTTCTACGGGTTGCGCTCGTTAATCGGTGTTCTCGGTTTAAGTAAATGGAACCGTCACATTTTAATTTTCTTCATATTACTCCTTCTCTTGATGAGATTCGTGAAACTGTTTTGGCTTGTGAGAGTGATAAGGCTCCAGGACCTGATGGTTTTACTTTTTAGTTTTTCAAAATATATTGGGTGTTTAAGTTGAATCATATGATCATATCCCATCTGGATGTAATATTTCTTATATCACTTTAATCCCCAAAGTGTTGAACCCTTTGTCTATTAACAATTATTGACCGATTACTTTAATTGGAGTACAATACAAAATTATTGCAAAGCTTTTGGCTCTTCGCCTTGCTATGGTAGTTGCTTTTGTGATCAGCTCGTAGCAGTGTTCCTTTGTTAAAGATAGACAAATTTTAGACGATCTTTTGATTCTTAATGAGGTGGTCGGCTGGTGCAAGAAAAAGCTCATGATTTTTAAAGTTGATTTCGCAATAGCTTTCGACTCGCTTTCTTGGAATTATCTTTTCATTGTTATGAATTTTATGGGATTTTCTAAGAAATTGTCTTATTTGATTCGTGCGCTCAATAACGTTCGATCTTCCGCGTTAGTTAACGGAAGCCCGACTGATGAATTTTCTATCAAACATGGTTTGTGTCAAGGTGACCCCCTTTCTTTGTTTTTGTTTATTCTTGCTATGGAAGGTTTACATGTGGCTATGGAGGATGTGGTCATTGCTAGTATTTTTAGTGTCATTAATATTGGAGACGAAGAATTTTTTATCACATCTTTTTTATGTTGATGATGCCATTATTAATGGTGATTGAATTCGGTAAAATATCCTAAATATTATTGGTACTTTTCCTTGTTTTATATGGTGTCGGGGTTACAAGTTAATTTGAAGAAATCTAACTTGTATGGTGCAGGGGGTTTTGTTCAATCTGGTGGATTATTTTGTTGCGCTAACAAGGTGTAAGGCAACTCATCTTCCCTTTGTTTACCTTGGGTTGCCGGTAGGATCTCTTATGTCTCGCATTTCTGGGTGGAAGCCGATTATTGAAAAATTTAAGAAAAAGCTTTATTCCTAGAAGATTAAGTTGCTTTCTATTGGGGTTCGGTCTATGCTTATTAAGTCCGTTTTGGGCTCTCTTGGGATATACTACATGTTTCTTTTCCGGATGCCAGGTGTAGTCAACAATTTTATTAAGAGATTGAGTTTGAGATTTTTCAGGGGTGAAGAGCATAATGAGCGAAAGTTATATTGGGTCAGAATGTTGTTTTGGCGAACTCAAAAAAAAATAAAAATAAGGGTTGGATATTGGCTCTTTAGAGGCGTTTTATAAGTGTTATTGTTTAAATGGAAATGATGTTTTTTAAATTCAACGAACGATATTTGGTGAAAAATTATCAAAATTATTTATGGTAAAGAAGGTGGGTTTGATTCGGATATGCTTGGGTCAGTTTCGAGTGATGGAGTTTGGTCGAAAGTAATTGGAACGAAAAACTAATTACATGAAAATGGTAATATTCCTCATAATGCTTTTAAAAGGGTCATCGATAATGGGAGTAAAACCTTCTTCTGGAAAGATGAGAGGATTGGTAACATCTCTTTGATAGCTCGTTTTCCTTGATTATATTCTCTCGAGAAGGAGAAATATTGTTGCATTAATCAAATAAGAAATGGTGCCGACTGGGTTTGGGATCGGAGTCGTCCTGTCATGGGAGGTACCGTGGTTGGTTGGTTGCAACAAATGATTGATTTGCTTATTGATTTGTCTTTCTCGGACTCTTTAGATCATTGGTCTTGGAATTTAGGTGGCTCTAATCATTTTATGATTGCGGAGGTTAGAAGATGTATTGATGATTTCGCTTTACCGAATAGTATTTTTTTCTACCATGTGGAATAAATATCTTCCTTGAAAAGTGAATATTTTTTTATTGGCACGTACGTTTAAATAGGATTCCAACTCGGGTTAATCTAGAAGATAAAGAATTTGACTTACCTTCAATTGTTTGCGGCATTTGTAACTCGAACTTGGAAAACCTTTCGCATATTCTTATTTTTTGTTAGGTGGTTGCCGAGTTATGGTGTTTTCTGGGCAGATGATGTGATTTGAGCATTCCTACCTTTGAGGGGGTGAAAGATGTTGTGAATTGGATTAATAATGTTCGTTTTTCTTGTGTCAAAGTGCGGTTTTGGAGTCTATAATTGTGACCATGTGGTGTCTTCTTTCAAATTTCCGTGATGATGTTCTTTTGATGGTCTTAATATTAGTAATAATTTGTTGATTGATAGATTGATCTGTAACGACCCAATTTTTACCAAGAAACTTTTCATTTTTAATTAATCAAACAAATCCCATAATCCATAAATTTCCAAACCATTTGTTTTCCAATTCACAATTATTACAATTTCATTGTAATTTTTGAAAACATCAGAGAGTCGCAAACACACAAAAAGAGAGGTAGAGTGCACGCCACGTCATCACGCCTTGCATTTGCCCTTAGGCTCTGAAGTACCTGAAACAATCAACAACCTATAAGCGAAATGCTTAGTGAGTTTCCCAGAGCATACCACACACACATAAACCATGTATCATATATCCTGTTAGCTATAAAAGCTACACACATATCACGTAAGCCATGCGTACATGAAACCTGTGAGAATGCCATGGGCTACCCTACATGGTCTTTACCTAGGACTGCCATGGGCTCCCCCACATGGCCTTACATCCAGTGCCATGGGCTACCCCACATGGTCTTCACCTAGGACTGCCATGGGCTACCCCACATGGTCTTACATCCAATGCCACGGGCTCCCCCCGGGGTCTTCATACAAAACATGCAATCACATAACAAACACAGAATGTCTAACACATATATCATAATCACATAATGGGCCAGCCTTGGTGCCTTAGACCCATAGGTATGGTGAGAAGACTCACCTGTCACGAATGATGAACTGACACTTTGCGACCAAATATACCCCACGGGCTGCTCCACACAACTCCCTAGAAAGTGTCATACAATAACCAATCATTTCCCCAAAGTCCATCCTGGTCAACTACAACCACGATCAAGTCAACAGTCCATGTTGACCCTAACTCGCCGAGTACAACTAGTGACTCGCCGAGTTTCCCGGGATAACATCTACTCGCCGAGTCATCGAGGTGACTCGTCGAGTTCATACGGTCTTGATTGATAATCTAAGGTCATTCGTCGAGTTTCCTTGCTTGCCACTCGACACGTCCACAAATATCCAACAATTGGGGGAATCTTTCTCGACTCGCCGAGTTGTTCCTTCAACTCGTCGAGTTTTAGGTAATCTTCATCCGGCTCGCCGAGTTGTTCATCCAACTCGTCGAGTGCAAAGCAATATTCATCGGACTCGCCGAGTTGTTCTTCCAACTCATCGAGTGCAAAGCAATATTCATCGGGCTTGCCGAGTTGTTCTTCCAACTCGTCGAGTCCATGCCTGCCTTCAAATGACTCACCGAGCCGCTCCCCGCGACTCGCCGAGTCCTAACAGATCTCAAGCCATACAGACTCTTTTGAGCCATGCAATGCTTCCAAATTCCAGATCTAAGCTCTTGAGGCATGCTTTCCACGTAAAGTTGCAAACTTTATGTGCATGCAAGGCTTTAAGGCCCTAAAATAGCAAATCTAAGCTTGGAATGGGGTCACACACTTGAGGGGAGGCACATGCTAGGCTCAACTGATAACTTTATGCATCTCAAGGCCAAAAGGAGTCCAGATCTGAAGTTACAACTTCAGATCTTGGCTTAAACACAAAAGCCCTTTCTTAGAATCCATGCACAAGAGGGTTTTGGGTGGAAATGAGCCAAGAGACAACTTAATACTTTCAGAAAGTGCTCCACAGGAGTAGATCTTGAATCCCCCCGAGTCCTTTGGTTCCTCTAGCTTGATTCCTCAAGTGATTCCTTCACCAAATGCCTCCTTCAAGCTTAAAATCACAAAGATACACACTCACACTCGAAACAGGGTTTTTGGGAGGTAAAGAGCTGTAAAGGGGAGGCCAAGGGAGGCTAATGACCCTTTAAATAGGGTGCAAGGACCCGAAATCTAGGGTTTCATCTGCCAGCATCTACTCGTCGAGTGCCATAATGGACTCGGCGAGTAGATCATTAAACTTCGCGGACAAACCCGCTACTACTCGACGAGTAGGTAGGCCAACTCGCCGAGTAGATTCTCAAAAACCAAACCAAAATATCATTATTAATACCTGAGGAATAGGGTGTTACATGATCGACTATTCGTATAATTGGATTGTGTGTAGGAATAGGAAAATTAGTGTTAGTCGGTTGTCTTGGAGGCTAAACCCGATATTTTCTATTCCTTTGTAATTTTTTGTTAGCTTTGTGCTAACCTCTCTTTTTAATATATTCGGCTGTTCGGGAAAAAAATAATCATATAGAAATCAATACACATTCTGAAGTCATAGAATTTTGGGCATAAGGTTCTAATTTCAGTACATAGTCTCAAGAAATCAACGTATTACACTCTGATTCAAAGAACTCAGTACAAAACACCTTGAAATCTTACAAAGGAATCGGGAATGAAAGAGACTTACTTGTGTGGAGGGGTGACGACTGAGATGATAGGGGAGACTTGATTGTCCGGTTTGAAATGAAAAAGATGAGATTCCTTATTTCTATTTTAGAAGACGTAATTTTCTTGCGAGGACAAGACATGATCATCCGATAAACTATAAGTTGAAAGGGTTATACAGTACAACAAAATGAACATCTGAAGTCTTATTAGTTGATGAGCTTAAATAGGTTATTCGGGTTAACCCACACCCGATTAACTACAATAATTTTTATCCGAAACCTGACCTATATATGTTTTAGATTTTTCTGATTAACCCGAATAACTTGATTTTCCTTTTAGACCCTATACCATCTTAAACCGACCTATATATGTTATTTAGGTTCAGGATTTTTTTTGACACCCATACTTGGATGGATCTTAAAGCATGTTTTGTAGAGGCTAGATGGAATAAATATATAAGTGTCCTTTAATATATTTTTCCTTATTGCTTATTTATTTGTTTATTTTGTTTCTTATATAGGTGTTGAGTCTTTACTTACACTCTATACACGTCGCATTCCACTATGAAGATCCTCAATTGAATTTTTGAAGAAAAAAAATTACTCATTATATCAATAATAATCATGTAGTTTTATACTTTTATTTGACAATTTACATAAACCAGTAGATACTTTGGTTATTTCTTTCGTTTTAAGTAACACTAATTTTTGCTCAGATATATAGACTAAAGTTAAAAAAAGCTCATTTCAGATAGTTGTTTGATAATTGAATTGTAAGATGATTGATTGTATGGGATGCATGCCATGAATTCAATTGATTATGCGCATCAACATCGTATGCTGTCTTCAATTAAAAGTGATTTCAGCTCTTAAGTTTTTCTTTTTCTGTTAATCGATTATTTACTTTTAATTAAACGAAAATGACACTATAGCTATATTTTATTCATTACGAAAAAAATAACCATGTTTCCAAAATAACCACGCATTTCGTATGACCAGAATGTAAGATTTAGGGGCGTTGTGAAAATGTCAAAAATTTGTTCCTCAAGCCCCAAAAAAAACATCTGGTCTATACTCTATTCTCATTTTATAATATTCAGTTTGCAATCCATTGAGGAATGCTCTTATCCCGGCTAATGACCTAAGGCAACATTAGGTGTATTCAATTAAGCCTTTTCTTCATTAAATGGTGTAATTCACATGCAATATTTTATTCATTGATAGCAATTAATCCCAATTTTGATTGTTATTTTGAAGTTTAATTTACCTTGCCTGTAGGAATTGTATATTCAGCTCTACATAGTTTTGATCTAGAACTTTCTAGCAAAGATTTGATAACCGGTCCTTGAAATGCTTCACTTTACGAAGTTTTTCTTGGCCTTTTATGTGTGTTGTTTTCTAGTAATTTACTTAAGCTTGTAAGACATATTGTATACCATAGCATATAATGCGATAATGGTTTGAATCTTGGAGTAGCATTTTTGGTAGTGCGAGGACTCGAAATTACCATTCACTCTATGAAGCATTTTTTTTGGCAAAATACTACTTTTTATTTGTCTTTTTATTTTTGTAGCGTAATAGTAAAAGTTTCCTGAGTATCTTGAACTAAAAGGAAGGCACAGAAGTGTCCCAAAAATAAATATCATCGTGTCACAAAAGTATCATCGTAACTATTAGATGCTTGTAGAGAGCCATTAAGCAGGACATGCTTTGGACATTAGTGTGACATCCTTAATTTTACTGTCAGAAAAGACCGGTTTAATTTATGCTTTTAAATAATTTCAGAGCAATAATTTGATTAAAAGTGTTGTGGAATTTGTTCACAGAAAAACATGATAAATATGTTATCAAATCATTTCCGAAGAAATGTATTTTATTCACTTAAACCATTGGGATGTCATTGTCAATACAAAAACATAAGCATAAACAAAACTTACATTCATTTACAATAGTGATCTACTTCTCTTTTAATCTCTCAGTGTAAAGCAACTTCGTATCGATACTTGTGATACAATTAAATCGAGTGGGTCAGGCTTGGGAGCCTGGTGAGCATATAGGGTTTTCACCCCATAATAAATAAATTTATTATGCTTAAACATCAAACAATCAACCCAATTACCCAATCCCCATTATCTTATTCATTTCTTAAGGATTAACCAAAGAATCAACTATCACTCACTCCTAAGGATTCATCCTATGGAATAGGCACGAAGTCCATCGCTGCCCAAGGTTTATATTACGAGCACTAACAACGTCGATCCCCACATACTGATCCTATACAGTGATCTTACTAGATATAGCCTAAAGGATCGATATGAACAACCAACTAACGAAACTGCTTCGGAAATTCCCTAGTAGCAAACGAGGATCGAAGAAGTCATCAAATGAATGGAATAAGTTTAACCACGAACCTTTGTTCGTAAAAAAAAAAAAGAACCACCAGACAATTAAGTCAGGGGTAATTATTAATGCCTAGGCTGTGATCTGAATATCGTGACGTATATAACCCCCATACGCACCCTATATGATAATGGAAATGCTGACTAATGCCTAGATTGTGGTCTAAATATCGTGAGGTATATAACCTCCAGACGCGTCCTATCCGACATCGAAAACGGAAACACTGACTAATGCCTAGGTTGTGGTCTAAATATCGTGAGGTATATAACCTCCAGACGCACCCTATACGACAATGGAAATGCTTACTAATGCCTAGGCTGTGGTCTGAATATCGTGAGGTATATAACCTCCAGACGCGTCCTATCCAGCATCGAAAACGGAAACACCGACTAATGCCTAGGCTGTGGTCTGAATATCGTGAGGTATATAACCTCCAGACGCACTCCTATCCGGCATCGAGAATGGAAACACTGACTAATGCCTAGGTTGTGGTCTGAACCCCCAGACTCACCCTATCCGACATCGGAAACACTGACTCATGAAGCTCGTCTGATCACTTCATAAAAGAAACAAAGACTCCAAGGCTCTTCAATATAAAGGTATAGGGAAAATACTAATAAAGTACTCCCGTACGCTCCCGTACCCCGATACGTAATAGTGTCAAAAAGAAGAACTAACGGATGAACACATACTTCAAAAACACCTAATGAACATATAGTTCAAAAACACCTTATGAACATATAGTTCAAACATGCCTACCGATTACAAGTCTGCTAACGTTCCACTGGACTATCTAAAATAGTCTGTGACCGTTGTCTATACTCTGCTAGATGACTAGATCATCTTAAACATCGATACCTCTCATCACCTTTATTTCATCACACATCATCTAATTCATCTACCCATGTTTTACCCAACATATTTGTAGATAAAAATACATATACAGTTTAAAACTTGTATAAAACATCTATTCAATAGTCACCTTAATTAAACAATTAATATAATTACACATAGCACGTATTTTAAAGAAAATACTTCATATATACGTGTAAGGTGAAAGTGACTATACACTCACATGATTTAATGATAACCGGGTAGCACTTCGTTGCCTAAAACAATCGTTTCTAATAAATCTGGGAGTTTTATTGAGAAAACGGGCTCTGCGAGGGTCGGACTTCAAAACTGAAAAAATAAATTTCCCAAGCTTCTCGGGCACTCCGGGACATGTTACGGGCGTTGGAAATGATCTCGGGGCATTGGGGGAGGTCAAAATTGCTAAAATATTGAAAAAAGGGCCAAAATTGCCAATTTTCCAACTTTAGCCGGGAGGGTTCACACCCTCCTATTTATAGTATGCGAGCTGCTGATCGAACGGTCCAGAGAGAAGCCATGTGGTAGCAGATCCGAAAAGGGCAACACCTGCTCGCACGTGGGCTGCGCATGCGAAGGCCTTGCTAGAGACTTCTGATTGGACCGAAGTCCGGGTCCGAGGTGGGTGGCTCGTGGCTCCTGCAAAGGTTCGGACGCACGAGGGAAGAGGGTACGTGTCGCACTTCTACTGGACCGCTTCAGATCAGCTCTCTGGTTCGGATGAATCAGCAACATTCCAGACACGCGTCGGATGCGAAGCGAGGACACGTGGCCGAAGTCCACGTGTGCTAAATTCCTCGGTTTTGGGGATTTTTCTCGATTTTCGTGCCAAATCTTGTAAAATCCATAACTTTCGCATACGAGCTCCGTTTTTGACGTTCTTTGTATGCACGCATAGGTAAAATTACGCTTTACAACGTTTGTTTAGACTTCGTCGGCAAATTTTGAATTTAATTGTTATATTATTAGTTTTAACAGACCGAGACATGAAATTCGTTGAAAATTCATAACGTCTTCATCCGACGTCCGTTTTCGTCAGACTTTTTACCGTTGTGCTACTATTTACGAGCCCTTCGATTCTCGTTTAGGTTGTGTCGGCTAAAAATCAATCGATCTAAAATTCGAGTTTTTAGCTGTCTACTACTAAGCTGAAACTTCGAACATTATAACTTCCTCATACGAAGTCAGATTTGGGCGTTCTTTTTATACATACTCTAGGCTTAACGAACACTACAACTTTCGTTTAGATCACCAAGGCTAAAAAGTAGTTTAGCCAAAACTCACTTTTTACGACATTCGACATCGTGTCGGTTTTGTCGCGAAACTTCGACAGGTCAAAACTTCTTCGTTATAACTCAGATTTCGGCATTCTTTATATATCCGTAATCCTTGTCACGCCCACTAAAACTTTCTTAATAAATACCAGCTTTATCTAATATTTGTTTTCGACGCTCATTTTTAGTCTTAATTAATTAAACCCTAATAATTAAGCATAAAACACATAATTTTCACATAATTCCTTTTCATTTCTTGTAAATGAGTTACAAAGGTTAACCTAGACTATTATGTCAATAATGCGTAGCCTAGAAACACGAGCGTTACAATTCTCTACCCCTTAGAATGATTCCGTCCCCGGAATCACACATCAGCAAACAAATACGGGTAGCGACTCATCATGTCACTCTCTGTTTTTTTCCTAGGTGATATTTGGCGCATTCGTATGTTTCCAACGCACAAGAACTAAATCGACCATTTTGTGTCACAACTTCTTAGTCTTACGGTCAACGATTGCCTCAAGTTCTTCAATCAACCTCTTGCTTTCATCCAAACTTAATTCAGAAATGGGAATTATGTCGGGCACATCTCCCGTGAACTTTCTTAAATAACACACACGAAAGGTGTTATGAATATCCTCTAATTCTTCCGGTAATTCTAGCTTGTAAGCTTGATTCCCGATCCTCAGAAGAACTTTAAATGGTCCAATAAATCTTGGACTCAGTTTTTTTCCTTCTACCAAATCTTATAAGTCCCTTTCACGACGAGACTTTAAGTAAAACCGAATCTCCAACTTCGAATGATATCGATTGTCTTTTCTTTTTAGCATAGCTCTTTTGAGTAGCTAACCTCCTTTCCCTAATCACTTTCAACTTTTCAGCAGTCTGATGGACTATTTCAGGTCCCACAAACTGCTTTTCCTCAGCTTCCAGCCAACATGACAGCATTCGACAGTTTTCCCCATACAAAGCGTGATAAGGTGCCATCTACATGTTCGAGTGGAAACTATCATTATAGGAAATTCTACTAGAGTTAAGTGTTTACCCCAGTTACCTTGGAATTCCAGGGTACATGCTCTCAACATATCCTCTAATGTTTGAATTGTTCGTTCGATTTGACCATCGGTTTGTGGATGGTAAGCTGTATTCAAACACAATTTGGTACCCAATTCTGCTTATAGACTCCTCCAAAACCTTGAGGTAAAACGGCTGTCACGATCGGATACAATCGTTAACGAAACACTGTGAAGGCTCACAATTTCCTTCACGTATGAATTCACAAGTTTATCCATAGACCATTTCTCTTTGGCTACTATGAAATGCGCACTCTTAGTGAAGCGATCAACAACCACCCAAATAATGTCATGACCGTTCCTTGTTCTGGGCAGTTTAGTTACGAAATCCATGATAATATCTTCCCATTTACCCATGGGTACATGTAAAGGTTCTAAACTCCCATACGGTTTCTGATGTTGTGCTTTAACCCTAGCACAAGTTACACACTCGGCCACATACTTAGCAACATCGAGCTTCATCGTCGGCCACCAATAATAGGGTTTTAGATCCCTATACATTTTTGTACTGCCGGGATGAATCGAGTACATGGTCTTGTGAGCTTCTACCATCAGAAGACCTCTTACTCCTCCCGTCTGAGGTACCCAAATCCTATCTTTGAATACCTGCAGTCCTTGACTTTTTGTATCAAACACCAACGTTTTATCCCAAACATTCTTCCTTTCGGTTATTTTTCTCTAAAGCTTCCTCTTGAGCTTTCTTTATACTTTCCACAATTGTCAAGACAACTTCAATTCTCAACGCTCTTGGCCTTTTCTTTTCAAGATTTACCTTCCGACTGAGAGCATCAGCAACAACATTTGCTTTACCAGGGTGGTAAAGTATCTCACAGTCGTACTCCTTGAGTAACTCTAACCAGCGCCGTTGCCTCATTTTCAATTCCTTCTGATTAAAGAGATATTGAAAACTCTTATGATCAGTGAAAAGTCTGCATTTAATACCATAAAGATAGTGTCTCCCTATCTTTAAGACGAATACTACCACTGCCAACTCCAGATCATGAGTGGTTTAGTTCTTTTCATGCTCCTTCAATTGCCTCAATGAATACGTTATCACTTTATCCCTTTGGGTCAGAACACAACCTAACCCAACTTCTTTAACAACGAACACGATACTTTTATTTATCGATTTGATCATCCTTTACTTCAATTCGGCTTAAGTCAACTACTACATCGAACTTGGTTCTTTGAACCACGTAACATAGTCATCATAGTCGGACTCAATTTGATATGACCACTAGGGTTGGAATAATAATCATCTTCTTAGTCATTACCGAAACGATTGTAACGACAGACTAGAATAAGACGAAATCAATTACTAGCTCCTTGGTAACCTTGTGACTTTCCCTGATCCAAGTGTGAGTCCTGTGCTTCCAGTAGTATAGATCTCTACTACTATTCACACCTACTCATACTCGTCTCAAGTACTGTCTCGCAGTCCCCAAGTCCTAGTATCACAAAACAATTTAACACATACGAATGTGTCCAATTAATCATAAAATTTTCCTAGACTCTACTAGGACTTCTTCCATGCGTATCTTCAATCATCAATTCTACTTCAACTTGGTTGGTGATCGAAATTCTAGATGATGGGACAACTTCAATAATTACACCAACCATTCATCATCCTGCCAATCGGAGGTGTACTTCAGACGTACCGTATCCCTCTAAACGTTCCGTTATTTTATTAGACATATTCTAAAGGCAAGATACAACTCTTACGATATCTTCTGATAGGTATCATTCATTATCATAAGCTTTTCATTTCCTCCATCTACTCAATTCTCTACGAGTCTTTACCATAACGTTTTGTACACCCAAGCAGACGTTTGGTGTACTGGGCGAGAAATTAAGATAGGAAAGCTTTATTTACGATAGACATATAAATCTCCTTATCACTTCGAAATGTTTACATGTTAGTTCTAATCTCGTAATCATACGCTTAGAATCCTACACACATAAGGTTTCCAGATCCGGTCGGCAACAGACCACAAATCCAAACAAATAATAGCATATATGGCAAACATATAGCATTTAGCACATAAAAGCATTTTAGGCATCTTTCCTAAAATAAACTAGTGCTCGTGTCTAAAATATAGCAGACACTCATCTCATAATCATCACTTAGCATTCTAAGTTTAAGTCTAGAAATCCTACAAATTCCTAGTTCGCCTAAACTAATGCTCTGATACCAACTGTGACATCCCTAATTTAACGGCTAGAAAAGACCGGTTTAATTTATGCTTTTAAATAATTTTAGAGTAATCATTTGATTAAAAGTGTTGCGGAATTTGTTCCCAGAAAAACATGATAAATATGTTATCAAATCATTTCCGAAGAAACGTATTTTATTCATTAAACCATTGGGATGTCATTCTCAATACAAAAACACAAGCATAAACAAAACTTACATTCATTTACAATAGTGATCTACTTCTCTTTTAATCTCTCAATGTAAAGCAACTTCGTATCGATACCTGTGATACAATTAAACTGAGTGGGTCAGGCTTGGGAGCCTAGTGAGCGTATAGGGTTTTCACCCCATAATAAATAAATTTATTATGCTTAAACATCAAACAATCAACCCAATTACCCAATCCCCATTATATTATTCATTTCTTAAGGATTTACCTAAAGAATCAACTATCACTCATTCCTAAGGATTCATCCTAAGGAATAGTCACGAAGTCCATCACTGCCCAAGGTTTATATTACAAGCACTGCATGCTAGTTTAGGGCTAGGAATCTACTCAGTATTGCATGCTAGTGTGCCTGCTTAGGAGAGATGCCTTTATGCATGTTATATGAGCTAGTAGTACAGCATATGTATGATTAAAGATTTCCGAGGAGCTGTGAGGTAGGATTGCCTGATTTTGGTGATGACTTTTGTGCTGTGGATTGAGCAGTTGGAGTTGTATGCTAGAGTGGTTTTATGTGCTGGTGGAGGTTGGTTGATGCCCGAATGTTGCTTGCTTTGTGCTTTGTGGAATTCATGAGTGATAGGGATCTTTAGCAGCTGATGGCGAAGGAGTGCGAGAACCTAGGAGATCCTAGGGAGTAATTTCAGTCTGATGAGTGCATTGTTTAGCAGTGAGTATTTGTTGGGGATCGAGCATGTGGAATGAGATTGGTCGATAGGGAAAGTTGAGCAGCTACTTAGGAAATTGGGGATGACCGTTGAGGAAAGTATGGGTAGATGTGGAAGCTAGTATTCGGCCCATACTACGGAAAGAAGAGGACTCATACTCGAAAAAAAGAGAATTCCAGAGGTTCTAAGTAGCAGTTTGAAGGGAGATAACATGGTTTGGGTACCATGATTCGTGGCAGAGTGTGTTTCCGTCTTTACCGGTTATCCGATTGTGGTTGTTTAGACTGAGAGTAGATATGGTAATTTGTGGGGCCAGAGGGCCATGTCGGTTGAACTTAAATGGAGTATACCTTGTGAGGAAAAACCGAGTTTAGGCTTCGAGGGATTTGACTGGTGAGGTGCCAGTTGGAGTCGCAGGACTCAAAAAGGAAGTGGAGATGATGTGTTGTGGATGATTGCAGTCTAAGTTGAGTGATCGGCCTATTGAGTGTGAGGGAAATTTCTATGACAAGAATTATATTAATCATGCTTTCCGTGTTGGAAGGAAGGGTGAGTGAGCTTTTGATTTTAGAGATTAGAGGAAGACCCCGTGGGGTACCAGATAGTTGTGGTATTAGCAACAAAGGGATTTGTGTGGTATGAGTGCCTTGAGTTATTCCTTATGCCGGGAGGGAGTCATCAGTGTGGACACTAAAAGACGAGGACATGGATGCGCGTCAAATGAGTATGGTAAGGCGTATTCTAGCAACAGTTACAGGTAACCATGGGGAGTATCTCGGGATGATGACCTTCGTTGTCTATGTTGTGAATCGACTATGAGAGTGAGGTCTCCTATTTCTATATGGTTCTTGTGATGAGTTGTTAGGTGAGTATCCAGAGCATGAAGTGGGTGATAGTTCATTATTTCCAGATAAAGAGTTGATACTATTTCAGGACAGTCGGAGTATCTAGTTGCGCAATTGTTCTGGTTGTGCAACTGTATGAGATTCTTGGTGATCAGAGGCAGTCACATTGGGAAGTTTCCGAGATCTCCATCTAAAATTCAGAATACTTGGATTTGATTGGTATTTATCTAGAAGATCATCGAGTGTTGCGTGGTACGTCCCAAGAGTCAGGTATGGTATATTGGATGATCCAGTTCATAGTGTGGTATGGTTGGTGTGTCAATTAGCGATGGTTCAAACCCTAAGTGGGGGAGAACTAGGTATTTTGTTGGGAGAGTTATTAGTTTGTTTAAGTTTCGGTTCAGGAGATTGGGTTATAGGGATCTGCGGTCCAGGTATGTGAGACTAGGGTTTGGAGGTAGTCAAGGCAAGGTACAGAGCGAGATGATGCATGTTGTAGGTGCCCAGGAATGAATAAGTGTCTTCATGGTAGATAGCCGTTGGTCATGGATCCTAATGTGGTCGGTGTTTCTTTCAGATTCGCTAATGTTCGAGTTTGGAGGTGGTTGGGTTGTTGAGTTCAGGTTTCGATGGTTGAGAGATTTGTTAGTTCGACGTATATATTGCTATCTATACTTCAGGAGGTGCAGCAGTTTATTTTTCAATTAACTTCAGAGTGGGTACGTGTGGTTTCACATGGGTTTGATAAGTAGTTTTGGGGTTTTGGATTATTATCAACGCGTTTTCAGTGATTGATGATTTTTCCGTACATCATTAAGGAGTTGGAGTACTTCGAAGGCTTCGAGTTGTGTAGTTGAAGATCAGCGGTCGTGACGAGCTATTGTGAGGTTCTATGTTGGAATCTAGGATTATTATAAGACTCGGGTTTGTTTGATGACAAATGGAGCATCGAGCGATTATCTATGCTAGTTGTGGACCCATCAATTATTTGTCACCAAACGGTGATTGTCCAAGGGTGTAAATTGTATTGAGGGAAAGTGCTTTGTTTACGATAACTTTCGTCAAAGAGTAATGATGATTAATCTGAGTTGGTGTGTGCACCTATTTATGATTGGATCACGGAGCCTGAGTTTAGTGAACTCAGTATGGTGATGGGTTGATAATGAGATTGTGAGACTGTTCGGTAAACTAGCAGATGTGAGGTTGTAAGAGAGTGGATGGATCTAGGTGGGAGTAATCATTTGTGACTGTCGGGAAGGACCATAGGGTGAGCCCATGGTGAGTGAGCGAGTGTCACAGAACTGTAGGGAGCCGTAGCATTCACTAGTTAGTGAGAAAGTGTTGTAAGGCTGCAGGGAGCCATAGAATTCACTAGTCAGTGTATGAAATAGAGGGGTTCTTTGGCTTGGGTAGCCTTGCCTTTTAAGTCTTTAGGAACTTTGTGGCCGGACTAGGGGAGAGACTGGGGTCTTAATGATGGTCGGGAACCGTTATATCTCGATTTAGGGAGGGGATGTCGCAAACCAGAAGGATTGGAGTGTAATGCACGCTTAGATTCACGGATCTCGGGTCATGAGTTGAGTATCAGATTGGAAACGAGTGGTTTCAATTTTTGTTGTCAGACCAGACTCTTGTGTTTGAGATTGGCTCTATCTGTGTAAAGGATAGGCAGGTTGGGATTTCAGATTTTCAGATGGATTTAATTTTGAGTGGTTATGGTTTCCATCGGGTGTTTTAGACCTGGGTGGGTCGGTTCATTTGGCTTGGGGAGGATCACATCATGCATGGAATTAGTAAGCCATAGACGATAGGGGTCGGTGATGATGTGCAACTACATATCGGTTGTAATATGTTCTTGGGGTAAAAAAACTTAGTGATTGTGTGTACAATGTGATTGATTGAGATAGCGTTGTTGGATTGAGCGGCTGTGGAGTCGTATTGTCGAATGTGCTAGGGTAGCCTTGGCGGTTCAACTTTGGGTCAAGATTCGATCTTGTACTCGGATTTGGTTTTAAGCATTGGAGAGTAACTGGGGCTTATGTTTTCGGATATCAGTGGATAGTTTCGGTCGCGCATGGTCATTCAGTTCGGGGCCGGAGCTGAATTGTCCTGGTATTGGTAGTGGGATGGTTATATCTGACGGGAGGTTAGATCTAGTGTAGGGTTTCGGTTTCCATTTGGATTGGAAGGCTTTCATTTAGTGTTTGAGGGTAGAGTATTGAGGTTCATTCTTCATATGGGTTCTAATAGCAGTATCGGTGGTTGGTCCTTGGTGCAAGGTGACCCCTCTGTTCCTTTTGAGTTTCGGTCAGGATCGACTTGTATGTCAGGCATAAGTGATCAACAACTGATTATGGTCAGTGACTTGTTTCCATCAGTCGCAACAAGTTAATTAGGGTTGGAAGCGTTTTATCGGGTCTGTTATTCGATAAGCGATTGACATGGTGATATTTTGCATGGGCGGTCTGTTGAGGAAACAGACCACTATCGATTCCATGTTTTGGAGTGGTAGAGCTAGTTCTACAATGGCAAAGGGTTCGTTCTTCTTTGAGTTGGAGGGTTCTAATTGGTGTTAGTTGTCTTGGGGAGATCATTTTATGTTCCGATTTTTCGGATGCAATTCCCAGGTTGTTTGATTTAACCTGAGTATTGACAAGGAGCGATTTCGAGGGCGAAATCAAATTTAAGTGGGGGAGAGTTGTAACATCCTGTTTCAGATCATTTTACGATTCAAGGCTAGTGGGTCATAATCCGAGCATGAGAATGTTTTGAGGCTTTCAAGGAGAGAGGTTTAGTCCCTTTTTGGATATGGATAAGGTAGGTTGTGTAATGAAAGGGTTCAAGTTGTGCTTTAGGGCCCAACAGTATCGGTGAAGGCGTTGGCTCGATCTTTTATGAATTTTGGGTTTTTGTTCGTGGAGTTTTAAGGCGATGATGAGTTGCTAGAAGCATAGGGCTTATCTCCACCTTTTTCGTGGATATAAGGTTCGTTGGAAACTGAGTTATAACGAAGAAGTTATGATAGTTGAAGTTTTGGCAAGTTTAGTCCTTATTGAGAAATGGGTGGCAATTTGGTAAGCGGGGTGTACACTTGTGTTCGCGTAGCATGCTCATGTGCGTAGCATGAACGGTGAGACAACCTAGCATGTTTGGCGTACCAGAGGGTACGCTGGGCGTACTAGGCTTAGAGTGTAAACCCTAATATTTTGAGGTGACCCTATTTGAGGAACATGATGGCCTCATTTTCAGCCACCATTTCCAGTCTCCAAGCCCTCTCAAACCCTAATCTCATTTCCCCTAGCTTGTGTGAGTGTTGTGGCTCATTTGAGTGTTTTTGGTGAAGAAGGAGTCTTGAAAGAGGATAGCTTGTTCATCTAGCTTTTGGATCTATGTTCTACTCTTATTAGTGCATCTTTCGGCGGTATCAAGTTCGAAACTTGCTCATTGTTGTGCTAGTTCTTGTTTTGGGTCCATTTTAGGGTTTTATTTCCGAAGATTAGAACTTTTTGAGTTTGGTGAACTCCAGAGCAAATCTCCTGTCCTTTTAAGTGTATTGGGTTTCCTTGATTCATAAAAATGAGAACTTGGTCGTCTAGACCTCTTTATGCATGTGTTAAATGATTTAAGAGAGTCTTAATGGTTATTTTTTGAGTTGGGTCCCATTAAGACATGTAATTGATAAAGTCGGCAACTTTATCAGTTAGGAGCTTGTAATGAAGCTTCCCTGAGGTTTGGATGCTTTGGGATGAAGTGGCTAAGTCGAAAATAGAGTTTCTGGACCTGAGCAATACGCCCCACGTAAGTCCCAGTATGCCCCGCGTACTGGTCTAGTTTCGTCAATCAGGATTCGTGTGTACGCTGAGCATACCACGGGAGGTACGCCCCGCGTAGCCTCATTGTCGGCTTGATTGCATTTTGGGCTTCGTATCCTTGGGTCGTTTGGTTTGGACCTTCTGTTTGGGCCTCTAGGCCATCTGAGATTATTGTGGGCTAAGAGAAGGATTGGGCTTAGGATAAGGCCCATATGGGGTTGGGCCGAATTTGGAAAATGGACCATTATTGGGCCCTTTTGTGGATCTCTTGGTTGGGCCTTGGTGGGTGCATTGGGTTTGGGTCATTGTGAGCCTGTTTGGGTGGGGACATCTTTGGAGCGTAATATTGGAGTGTAGCCTTGTATAGTTTTTGATTATGGTGTTGGGTTGTTTTGGCCTAGCTCAGGAGCTAGTGCGCAGTGGTAGAAACAGTGTAGGATTTCTTGTGTAGCGATTGAGGTGGCTCTTCTCACTATACTTACCTGTGTGGTAATGCATGAGTGACTGGAGGGTCTTATTTGTGTTACTGACCGGAGGGTCCTTTTTATGTTGTTGAACGGAGGGTCTTATTTATATTATTGATCGGAGGGTTTTATTTGTATTACTGTCCGAACTGTCTTATCTGCTTTATGTGTTATCCTGCATTATGTCTTTGTGACTTATGTTGTTATATTATTCTTTATATATGTTGAGCTATGACCGGAGGGTTCATACCGAGCCGTGAGAGTGGAGGCTCTTCACTTAGACACATGACCGGAGAGTCCTTATCGAGACATAACCATGAGAACCTAATTATCTGTGTATGTGGTATTTTGGGGAACTAACTAAGCTTCGTGCTTTATGTGTTGAGTTAAATGTGTTTTAGGTTCTTTTATAGATTCCGGGAAGGCGGAGGCATGATTGTACAGATCCGTCGGCTTATGGACATTTGAGGTTTTTGGGATACTCTGATATTGTTTGGTAATAACTTATAATTTTTGTGATGATTGGAATTTATGAGTAATATTTTGAGAATTAAAAATGAAAACAATTTGTCTTGAAATTTAAGGTGTTACATTTTGAGCTCTTGTATGGGCGGAGATGTCATACCCCAGTCTTTTGGGTCAAGGTTGGTCATAGGTTTACGGGGCGGACCGATGTGGTCCTTCAGACTACAAATATGATCCACCACATCAGGCAGAGATTGCAGATCGCTCAGAGTCGGCAGAACAGCTATGTTGACCGACACCCATATGAGTTGGAGTTACAGGTCGGCGACATGTTGCTATTGAAAGTGTCACCTTGGAAGGGTGTGATTCATTTCAGGAAGAGGGGAAATTGGGCCCCCGGTATATTAGGCCATTTCGGGTTATTACCAGGGTTGGCAAGGTTGCTTATAGATTGGATCTTCCGAAGGAGCTCAGTCAGCTTCATAGCACTTTCCACATTTCTCAGCTGTGAAAGTGTATATTGGATGAGGATGCAGTAGTATCATTGGATGATATTCAAGTTGATGAGCGCCTGAACTATGTCGAGAGGCCGATAGCTATTCTGGAAAGGAAGATAAAGGTTTTGCGTAGCAAGGAAGTACCTTTGGTAAAGTTACGGTGGCGGCACCAGAGGGGATCTAAGTGGAACTGGGAGTCGGAGCCTGAGATGCGAGAGCATTATCCAGATTTGTTAACCACAACATGCTTCGAGGACGAAGCATAGTCCAAGTGAGAGAGTTGTAGCATTTCGAGTTCCAGGTATGAGATTTATTCCTTTTAGCATGTTTTTCCATTAGAACACGACGTGGTGGAAGCCTCACCACGACGTGTTGAAGGAATTTTGGGCAATGTATTTTTATGGACCAACACGACGTGTTGGTGAAGTGAAACTCGGCGTGCTGGCGGTTGGATAAGAAACCCTAAATTTTAGGGTTTTGCACCCTATATAACCCCCTTAATACCCTAGGGATGATCTTTAATCAGCCTCCAAACCCCCCATATCGGTCCTTGTGAACCCTAATCACCCTTCTGTCTCATTTGTGAGCTAGTGTGGTATTTTGGAGCAAAAGAAGAAAGTTGGAAAAGGAAGCAAGGATCTACCAAGAAAAGCTGTCATCTTCAACTTGGCTCTCTTCTGGACCTTTGTAAGTGTCAAAGATCCGATTTTTCTTCCTCTATGTACCTAGATCTTGAGTTTTGTCCCTTTTCTCCTTATTCTTGGATGTTGCAATGGATGGATCTCATAAAGTTTGCAACTTTATGAATCTCCAGGTCAAGGTGACCTTGTAGTGGTGTGGATCTGGTCTTTGGCCAAGTTCTGATTTCATGCATGGAGTTTAGGTCATATTTCCCCTTTCTGACCCATTTTGGGTTCAAGCACTAACCTTTGGGTTGATTTTAATGCTAGAATCTCTTCTCGAGAGGTTGGGTTTTAGATCTCAACGATTTTGTGCTTATTGGTTAAGCCATTGAATCTTCAAGCCTTGTGGATAGGTTTTTGAATGCTTGGAGTGGCCCCAAAGGGTAAAGTTGGAAACTTTATCCTTTTTGACATTTGAGTTTAAATATGAGTCTTGGAGTCCCTGGAATTGTAGGAACAGCTGAATGGATTAAGCTCGGGCAAACACGGTGTGTTTGCAAGCCAACACAACGTGTTGGCTGGGATTTTCCCGACCACCTAATTTCTACAGAAACTAGACGTGTTTGTTGGTGCACTTGACGAGTTGGGTCAACATGGACTGTTGATCTTGACCGTTGACTTTGACTTTAACCATTGATGGGATAAAAACATTTAGACCGATAAGATTTTTAAACAAATTTAATACCAATTGATGGGATAAAAAAATTTAGATCGATAAGATTCTTAAACAAGTAAATCAAGAACACAATGTAAATAAGAACACCAAATGAATCAATGCTTATGTCGAATGATTAATAAGTCACGACCTCAGAAGAACTCTATGAAGAATTGCTACTGTAGAGGTGTGCTAGGGTTACAATATAATCAAGGAGACCAAAACCATCAAAAGCGTGCATACTAAGATGCATGCATGCACTATATAAAGTAAACCCTAATAAATGTAATATGGATGGACAGGCCCATAACCGAGAATATAATGGACCTAGACAAAAGCCCAATGACGCAACACTTCATAACTCAACAATCTCCCCCTTTGTGTCAATTTAGGCGAGAGATTACTGTTGCAGAACCTGAGTTGTCTTCTTTACTGTTTTGAACAACTTCGGTATAATAGCTAGAATAGTGCGACGAAAGCTGATATACCACATAATCATGTCATTGAAGATCTTCTTTGCATCATCATCATTGGATTTACTTCTGTTGATTATATCCAGAATGTGATCATGAGCGACATTGGAAAATATATGCTTGTTAGACAAAGCGAACATGCACTTTAATGTAGGAGCCCATACTCATCTTGTTCACATCACTAACCTTGCCAATGGGTCTGACAATGGGATTCTTCCTCAAAGATGAAGCAATCGCCTGATCTAGCTTCACTACTTCATGTATATACTAAACCGACATTCTCTTTATGTGATCAAGAATGGGTTCGTACTTCTGCTCTTTTCACAACAAAATGTTAGTCAGCAGAATCCAGTCATGAGGGTTGAGATTCGGCAAATCAGCAAGGGAAAATTCATGAACTGAATCATCCAAACCACGAGTAACACGGAACTTCACATTGATAAACTTCCCCGCAGCAACTGGCTTCAAAACCTTAACCGTGGTAATCTTCTTTGCATTCTGGGTCAAAAACTGAGGTTGTGAGAAAGCAAGGTAGTAATCAATTAGATCTCCATCAACCTTCGGGTTAGGTGAGGGAACAGAAGCAATTGGCTCAAAACAATGAAAAAGGAATGCCCTTTGAGTGATCGACATATCAAATTGCATGTCTTTAGAATTAACCAAGTCAAAGGAAATGACTGGTTCAAGCCAATGAGTACTTGGGGATTCAATCGCTTCCTTCAGCAGGTTTTCCAATCTCCATAATGGAAAAATAGATTTACTTCGTTCCAAAATGTCATGGACAGCTTTAGCTTTTCTTTCCCTCTCTTCGGTTTCACCGGTTTGCTTTAACGACCCTTCTTGATTCACATCTTCTTCTTCTCCACTTTCACCAACAATTTTCTTTCCTTTATCTTGAACAGTGGAACCCGAAGCTTCAGTATCCTTCGGTTTTGTGGTGACACTTGGTTTAACATGAGGAGGTGGAGGATTTTCGGCTGTTGGAGTTTAGCTTTTGGGGTTTTGTTTTGGTGGAGCTTGACTAGCTTCTCCCCCTTGTTTTGGAGGGACGTCCGCCTCCGAAACACCCTCGATTCTGCTCAGAACTGCAAGAGTTGGACGTAGTTTTTCTGCCAAACGCCTCCTGATGGTGATTGTTAGAACTGTATCATGGGCATCCAGGAGATCAACCAGAAGAGCATGAACATCAGCAACACAAGATTTCACAGTTTCTCATTCGGTTGTGAGATCATCATTCTCCTTCCGGGCTTGGGTGAGCTTGATAGACTTAGTTTTGAGCGAAGTGGCTTGTCGAGCGAGCTCATCCATCACTTTATTTTCCATAGCTAGATCAGCCTGGAGTTTGTCTAGACGAGAGTGGATAGACTTATTGAGTGTCGAGTGATCAAATTGGATGTTAGAGTGAACAGTTTCAAGCTTTACTAGTTTGGATTGGAGAGAAGAAACAAGCTTTTCGACAGAGGAATTCACTATGTTTACATGTTGCTACAACTCAGCTTGTAGAGACTGTAAGAATGCTTTAGTATCGACCATTAGTTTTTTGACTTTTTTGGTCACTGTCTTAGTGGATTCATCGACGGCTTTGGTTTCTTTGTCGATTGAAGTTTCATGCTGCTGAACCAAAGTGGCTACTAAAGCTTAAATAGCAGCATCAAAATATGCCGAAGTTTAGGATTGAGACGAAGAGGCGAGCAAAGTATCAAGCTTCTCATTTAACTCCTTGAAATGTCTCTTGGTGATAGGGGCATCATCATCGTCATCACTTTGAACAGTGTAGGGATTGTAGTGAAACGTATAAAAATCTATATCAGTGACACCGAGAATAGTATATGATTCCTCTGAGTTGATTGGTGACAAAGGTGTGGAGGTAATGGGGATTTCAACAACTGAAGTTTGTGCCCCCACATCAGATGCGTTGATAGGAGGTGTAGGTACAATAGAAGTAGTAGTGGTGGTTGCTTCGGTGAATAATGGTGGTGGTAGAGGTATAGAAGTAGGAATTTGAGCGGAAGTTGGAGGAGGGCATGGAGCGATTGAAATGGGAATGGTAGTGTGATGAGGAGAAGGAGGTGGAGATGAAATAGTGTTAGTAGGGATTACCTCTGGAGAGACTTCTCGAACCGAATCATTAGACTTATCTTGCTCCGGCTCTTGTTCAACTTCAACATCTTGATCTGAAGGAAAGTAGTCACTGTCACTAGATGATGGAGCTTTTGTCTTGTGTGCCATCTTTTTCAGCTTTCTATTCTTAGGAGCCGAAGGGTCTGTAGTGGAACCCTTTCGCTTCTTTGGTATGACAGGTTTAGAAGAGGTCCCTTCTTGAAATTTCTTCCTAGTATCACCTTTCTTGCCCCGTTTAGCTGGTTTATCAATCATATCAAGTGATTGTTGCATCTCTGGGGTTAAAGGTCTTGGCCCCGTGTCTGGAAGCTTTTTGTACTCACTAAATAGCTTGTTGGCCTTTGAAACACACTGATACATGGACTCCTAAATTGAACCTATAAAAGAAAATTTGGTGAATTCAGCCACAATGATTTTGTGGTGTGAAATGTAGAAATCTTAGATTTTAAGGAATCTGCCATAACTGGAACTTGGAACTTCTCCATTGCTCGTTGAGTGATAGTCGTCTAGAATCTCCCACAAGAAATCTCAGTGTGGCGAGATGAAGAATTCAAACTTTGAATCAACTATGCCCAGAGAATCGACCCATAGTTAAGGTTGATTCCATGATACAGACCATAGAGAATGGTCTTGAAAACCTTGCTAGCACCATTAGATCCTGCAGCACATTCATAAAAACTCTATGATAAAAGAGTAAACAATCCATTCCATTGAGGAGGAAGGCAGGAATTCTTAACGTTGGTAATAGTAGTGAGAATGTCATTATACCCCATGTTGTAGAACATCTCTAAGAGTTGTACCGTAGAAATCGAGTCGGGGTTCACCAATGAGTCGTCAGAAGGTAGGCCTAAAAGAGAACAAAATCTAGCCTTCGAGACTGAAGTCTTCTTATCAAAGATCTCAAATGTAATTCTTTCATCGGCCTTGATGTATTTTGTAGAAGAATAAACTTGTGAAAGGAGAGACATTGGAACAAGGTTGACTTTGGTAATAGCAATCACCAATGGTGAGTATTTTAGACATTCAACAACTTGCAACATGTAGGGATCATAGGAGAAAGGCACCAAGTTGATAATTAGATTCTAGTTGGGCTTGATTGTAAGGAGAGAGGATTGAGCGGTGTTTTCTTGAATGGAAGAAGAGTTTGCCATTTTTGAAACTTGGTGAAGAAGATGAACAATAGAAGAGAAGAAATCGCCTTGAGAAGATTGTAAAAGTGAGAACGGAATGAAGGAAAATCCTTTATACGATTTCCAAAAGATTGAAAGTTCTCTTAATGATGATAGCGTGACGTTCTGAAACGACGCCTAAAAAGTAGCGATTTGACAACTGTCGTTCCGCAGAAAGCGTGTCAGGCGGCGTGATGATAGGGTTAACGTTTCAAATTCACGCGCCCGTTTCAAAATCTTATCCATTCAACTTCTCTATAGAGTAACCAATCGTTTCAAATTCCTTTTCGAAAACAATTCTCCCATTTTGCCTTATATGCCAAGAAGATTGATTGGACACCTATTACTTCTTTAATAATAAGACCACCGTTGTGTTGTAGAAGCATAACAACAAATAAAAAAAAATTGCTATTGAAACAACGAACCAGATTTTGGAAGATCATAAAGAACTTCGTGCAAGAATGTGCCAAAGAAAAAGAAATAAAGCAAGTTATTTATGTGGCATATTAGTGATGTCTTTAAAGATGCGAAACTGTGGATCCGGGGCACGAATCACTTCCTTCAAAGTCAAGATAGACCGAGATGTATCTGTGTGGTTTGCCATTGAAGTATGATCAAATGCTTGTTAAGAAGCAATGACAAGAATCTTTTCAATATCCGGTTACGATGGTGGGTCTCGCTTCAACTAAACTACGGACCTTGATATAAGACCGAAAGTTAAGTTAAGTACTTGTGTGAACAGTATAGCCAAAACATCAAGTAGGTGGTTCATTTTTCAGTGACTTGGTGATAATATAGAAATCTCAAAACAAAATTAAAACTGGATCTTTTGGGTAGAAATGTCCTTGTGTTGGAACATTTCATAAATATCTCATAAAGTGAAATAAAAGAGTTTTCATGGTAGCGACCACAAATGTGGTTTCGTTAATACATGGGTGAAAAAATAGAACATTTGATTGTTCACCGTCAATTCAGTTAAGACATTGGATTGTGGGTTTCACTTAGTACGTGGTGAAACGAAACTAAGATCATTAACACAGATTTTGTGTAACCATAAACCTCAGTGGTAAATACAGAGAGTCTCAAGGGTTACGATTATGAAACGTAATGAGATGGAGAAAAGTATAAAGGTGGTTCTGCTATACAAGAAGGAGTGAGCAGATAACTCTTAACTCAATGTTAGAAGACTAAGGTAGCTCATTACTTAAGTGATTTTTGCAACTTGATTGGGAAGAAACGATTTATATATATCGATTCAGTAAGGCTTCACTTAGAGTTTGTAAGGCTTTGGACAACATGTATCAGCATGCTTCTAGGGACACTTAACTAGTATATAGAGTAAGAATATATTCCTTCCCCATAATTCATAGTTGTTACAAGCAACAAGATTGATAGAATCCAAAGGAAATACAAGAAAATATTTTTGTGTTTTGATAGATCTGAAAAGTAATATATATATATATATATATATATATATATTAATTTTTTTGAATTTTAGATATTTTTGAAAAAGGCAAAAAAAAATGTACAAAATATATATATAAACAATCAGGCGAATGTTCGCCTTTATATAGATGAGGCGAAATATATCGAGCGTTCGGTACAATTCGGTTACCAAAAAAACCAGAACCGAAATAGATCGAGCGTTCGCTCTATTTCGCTTGTTAAATTTTAAAGAGGCAAAAGTGAAAGTGAAGCTTAATGAAGCGAAGATGGGTTCGATACTGATTCAGCTTCCATTATTCCTAAGCCTTGGAGTATTCTATTGAAGGTTGCTTCAGGCAAAGCTTTCGTGAAAATGTCAGCCAATTGATCAGCAGATCGAACGAAGTGAACTTCAACATTACCATCTTCTACGTGATCCTTGATGAAATGATATCACAGTGCAATGTGTTTTGTCTTGGAATGCCACACTGGGTTGTGAAAAATATGGATTGCAATTTATGAGTCACAATATAGGGCAATTTTCTTCATGTTCATGCCATAATCTCTTAGTTGGGTTTGGATCCAGACGACTTGTGAGGTACAGGATGCCGCGACAATATATTCAGCTTCGACAATAGATAGAGATACACAAGTTTGTTTCTTGGATTGCCAGGTGGCGATTTTACCATCAAGAAATTGACAACCTCCAGTTCTGCTCTTTTGGTCTAGACCACATCCTCCAAGATTGACATCAGAGAATGCTTGAACAAAGAAGCCTGATTTGGCTGGATACCATATTCCGAGAGACAAGGTTAGCTTCAAATATATGAGGATATTCTTAACAACCACCATGTGAGGTTCGCGTGGATTGGCTTGGAACCTGGCACAACAACAAACAGAAAACATGATATCTGGTCTACTAGCTGTAAGATACATTAGTAACCCTATTATCTGACGATAAAGGGTCATGTCAATAGCTGGTTTATCCAGGGATGGTGTCAGCTTCGTCCCGAACGCCATCGGAACCTTTACTCTTGAGTCTCCCATCATGCCAAATTTTGCTAGCAATGTCTTTTTGTTCAGGCCAAGGAAAAAGTTACTTGGACCCATTGAGCTCATCTTAAATTTTGTCTCCATCCATTTTCGGAATGCAACTGTTAAGCTGGGATTCGTGGAACCGAAGATGATGTCATTAACATAAATTTGGACAATCATTAGGTGGTCACCCTCTTTCTTGTGAAAGAAGGTTGGGTCAACCGAACCTTGTTTGATTTTAGACATTTTTAGAAAACGAGTTAAAGTTTCATACCAGGCTCTAGGGGCTTGCTTTAAACCGTAAACTGCTTTGTCGAGAATGTAGCAATGATCAGAATATTTCTCATTCACGAAACCTAGTGGTTGTTCAACATATACAGTTTCTTCCAATGCCCCATTCAGGAAAACGCACTTAACGTCCATTTGAAAGACTTCAAAATTCTAATGTGTAGCGTATGCCAGAAAGATACGCACAGATTCTAACCTTGCAACTGGGGCAAAGGTTTCTTCATAATCGATCCCTTCTTCCTGAAAATATCCTTTCACTACAAGTCTCGCTTTGTTCCGTATCACATTCCATTCTTTATCCATCTTATTACGGAATAACCATTTTAAATCAACTACGGATGCATCCTTTGGAGTAGGAATCAGTCTCCAGACTCGGTTTCTCTCAAATTCGTTGAGTTCATCTTGTGTAGCCCATACCCAATCAGAATGATCGAGTGAAATGTAGACGTTTTTCTGTTCTATCTTGGAGACAAACGAATTAAACATGCAATATTCCACTTGTGAGAATAAAGCAATTTGTTTCGCTTTAACTTAAGAGCATGTAAGGACTCCCTCAGATGATTCACCAATCACTTGTGTTTTCGGGTGATCTCTTGTCCATTTAGTGAGTGGAAGGTAATCTGGATCATAGGTTGGATCTAGTTTAGCATTTATATCGTCTTCGAATTCTGACTGATCTTCCGAATTATCATTTGTATTATGATTCTCCCCCTCGAATGATGAGACGGTTTCAACATCAGGTTCAGAATTCTCCCCCTCGATTGGACTTTCATGGTTCTTGGTTGGAGATGAGTTCTCCCCCTGGAGAGGGGAAGCTTGATTACTTGATGGAGGCGAATCCTCACCCTGCAGTGGCGTGCTGTCTTTTGAAGTGCTATCTTTTGGCGTGCTTGAAACACGAGCTTCTCTTTGACTCTGGGCTCACTTTCCATGTCTTTTGTAGCATCAATGATTATCTTTATGAGGTTATTGATTTTTTTATCGGCTGCATTCGCTTCAGAGTGGATGGCCTTTTCTTGTTCATCAAAAAGCAACATGTACTCTTCAAACAGGTTGGATATTGGTGTCGTGACTTTACCAGTAACAGGAAAATTTTCCTCCGTGGAACCTTCACTTGATTGGAATTTCTTCATGTAACTGTCATCAAACGTGACATAATAGGTTTCTTTTAACTTCTTTGACCTTTTGTTGAGAACCCTATATGCCTTGGAGGTTAAAGAGTATCCCAAGAAAATACCTTCATCAACTTTCACATCAAATTTGTTTCGGTTCTCTTTGGAGTTGAAGATGAAACACACCTGGAACCAAAGACAAGAAAAAACTTTACCTTAGGTTTGAGATTATTGAGAATTTAATATGGAGTGATAGAAAATCACTTATTGGGAAAGGATCAATTCTAGGTATAGAGAGCAGCAGCAATAGCATCGACCCAGAAATAAAGAGGAAGAGAAGCGAAGCAAAACATGGTTCGGGCTGCTTCGCATAAAGATCAGTTGCGTCTTTCGACTACTCCATTCTGCTGTGGAGTGTAAGGAGCAGAGAAGTTGTGTGTAACTCCCTTTTCGGCTAGAAATTCTTCAAAATTTTTGTTCTTGAATTCCAACCCGTTGTCGCTTCTGATGTTACGAACCAGCTATCGCATCTGAACTTCCACTTGCTTTATGAAGTTCTTTAGTTTTGGAGTAGCCTCTGATTTCTGTTTAAGAAAATATATCCAAGTGAAACGGGAAAAATCATCAACAATAACAAGTATGAACTTACTACCGCCAACACTATCAATTGCAGATGGTCCACAAAGATCAATATGAAGAAGCTCAAGAGGCTCGATGATCTTTGTATTTACAAGAGTTGGATGACTCTTTCTGCTTTGCTTTTCCTATTTCGCATGCATCACATAGATGCTCCTTATCAAACTTCAAGAGGGGAAGACCTCTCACATGATCACCAATAACGATCTTGTTGGTATCTTTAAAGTTGAGGTCGAGAGTCTTCGGTGCCATAACCAGCTTTCATCAGAGTGAGCCTTAGTTAATAGACATACAACAGGCTTCCCTTGTATCAGATTTATATTAAGTGGATACATCTCTCTGTTTCGCTGCGACTTTAGAAGAACTGTTTTCGTTTTCTTCCCTATGATCTCTGATCCTTCACCATCAAACGAAACCTTCAGACCAGTTCCCACAACCAATTGTGAAACCCTGATTAGGTTGTTTTGCAATCCTTCCACATAGGCAACTTTATGGATTGAGAAATCTCCATTTGTAATCATCCCATAGACCTTTATCGTGCCATAAGAGTTGTTTCGATACTTGACACATCCGTCATCTTTGAGAGCACGAAACTCCGTTAGCTCTTCATTCTTTCCTTTCATGTGACACGAGCATTCATTATCAATATATCATTCGCCTTCGAACTGCTCATCACGTATAATCTGCAAAAATTAAGCAGATTTAGGAACCCAAAGTTGTTTGGGTCTTGGTGAGCTTTTTACAGGACAAGGAAAAGCAATAGAAAGATCAATCATATACATTCGTTTTATTAAAGTCATTTTGTCTTTTCTTTTAATGGTGAAAACTTTGATTTTGTTATTTGCTTTGTTTGAATTAGTTTGTTTTTCTTTATTTTTATTATTAACAACTCCTTTCGTATCCTTCCTAGGGTTAGTAGTTGTCTTCTTTATTTCTTATTCTGAATCGGAAAAGAGCTTTCCCTTTCCTTTAACTTTCTTGAGAGGAGTCTGATTCGGTTGAGAGCAAAGATGGTTGTTTTTGGCGGTGAACTCTCTTGGTGATGATGACATGTGAGAAAGATGTCTCTTTTGTTTCTGTGAAGCACAAGAATGACAGTGAGAACACTGCTTGGGTTTTGCTTGCGAATTTGCTTACACTCTTTGAGTGGAAGACTTTTCTTTATTTACATAGTTAGAGTTCTGGGATTGCCAAAACTTCTTCCTTTTGTTGAGATTCTTCTGATATCTCCTGTTTCGTTGATGCTTTTGCTCTGCAAGTTGCTTGGAAGATTTGTGAATATTCACATTTGGTTTCGGTTTCCTTGCATGAGTTTCGCTCCTTACTGACTGAGATTCTCTTGTACTTTTGGTCTCGCTTTGAGATTCTTTTGTACCACTTGTACTTGCTTTAGCGAAGTTGGATGGCTTATTAATTGGTTCCGCCACGTATCTGCCTTTTACCCTCCAAGAGGTTTGTTCTGATAATCCTTTCATTTCATATGCATTATCAACCGGGGCAGACCAAAAGTACTCATCACAGCCATTAGCATTATCTTCATCTACCAAGGAAGTTAGCTTAGCAGTTTTCTTCTTGGAAACTCTAGTGGTGGCGTACACTTGATTAGGTACAGTTTGTACCTTTCGGTATACCACATCCTTTTCCTTTAGGGCTTTGTTATGGTCTTTAGACGATCGAGCGAATTTAACAGATTTTTTAGATATAATAGCTTTTGCTGGTTCGGGTTCGGTTTTAAAAAATTCAGAACAGTTAACCACGTCCTCTACAGAAATTTCACTCATATCATTGTCCTTGTCAAATTCAGAAGTATTGTCAACATCAATCTTTTTTTCTAAACTTAACTTGGCACTCAATGAGTCAAAAATCTGTACGATTTCGGTCATAATTTTCAACTTATCATTTTCGTCCAATAAGTTTTTTAGCATGTCCTTGTGGTATTTTGACTTAATTAAGGACTCAATTTTGTCCAGACCAATCCTATTAGCATCAGTGGTTTCTTCTAAAGAGACAATTGATTCACAGTTATAACAATCAACATCTATTTCGTCTTCCTTTAGTTCAAGGAAGGGCAAAATCATTTTGTGAATCTTTTTGCCAATATCGCAATCTAGATGCAACTGAGTAATATTTGTCTAAAGACACTTAGCAATTAAACAAAAATATTCCTTTGTTTCAAAATTTTCAAATTGTCACGTTGCAAATATATCAATTCGTCACTTGCCCTAACCAACTCTAACTCCTTCTACTCTATCCATATCCTTCGCTCCTCACTCTTGGAAGATACCCTACTAATTTGATCAATTAGGTTAGCATTTGTGAGGCGAGTTTGTTTTAGGCTACCACTTAGACTAGAAAATTTAGATTGTAAATCATTTAATTCTTTTTCATAGTCAGAAACGGGTATTTTGAGTGTTTTAAGGATATAATTTACCTTCTTGATCAACTGATCACATTCGTTGATCTGTTCTCCAACCGGTTTTGTTGTGAAGCATCTATCCTCCCTCTCTTTCGCTTCATCATCTCTCTCTTCTGCACTGTCACTCCTCATTTGTGACACTCCAGCCATCACCATCAGACCCTTTCCTGCCAACTAAGAACCTTCTTCCTTCGCAATAAATGCCCTGCCATGAGTGGACTTGCGTACTTCCTCATCTTCCAAATTAGTAGACCATACCTCTACTCCACCAAACTCGTTTTCTTCAACATTTTCCTGCACAAGTAACACATGCATGGATTTATCGTTAGACTTCTTCTTCTTAGCTTCTTCAAGCTTACGAGTGTGGTAAGCTTCATCATCTTCACCCTCTTTCTTCTCACTCATTCTTCTTAGCATGCATTCCTTCACTAGATGGTTTTTGCCATGAAAATAGCTGTAGTCATAGCCCGAGTCACCCACAAGTTTGCTTTCTTTCTTTTCCTCTTCTTTCTGAGGAGCACTTTTAATCTCCTCTTTCTCCTTTTCCGAATTATAGCTTCCCTGCCAGTTTCGGTTCTTGGCTGGGAACTTCTTTCTTCCAAACCTCTTGGGATTGGATACCATTAGTGCATATTCTTCATCTGTCATATCACATTCAGAAAGGTTTGACTCTAGTTCTTCTTCAATCAAATTCTTACTATTTGAGATAAGAGCCAATGATCCCATTTTGGAGACTACTTTCGTTTCCTTGGTGACAACACTTTCATGAGACTTGAGAATTCCCACGAGATTCGCCAGCGAGTAGGATTTAAATTTTTCATGAGCTTTAATAGTTGAAACCACAACTATCCATTTTGACCTTAGACCATTCATAAAAGTGACTTTCTGCTCGATCACCTCTCTGCTAATTCCATGCTTGATCATCTTGCTAAGAAGATGGTTGTAACGATCAAATGTTTAAATGAGACTTTCATCTTGCTTTTGCTTGAAGTCACCAAACTCTAAAAGAAAAAGAGGTTGAGTGGAATGTTCAAGATCCTCATCGGTGAAATACAAGTCCTTAAGCCGGTCCTAAATCTCCTTTGCAGTGGTACACGCACTCACCAGACGAAAGGTGTCAGATTGTAAAGTGAATCTGATCATCCTCATTGCTTTTACGCTGTTGAGCAGCTTGTCTTTCTCGTCTTGCGTAACATATTTCATGTCAATCATTAGCTGATTATACTCTTTTTGAGTTTTGATGGTTCTTTGGGTTCCAACATGTGAAAAAGGACCCACAGTAATTGCCTCCCAGATTAAATATTCGTTGTCCTCTGAACCAAGGACATAATCTTCAAAGTGAAGAGCCCAGACTTCATACTCTTGAGTATACAAGATTGGAATCCTTATTGTCGAACCAATGTTGTTGGAGATGTTAATGGGATTGGTTTGAGAGTCGTCGTGAGACATAGTGACTTGATCTGTTTACCTGTCAAGAATCAGACTTATAAAGCAATATTAGGGTAATATCGAGATCTATGAACAACGTCAATGAAGAGATGATGGCTCAATAGATACAATAAAAGCATAAACCCTAAAAAAATATTCTTCAAAAGAAGAGATGCATATGATTTACACAGCCTCGTGCTCTGATACCAATTGATGGGATAAAAACATTTAGATACATAAGATTCTTAAACAAATAAATCAATAACACAATGTAAATAAGAACACCAGATGAATCAATGCTTATGTCGAATGATTAATAAGTCACGGTGTGACAACCCGATATTTCAACTCTATGTAATGACCTAAGAAGTCAAGTATTGTAACCACTTTTGATATAATGAAATTAACTTCGAAAATAAAAAGTCCAAAAAGTCTCTAAATAATTACCTACTATATTTGATGTCATTAAACTGTGATCGTACGTAAAAAGAACGCCCAAATCTGACTTCGTATAATGAAGTTATGATTTTTCCAAGTTCGGCTTAGTGACAGACAACTAAAAACTCAAATCGGAGATTGAGCGACTTTTGGCTGGAATGACCTAAACGAGAATCGAAGGTCTCGACAATGGTATTACAACGGTAAAATTTTTGGCAAAAACAGACGTCAGATAAAGAAGTTATGAATTTCTAACGAAAATTTTTTACCACGACCTTTTAAAAATAAATAATAAAAATAATTTCAAAATTTGCCGACGAAATCTAAATGAAAGTTGTAGAGCGTAGTCTCACCTACGCGTGGATATAAAGAACGTCGAAAACGGAGTTCGTATGAAGAAGATATGAATTTTTGAAGTTTATTAAATATTAAAAATATAATTTTTAATAGAAATTTCGGTATTATCCGAAGGCTGAGTCGCACACGAGTACACCCAGCGTACACGCGTACGCCCAGCGTACTCAAGACCTAGGCCTCAGATCGTCCACGTCGCGCCCTATGCGAGCCTATGTCCAGTCCTATCCGGAGTCTGAAGCAGTCGAGGATGCACTCATGCATGACGCACGAGTACGCCCCGCGTACGGAGGCGGTTCCCACCCCCTATAAAAGGGATGCGAGGGTTCCGAAGAGAAGAGCCATTTCCTCTCATCTTTCTTGCGTTTTTGCCTCGTTTTCCGTGCACGAACTATCCCGAAGCTCCGGTTTCCTTGCTCAAGTCCCGAAGGTCGTTTGTGCTCCCGAGATTCCCGAGAATCCCGAGAAAATCCGCTTTCTCGAGTCGAAGTGCTGCTCGGTTTTCATCTCTCTTTTTTTCGATCTTTCAAGTGAGTTCATACCCTTATAATCCACACTTTTAAATGTTTTATAAATGCTTTTATATGCTTTCAAGGGGGGAAATACAAGTAAGACACACAATTATTATCGTGTGTTATATAAAGTTTCATTATACACTTTTTATCAACGGAATCATATGTGATTTATAACTATTACAGGGAAACTTTCGTATGCAAAATATATCACGATAACATCATATCTTTTGAAATGAAAAATGTTGTTATATATGTATAAATCAAACACTCTGCTTAGACTGCATGTATATTTTTCCATCTTAGACACTATAAAAATTTATACTTTCATAACAAGTGATTCATTTTTCTAGGGATTTCTAAACAAACGAGACACACTTTTAGAAAACTATAATAGGTATAGTTTTACAAGAACATCACTAACTGTTACATACCAGAAACACTATTTCAAGAAGTTTACTTTCACCTAAAAGAACAAACGAACATTTTCACAAGTAAATATGTTTTATACTAAGTTTTCTGAGACATTAACTTCACGTACGTTCGAGTACACATTTCAAGTCCTGTATTATATACCAGAATCCCTTAGAGGGGGAGCATGGTGTTTGTGTATAGATCTATATGGGCTTGACAACCCCGCACCCTTACTGTTAGCTACAGTACACCATTTGGGGTGACAAATGTCAGAACATTCCAACGCCTGAAGAACGTTGTGTATAGGCATTTCTAGTCAATATCATGGTTATAAAACTCACATAGAGTATTAAAAACACATTGATTTACGGGGTTTTTCAGACGTATTGGAAATTTTATACGTACATACATTTTCTAGAAACAAACATTGGTTTTAATAGAAGGCTACATTTATGCTAGTAGAAAATATGGGATTTTCTAGGAACAAACAAACAAAACAAACAAAACATTTCATTTCATACAAACATTGTCATTTAATACTTATGAAACTCACCAGCTTAAATGCTGATCTACTCTTTCAAAACTACTTGTATGTCCCAGAGATTCAGTAATTACAGGTAACAAACAGCTTTTGAAGAAGGAACGCTGTGGCACCAGTTTAAATTCATATTTTGGCATCATATTGTAATTGGTTTTTGAACATGTACCTTTTAACAATGTAAACTTTCAATTATATATATGATGGTTGTATTGCTTTCTTTACTATGTATTCATTTGTTACGTTACCACATGAAGTCATCCGCCCCCGAACGTTTCCGCTGTTCCGGTTTGTGGGTGTGACACACGACCTCAGAAGAACTCTATGAAGAATTGCTATTATAAAGGTGTGTTAGGGTTACAATACAATCAAGGAGAAAAAAACATCAAAAGCGTGGATACTAAGATGCATGCATGCACTATATAAACTAAACCCTGACAAATGTAATAGGACTGGACAGGCCCATAACCGAGAATATAATGGACCTAGACAAAAGGCCAATGACGCAACACTTCATAACTTAACAGCCATGGTTGACCAAGTTTGACTTTTGAGGGCATTTTGGGAATTTCAGGATTTTGATGGAATTAATCACATGGTGATTGTAGGCATCTGAGTCGGGAGCTGAGATTCGGAGTCAGACCTTATTGGTTCTACACTACTTGTGAGGTGAGTCTTCTTCACTATACTTTCGGGTCGAAGGCACCAAGGCCGACGCATTGGTTAGATAACCTGATATTGTATGATGCGTATGGAGTAGATATGCATGCTAGTTTTGATATACTAGTTTGGTAGATTTGTAGGAGTACCTATGATACTTCCTGTTATCTGAATATGATATTATCTGTTATATATCAACATATGGTGTGGGTTGGGTTGAGGCTGTATTGCTCCGTGTTGTAGCCAACAAACCCTAGAGCGTACCAGATATGAGCTAACGGCCAGGAAGGGAATTCCGGACTCATACTGAGGGCTCATGAGCGTTCCAGATACGAGTTGAGGGCTGGGTAGGGCATGCCAGACTCGTACAGAGGGTCGGGGAGCACGCCAAACATAAACTATCGACCTAGGAGGCAAGCCAAACTTATGTTGTGGGCTCTGGGGTAATCCAATCTGTTAGTTGTGGACCCATTACATGCTGTTATTGTATTTGTGTTGTTTGCTATGTATTGGTATTTTGAGGGAACTCACTAAGGTTTGGGCCTAAAGTTTTGGACTATGTTTCAGGTACTTCAGAGGATTGTGGGAAGGCAAAGGGGTGCTCATGCACCTCCTCACATTTTATTTCACAATGTTGGGATTTATCTGATATTGAAATTATTTTGAAAACAATTTGTAGAAAATAATGGTTTTTGAGTAAATGTTAAAAGTTTAAAATTTTTGAGAATTTTATGAATGTTACATCTTAGAAGGTTAATTTTCACTTCTTAATCATAGGTTTCTGTCCAGAAATCATTTAGCTCTCCCCCAAAGTTGATATATGTTCGGTATTTATAGTTTCCATAAAATTGGTCTTCATGTTGTGACCATAAGGGTGTCACAACATGAATATGGTGATTATCCTATATGCGCCAAGGAAAATGTACTTTTCCATATAGGAATCTTCTTAGGACACGTGGTCATGTCTTGACCAAGATATGGTCACTTCATGAGAGTCTTTTTCATGCATGAATAGAGGTTCTTCTAAATGTCACGCTACGAGAATCATTTATCCATGTCGTGGGAAGTGTATAAACTCAATTTGTTTTCTTTAAAGCTCCTAGTTTGAACTCCAGTTCTGCAACTATCAAGATTTTATCGATTTCAATTCTTTTATCTTTGAAAATGTCCTTTTTGGCTGCAAAATACAATTTAACTTAATAAGTACCAAATATCTTTGCATTTTTACCAAAATATAGCTTAAATGTATTAAAATAATGCCTAAAATGCTTATAAATATGGAAATATCAAAATACCCCACACTTATCTTTTACTTGCCTTCAAGCAAAACTTGTTTTAATATATCACAAAGAACCATGTCCACCAGTATCACACAAACTAATCCGAGTTGAACCCACTAATTAAGCATCACCTCAATGCATGCATTTGTGTCTAAATTTCCTAAATACTACCCAAGTCCTAAATACTTATGATCCACAAAATGCTTGGACGTATTTTGAACGAAATTCATTTTATGCATCCCTCTAATCCATCCCCGAAAAACTTTCTTAACCTCAAGGTAATTTTTGGTTAAGCTTGTAACGTCCCAAAAATCAGAGTAAAATTTTCATTTCTAAAACACAATCCACAAGCCCAAAAGTTACTGAAAACATTGTTTACAAGTCATACTAAGTCAAAACACAGAATCAAGTATCGATCAACATAAACTATGGGATGATGTGTACAATCACACCGTCGATTTTCCCCGCTCATTAAAGGTACCTGAAACATTGAAATTCAAACTATAAGCCAAAGCTTAGTGAGCTTCCAAAAATACCACATACCAAAGATAATACATATATAATACATAGCATGCATACATGATTTGTTGGTCCTTGACCTCAACCCAACCATATCGGGTTTATTGGTCTACAGCATGGAGCAGTAACACCTCAATCCAACCATCCAGGGTTTGTTGGCACGTGGTCTGAACCCAATAATCTAGGTTTGTTGACATGTGGCCTCAACCTTACCATACATGGTTTGTTGACCTCTAGTCTAAACCCAACCATACCAGGTTTGTTGGTCCATGGCCTAAACCCAACCACACATATGTCGACATATATATACAAACAGTTAAAAAATAGAACTATCATAACAAACTCACACCTTAGGATACATAAACTCAATAAATGGACCAGACTTGGTGCCTTCGACCCATTGGCATAGTGAGAGAACTCACCTCACGATCGAGGAGTACCCAAACCCATTCGAACCTTGGTGCCTTCGACCCTGAACAACGTTATAAATCCACATAGAATGTTCCAATGCATTAAGAGGAATGCCGGAACCCCTACGAAAAGCCAAGGATACAAATGGCCGAATCGCACCCAAGTCAAAAGCACAAACACAAGCAAAGATTTCACAAGAAAAGTAGCTAATAGAAATATGAATCATAAGCACAATGTAAAATATTCAGACAAAAATATAAATAGATACATACCCGCAACATTGTTCGACAACATCCTTGCCTCCTCGGCCAACATCTGGAAAGAACGTCCTCTAGCTCTCGGGACCTTAGCCCGCACCTGACATCCGTTTGTGACCCAAAGAGTAGTCGGGGCCAGTGCCTAAACAGGCCTAGCAGCAAGCACACGACATTGGGCCTTCAAATGGCCCACCTGATCGTAATGGTAACAAATATGTGCACCTGGTGAGAAGGACTACTGTTGCGGCTGTCGACAATCCCTCGTGAAATGATCTTGTCTGCCCCAACTGTGGTACCATGTCAATGATCGACAGGCTCCCTCATGTTTCTTCCCACACCTACCAAAGGTGTGGCCCCAATGCCCTCCAAGGTGTGAATCGGCGAGCTTGGCCTGCTTCATCGTCGGCTAAGACTAGACTAGGGTCGATGCCGCTTCCTAACCTAAGTCTCGATCTCAATCTCTCTCCTCCGAGTAGTAGACTGTAGCGTGGAAAGATTCAGATACTTCTGAGTAGACACAAACTCTCGAATCTCAATCTTGAGCATGCTCAAATATCGCGACATCTGGACCTACTCGAAAGGTGCATACTCATGGCAGAAAAGTTCCCTCTCAGTGAAGTTCTTGGTGATCTCTGTCACAGACTCCGTCGTCTGTCTAAGTGACATATATTTCTAGGCCAAACGCTCTCTCTCTACCTGAGGCTTGTACTTTGTGACAACCCGATATTTCGAGACAATATGATGGATCACAAGTCAAATTTACGTCAAAATTTAACTTTCTTTAAATCTTATTTGGGTTAAATAAAGTATTAGGAATCGTATCAAGGTTTTCGTACATATAAAGAACCCTAGAATTCGAGTTATAACGAAGAAGTTATGACCAACCGAAGATTCTCGGCAAAACTGACAACACTGATAGACGTAAAACGATAAGTTTCAATGCAATAATTTTTAGCCTTAGGTATCTAAATGAAAGTTTTAGATATCATTAAACCATAAACGTACATGAAAAGAACATCCAAATCTGACTTTGTATGAGGAAGTTATGATTTTTCTAAGTCACGGATATAGCAGTAGACAGCTAAAAACTCGAAATAGAGATCGAGAGACTTTTAGCCGACACAAACTAAATGAGAACCGAAGGTCTCAATAATAGAAGCACAACGGTAAAAAGTTTGACGGAAACGGTCGTCGGATGAAGAAGTTATAGAACTTTAACGGACTTTTCCTGTCCCGACCTATTTAAATATATTAGTTATATATCATATGTACATATATAGTCATAAATGTTCCATCATTCAATTCAGTTCCGACACTCTTGGGTAGAAAGGGTGTATAAACCTACTTGGACACTCATCAATTACATTCTAGTAAACTATTATAGGAATAGTTTCGGGGATACAAAACATTATCCTTATTACAAGAAATTACACCAGAGTCAGTTCATTCATGAGTGTAGACTACATGCTATATGAAGGCATACTCTTACAGAGATTCCTCTTACATGGATACATTTATATGGATACCCTTACAGAGATTCCTCTTACATGGATACATTTATATGGATACTCTTACAAAGATTCTTCTTACATGGATACACTTATAGGGATACTTTTACATAGATACTATGTGGTAAGCAACAATAAGGGACTAACCATTCCTAAGCCAGGCTGTTAGCAACAGAGGTAATGATCATCTACGGATATCTACGGTTAATACTTATACTAGGCAGACATTTAAGGAACTAACCATTCCTTCCACCTGCTATTAGCTACAGAGGAAAATGAACATCTACGGATATTAATGGTGAGAACGTTTCGGCAGTCGCGATGTCGTGTTTATCGTAATACCAAAGGATAATACTTATATGGATATATTTTCCCTATTACTTTTATTTTGTGATACATTCACGTAAACGATGAAGTAGACTATATATATATATATATATATATATATATATATATATATATATATATATATTGTTAATAGTAGTCTTAAAGGAGAAAACCATCTTTGTTACAACAAAATATACAAGTCTTGGTAGAAGACTACTTTCAAAACAGTTAGGTCTTGGTTAACGACTACTTTCAAAACATTCAGGTCTTGGTAGAAGACTACTTTTTTTATACTAGTAGAAAATATGGGATTTTCTAGGAGTTTTCAAAACATATACAAACGATTCCATTGAACGATTTCAAATGTTATCATCAAAATTATACAAACAATGACATTAAATATATATGAACTCACCAGCTTAAATGCTGACCTACACTTTCAAAATAACTTGTATTCTCAGGTCACCAGTAGACAGGTACGATGACCAGGTTTTGCGAAGATGGAGCAATCAAGACTCATCTTTTATTTTGATTACTTGTTGTAATGTCTTATTTATATGAAAGAACACACATGTATTAAACTATTACTATTAATGCAATGGAAGATGTTGTTGCTTGTTTACTACTTTACATTGTTGTGATACATACATGACGTCCTCCGCCCCAGAACGTTTCCGCCGTTCTCGGTTTTGGGGTGTGACAGATTGGTATCAGAGCATTGTTTATAGTGAATTCAGTATATCAACCCATAAAAGATATACTAACTATAAATACAATGTGATTAAAATACTCTTACTTAGAGTTTATACTTCTAAAATAATAAAATATTTAAGTAAGTATACGTGCCTGCATTCATACTAAAATCGGTGTCAAAACGACAAGAACAAAAGTATTACGATTGTTGAATATCACAAGTAAGCTTGGGGATGTATAGTCAGTCTTGGGAGTGGCGTAGCCTGATCAACTATGCTAGTCCGAGGAGTGATTAGCGTATGCCCAAGAATGGTTGTGAGGTAGCAACAATTCTAAAAAATTACCAACATTACCACAATGAGAACATCATAACAGAACCTAAGTCTAAAATACCATAAGGGTGTTTTGTGTTACCATAATTACTTACTTGAGAACTAAAGAGGATCTTCATTTCTAAGTTGATAGTTTCTAAGTGGATTCACTAAGGCTATATGTACCTAGGATGTTATAGACATAGAATCGGTGAAGTTTTTGCTTTACCCTTATTCCTTGTGAATTTGGAGTTAAGGTCACTTATTCGAAAGCCTATCCTGTGTTGATTACATATGACAGGTATGCATTTTACAAATAGAAATGAAACTAATGAAGATTTTCAAATAATTATCTAGATAGTTCGTCTAATAATTATTTCCTTACCCCAGTTCTCGCGCCGAAGCTCTGCGTATCAACCCTCGGAGTCATCCCAAAGGCCTGGTTTTCATATCCATGTTTGGAAGGAAGTTTTACGCTCCCGAGATTCCCGAGAATCCCGAGAAATCCGCTTTCTCGAGTAGAAGTTCTGCTCGGTTTTCGTCTCACTTTCTTCGATCAATCATGTGAGTTCATACCCCTATAATCACCACTTTTAAATGTTTTATCAATGTTTTTATATGCGTTTAAGGGGGGGGGGATACAAGTAAAACACACGATTATTATCGTGTGTTATATAAAGTTTCATTATACACTTTTTATGAACGGAATCATATGTGATTTATAACTATTATAAGGAAACTTTCATATGCAAAATATATCATGATAACATCATATCTTTTGAAGTGAAAAATGTTGTTATGTATATATAAATCAAAACCTTGCTTATACTGTAAGTATATGTGCCCATCTTAGGCACTACAAAAATTACACTTTTCATAACAAGTGAGCGTTTCACTAGGGATTACTATACCAACAAGACACACATTTAGAAAACTATAATAGGTATAGTTTTACGAGAACATCAAGAACTTTTACATACTAGAAATACCATTTCAAGGAGATACATTCATATACAAGAACAAACGAACGTTTTCATGTGTACTTCAAATAGTTTTCTCAAACGTTTTAACATGTTGAAATACTTTTAGAAACTGTCTTACAAACTATAGGTTTCCTTTTGAATCTGTTATAGTTGTGCTTCAAACAAAGGTTTTCTCACACTTAAACTGTTTTGTCAAACGGTTTTCGATTCGATTTATAAACTGACATCAAGTCATAAATTCTTATTTATTAAACTTTTCAAAGGTTTTACAAAACTTCTTTTATGCTTTTATATTATAAATTGCATGCCTCTATAAGTATAGTTATATAAGAAATGTTTAAAAGACTTAGGAAGGCTATCTACTCTGTTTCCTTTTCCTGGATTTGGATGTGGTCTGATGGGATATCGGGTACTCATCCGAAGGTCGTTTAAATATTAGTTATATATCATATGTACATAAATAGTCATAAATGTTCCATCATTCAATTCAGTTCCGGCACTCTTGGGTAGAAAGGGTGTATAAACATACTTGGACACTCATCAATTACATTCTAGTAAACTATTATAGGAATAGTTTCGGGGATACAAAACATTATCCCTATTACAAGAAATTACACCAGAGTCAGTTCATTCATGAGTGTAGACTACATGCTATATGAAGGCATACTCTTACAGAGATTCCTCTTACATGGATACATTTATATGGATACCCTTACAGAGATTCCTCTTATATGGATACACTTATAGGGATACTTTTACATAGATACTATGTGGTAAGAAACAATAAGGGACTAACCATTCCTAAGCCAGGCTGTTAGCAACAGAGGTAATGATCATCTACGGATATCTACGGTTAATACTTATACTAGGCAGACATTTAAGGAACTAACCATTCCTTCCACCTGCTATTAGCTACAGAGGAAAATGAACATCTACGGATATTCACGGTGAGAACGTTTCGGCAGTCGCGATGTCGTGTTTATCGTAATACCAAAGGATAATACTTATATGGATATATTTTCCCTATTACTTTTATTTTGTGATACATTCACGTAAACGATGAAGTAGACTATATATATATATATATATATATATATATATATATATATATATATTGTTAATAGTAGTCTTAAAGGAGAAAACCATCTTTGTTACAACAAAACATACAAGTCTTGGTAGAAGACTACTTTCAAAACAGTTAGGTCTTGGTTAACGACTACTTTCAAAACATTCAGGTCTTGGTAGAAGACTACTTTTTTTATACTAGTAGAAAATATGGGATTTTCTAGGAGTTTTCAAAACATATACAAACGATTCCATTGAACGATTTCAAATGTTATCATCAAAATTATACAAACAATGACATTAAATATATATGAACTCACCAGCTTAAATGCTGACCTACACTTTCAAAATAACTTGTATTCTCAGGTCACCAGTAGACAGGTACGATGACCAGGTTTTGCGAAGATGGAGCAATCAAGACTCATCTTTTATTTTGATTACTTGTTGTAATGTCTTATTTATATGAAAGAACACACATGTATTAAACTATTACTATTAATGCAATGGAAGATGTTGTTGCTTGTTTACTACTTTACATTGTTGTGATACATACATGACGTCCTCCGCCCCAGAACGTTTCCGCCGTTCTCGGTTTTGGGGTGTGACAGATTGGTATCAGAGCATTGTTTATAGTGAATTCAGTATATCAACCCATAAAAGATATACTAACTATAAATACAATGTGATTAAAATACTCTTACTTAGAGTTTATACTTCTAAAATAATAAAATATTTAAGTAAGTATACGTGCCTGCATTCATACTAAAATCGGTGTCAAAACGACAAGAACAAAAGTATTACGATTGTTGAATATCACAAGTAAGCTTGGGGATGTATAGTCAGTCTTGGGAGTGGCGTAGCCTGATCAACTATGCTAGTCCGAGGAGTGATTAGCGTATGCCCAAGAATGGTTGTGAGGTAGCAACAATTCTAAAAAATTACCAACATTACCACAATGAGAACATCATAACAGAACCTAAGTCTAAAATACCATAAGGGTGTTTTGTGTTACCATAATTACTTACTTGAGAACTAAAGAGGATCTTCATTTCTAAGTTGATAGTTTCTAAGTGGATTCACTAAGGCTATATGTACCTAGGATGTTATAGACATAGAATCGGTGAAGTTTTTGCTTTACCCTTATTCCTTGTGAATTTGGAGTTAAGGTCACTTATTCGAAAGCCTATCCTGTGTTGATTACATATGACAGGTATGCATTTTACAAATAGAAATGAAACTAATGAAGATTTTCAAATAATTATCTAGATAGTTCGTCTAATAATTATTTCCTTACCCCAGTTCTCGCGCCGAAGCTCTGCGTATCAACCCTCGGAGTCATCCCAAAGGCCTGGTTTTCATATCCATGTTTGGAAGGAAGTTTTACGCTCCCGAGATTCCCGAGAATCCCGAGAAATCCGCTTTCTCGAGTAGAAGTTCTGCTCGGTTTTCGTCTCACTTTCTTCGATCAATCATGTGAGTTCATACCCCTATAATCACCACTTTTAAATGTTTTATCAATGTTTTTATATGCGTTTAAGGGGGGGGGGGATACAAGTAAAACACACGATTATTATCGTGTGTTATATAAAGTTTCATTATACACTTTTTATGAACGGAATCATATGTGATTTATAACTATTATAAGGAAACTTTCATATGCAAAATATATCATGATAACATCATATCTTTTGAAGTGAAAAATGTTGTTATGTATATATAAATCAAAACCTTGCTTATACTGTAAGTATATGTGCCCATCTTAGGCACTACAAAAATTACACTTTTCATAACAAGTGAGCGTTTCACTAGGGATTACTATACCAACAAGACACACATTTAGAAAACTATAATAGGTATAGTTTTACGAGAACATCAAGAACTTTTACATACTAGAAATACCATTTCAAGGAGATACATTCATATACAAGAACAAACGAACGTTTTCATGTGTACTTCAAATAGTTTTCTCAAACGTTTTAACATGTTGAAATACTTTTAGAAACTGTCTTACAAACTATAGGTTTCCTTTTGAATCTGTTATAGTTGTGCTTCAAACAAAGGTTTTCTCACACTTAAACTGTTTTGTCAAACGGTTTTCGATTCGATTTATAAACTGACATCAAGTCATAAATTCTTATTTATTAAACTTTTCAAAGGTTTTACAAAACTTCTTTTATGCTTTTATATTATAAATTGCATGCCTCTATAAGTATAGTTATATAAGAAATGTTTAAAAGACTTAGGAAGGCTATCTACTCTGTTTCCTTTTCCTGGATTTGGATGTGGTCTGATGGGATATCGGGTACTCATCCGAAGGTCGTTTAAATATTAGTTATATATCATCTGTACATAAATAGTCATAAATGTTCCATCATTCAATTCAGTTCCGGCACTCTTGGGTAGAAAGGGTGTATAAACATACTTGGACACTCATCAATTACATTCTAGTAAACTATTATAGGAATAGTTTCGGGGATACAAAACATTATCCCTATTACAAGAAATTACACCAGAGTCAGTTCATTCATGAGTGTAGACTACATGCTATATGAAGGCATACTCTTACAGAGATTCCTCTTACATGGATACATTTATATGGATACCCTTACAGAGATTCCTCTTATATGGATACACTTATAGGGATACTTTTACATAGATACTATGTGGTAAGAAACAATAAGGGACTAACCATTCCTAAGCCAGGCTGTTAGCAACAGAGGTAATGATCATCTACGGATATCTACGGTTAATACTTATACTAGGCAGACATTTAAGGAACTAACCATTCCTTCCACCTGCTATTAGCTACAGAGGAAAATGAACATCTACGGATATTCACGGTGAGAACGTTTCGGCAGTCGCGATGTCGTGTTTATCGTAATACCAAAGGATAATACTTATATGGATATATTTTCCCTATTACTTTTATTTTGTGATACATTCACGTAAACGATGAAGTAGACTATATATATATATATATATATATATATATATATATATATATATATATATATATATATATATTGTTAATAGTAGTCTTAAAGGAGAAAACCATCTTTGTTACAACAAAACATACAAGTCTTGGTAGAAGACTACTTTCAAAACAGTTAGGTCTTGGTTAACGACTACTTTCAAAACATTCAGGTCTTGGTAGAAGACTACTTTTTTTATACTAGTAGAAAATATGGGATTTTCTAGGAGTTTTCAAAACATATACAAACGATTCCATTGAACGATTTCAAATGTTATCATCAAAATTATACAAACAATGACATTAAATACATATGAACTCACCAGCTTAAATGCTGACCTACACTTTCAAAATAACTTGTATTCTCAGGTCACCAGTAGACAGGTACGATGACCAGGTTTTGCGAAGATGGAGCAATAAAGACTCATCTTTTATTTTGATTACTTGTTGTAATGTCTTATTTATATGAAAGAACACACATGTATTAAACTATTACTATTAATGCAATGGAAGATGTTGTTGCTTGTTTACTACTTTACATTGTTGTGATACATACATGACGTCCTCCGCCCCAGAACGTTTCCGCCGTTCTCGGTTTTGGGGTGTGACAGATTGGTATCAGAGCATTGTTTATAGTGAATTCAGTATATCAACCCATAAAAGATATACTAACTATAAATACAATGGGATTAAAATACTCTTACTTAGATTTTATACTTCTAAAATAATAAAATATTTAAGTAAGTATACGTGCCTGCATTCATACTAAAATCGGTGTCACAACGACCAGAACAAAAGAATTACGATTGTTGAATATCACAAGTAAGCTTGGGGATGTATAGTCAGTCTTGGGAGTGGCATAGCCTGATCAACTATGCTAGTCCGAGGAGTGATTAGCGTATGCCCAAGAATGGTTGTGAGGTAGCAACAATTCTAAAAACTTACCAACATTACCACAATGAGAACATCATAACAGAGCCTAAGTCTAAAATACCATAGGGGTGTTTTGTGTTACCATAATTACTTACTTGAGAACTAAAAAGGATCTTCATTTCTAAGTTGATAGTTTCTAAGTGGATTCACTAAGGCTATATGTACCTAGGATGTTATAGACATAGAATCGGTGAAGTTTTTACTTTACCCTTATTCCTTGTGAATTTGGAGTTAAGGTCACTTATTCGAAAGCCTATCCTGTGTTGATTACATATGATAGGTATGCATTTTACAAATAGAAATGAAACTAATGAAGATTTTCACATAATTATCTAGATAGTTCGTCTAATAATTATTTCCTTACCCCAGTTCTCGCGCCGAAGCTCTGCGTATCAACCCTCGGAGTCATCCCAAAGGCCTGGTTTTCATATCCATGTTTGGAAGGAAGTTTTACGCTCCCGAGATTCCCGAGAATCCCGAGAAATCCGCTTTCTCGAGTAGAAGTTCTGCTCGGTTTTCGTCTCACTTTCTTCGATCAATCATGTGAGTTCATACCCCTATAATCACCACTTTTAAATGTTTTATCAATGTTTTTATATGCGTTTAAGGGGGGGGGGGGGGATACAAGTAAAACACACGATTATTATCGTGTGTTATATAAAGTTTCATTATACACTTTTTATGAACGGAATCATATGTGATTTATAACTATTATAAGGAAACTTTCATATGCAAAATATATCATGATAACATCATATCTTTTGAAGTGAAAAATGTTGTTATGTATATATAAATCAAAACCTTGCTTATACTGTAAGTATATGTGCCCATCTTAGGCACTACAAAAATTACACTTTTCATAACAAGTGAGCGTTTCACTAGGGATTACTATACCAACAAGACACACATTTAGAAAACTATAATAGGTATAGTTTTACGAGAACATCAAGAACTTTTACATACTAGAAATACCATTTCAAGGAGATACATTCATATACAAGAACAAACGAACGTTTTCATGTGTACTTCAAATAGTTTTCTCAAACGTTTTAACATGTTGAAATACTTTTAGAAATTGTCTTACAAACTATAAGTTTCCTTTTGAATCTGTTATAGTTGTGCTTCAAACAAAGGTTTTCTCAAACTTAAACTGTTTTGTCAAACGGTTTTCGATTCGATTTATAAACTGATATCAAGTCATAAATTCTTATTTATTAAACTTTTCAAAGGTTTTACAAAACTTCTTTTATGCTTTTATATTATAAATTGCATGCCTCTATAAGTATAGTTATATAAGAAATGTTTAAAAGACTTAGGAAGGCTATCCACTCTGTTTCCTTTTCCTGGATTTGGATGTGGTCTGATGGGATATCGGGTACTCATCCGAAGGTCGTTTAAATATTAGTTATATATCATATGTACATATATAGTCATAAATGTTCCATCATTCAATTCAGTTCCGGCACTCTTGGGTAGAAAGGGTGTATAAACATACTTGGACACTCATCAATTACATTCTAGTAAACTATTATAGGAATAGTTTCGGGGATACAAAACATTATCCCTATTACAAGAAATTACACCAGAGTCAGTTCATTCATGAGTGTAGACTACATGCTATATGAAGGCATACTCTTATAGAGATTCCTCTTACATGGATACATTTATATGGATACCCTTACAGAGATTCCTCTTACATGGATACATTTATATGGATACTCTTACAAAGATTCTTCTTACATGGATACACTTATAGGGATACTTTTACATAGATACTATGTGGTAAGAAACAATAAGGGACTAACCATTCCTAAGCCCGGCTGTTAGCAACAGAGGTAATGATCATCTACGGATATCTACGGTTAATACTTATACTAGGAAGACATTTAAGGAACTAACCATTCCTTCCACCTGCTATTAGCTACAGAGGAAAATGAACATCTACGGATATTCACGGTGAGAACGTTTCGGCAGTCGCGATGTCGTGTTTATCCTAATACCAAAGGATAATACTTATATGGATATATTTTCCCTATTACTTTTATTTTGTGATACATTCACGTAAACGATGAAGTAGACTATATATATTGTTAATAGTAGTCTTAAAGGAGAAAACCATCTTTGTTACAACAAAACATACAAGTCTTGGTAGAAGACTACTTTCAAAACAGTCAGGTCTTGGTTAAAGCCTACTTTCAAAACATTCAGGTCTTGGTAGAAGACTACTTTTTTTATACTAGTAGAAAATATGGGATTTTCTAGGAGTTTTCAAAACATATACAAACGATTCCATTGAACGATTTCAAATGTTATCATCAAAATTATACAAACAATGACATTAAATACATATGAACTCACCAGCTTAAATGCTGACCTACACTTTCAAAATAACTTGTATTCTCAGGTCACCAGTACACAGGTACGATGACCAGGTTTTGCGAAGATGGAGCAGTCAAGACTCATCTTTTATTTTGATTACTTGTTGTAATGTCTTATTTATATGAAAGAACACACATGTATTAAACTATTACTATTAATGCAATGGAAGATGTTGTTGCTTGTTTACTACTTTACATTGTTGTGATACATACATGACATCCTCCGCCCCAGAACGTTTCCGCCGTTCTCGGTTTTGGGGTGTGACAGATTGGTATCAGAGCATTGTTTATAGTGAATTCAGTATATCAACCCATAAAAGATATACTAACTATAAATACAATGGGATTAAAATACTCTTACTTAGAGTTTATACTTCTAAAATAATAAAATATTTAAGTAAGTATACGTGCCTGCATTCATACTAAAATCGGTGTCACAACGACCAGAACAAAAGTATTACGATTGTTGAATATCACAAGTAAGCTTGGGGATGTATAGTCAGTCTTGGGAGTGGCATAGCCTGATCAACTATGCTAGTCCGAGGAGTGATTAGCGTATGCCCAAGAATGGTTGTGAGGTAGCAACAATTCTAAAAACTTACCAACATTACCACAATGAGAACATCATAACAGAACCTATGTCTAAAATACCATAGGGGTGTTTTGTGTTACCATAATTACTTACTTGAGAACTAAAATGGATCTTCATTTCTAAGTTGATAGTTTCTAAGTGGATTCACTAAGGCTATATGTACCTAGGATGTTATAGACATAGAATCGGTGAAGTTTTTGCTTTGCCCTTATTCCTTGTGAATTTGGAGTTAAGGTCACTTATTCGAAAGCCTATCCTGTGTTGATTACATATGACAGGTATGCACTTTACAAATAGCGATGAAACTAATGAAGATTTTCTAATAATTATCTAGATAGTTCGTCTAATAATTATTTCCTTACCCCAGTTCTCGCGTAGATAACATAACTGGACTCCATCCCCACGGCAACCCGTACCTTCAGAACAAAGGCAATGTTGGATGGTTTGAAGAAGAACTAGAGAGTGATCATCCAATCCCTTTAAATGATCACCATGCTAAAAACCTTTCGGATGTTGATAACTCCGAACCCAAGGTTGAGAACCTACCCCAAGCATTTCCTGTTCCAATTCCTAACCCTCGACCGACTTTTCATGGCCCGACGCCCCCTTGGGTAGAATGTTTGGAGATAGGGAGCGAAGAGCAAGATCAACCTATGTCATTTGATGGAGACCGAAGCTTCTACAACACAAGTGAAGGAAGCTCAGCAGACAGAATTCTTCCAAGTCTGGCCGCAGAGTTGCCCGAAACGAAATTCAGGGCAGGACGGCTCTCCAACGTATCTAAGAGATTAATGCCAATGCCAGAATGCATACCATTCGCACCAACCGCCTTGATCACAAGTGAGAGATCCGAGAGAAACCATGCGACCCTGCTGCAAGCACTAGCTGAAACCCGAGACAAAGTCATAAAGCTCCAAGTACGCCATAAGGTGTACGAAAGATGCCTGCTTGATATAGAACGTCAACTAGCCGAACTAAGGGTTTACCATAAGAGTGATCGTCGCCAGTAGTAAATGCCTTACTTTATTTTCCTTGTAAAAAGGAATCATTTTCTGTCTATGCCCGATGTGGCATTTTCTATGAAATTATCTTGTACTGTAAGTACATTTGGTTAGGTCTTTATGATGTCAAGAACTATCTTCTATGGATATGATGTAAGACCTTTTACAAGGTCATTTTTCCCGAACTTTTACGTCATGAATATCAAAGATATTGACAGTCGAATAACTTCTGTGTCATTCTTTATTCAAGTACTCTTATCATACTTTCATTGGAGTCTATCAGAAACATGCTTTAGTCAAGTCATTGGACTATAGTAATTTAGCTCCGGAAACATCTCCAAGTCTCTTTTAGTGGTTGGATCATGTTATTCACCAACCAACGATACCACGACTTGAACGACAAGCGTCTTGAGACGGTTCTACGAACTTACTTCCACTCATTTCTAGGACTGCATCATAGGGATGTAGGTCAACCCTTCAAAAACATACTTCCAATCTATACTAGGACTGCATCATAGGGATGTAGGTCAAACTTTCGAGAACATAGTCTTACTCTTTACTTGAACAATCGAAGTACATCTAGAGTCAACCAAAATCGCTTGCAAAATATTTATCTTTCGTGTTACAAAATCATGTCGTCAGCCGAGAAACGAAGCCCCTATCCTCCATATCGACGCCGCTACATTACAAGCTGCAGTAGCAGTTGCTATGACAACTTTCCTTACACACATCAACTCAGGCAACACAGGCAAGACCGACAAAGGAGTCAAGAGTTCCAATGGTGGTACCAAACCGGGAAACCAACAAATGGCAACAGTTATAGACTCGTGAAGCCATAAGACCGAAAAAAAGAGACGATGTCGTCAAGCCCTAAAGGAGCGCAAGAGATCCCTAAGACTTGCCCTGCCACAGCAACAAGTGGCAACTCCTGCAGAACGCTTTAGGAAGCAATTTCCAAGGTGGTGTAATGGGGAAGGTACTCGTGTCCACATTACACTGGCTAAACACCTCACTCCCGGCACCAAGGCTAGCATTAGCCAGTCATGCCACCAATGCGGGGAGATAGGGCACCTCAAGAAGGATTTCCCTATAACAAAGAACTCTGGCGCAGACGGTAGGATTTTCAGGATCACAGTTGCAGGAGAACCTACTCCAAACCCACGTTAATGTAATTTAGGCGTTTTGTAATAACAGACTTTTAAACCATCCAAAACTAGTGCAACCAGAGTCTTATCTTTTGCGGGATTCCGTCGGTATAGGGATGCTCGTGCTACGTATACTTGCCTTTTGTAGTATACCTTATTCGCAGCAATAGTCTTGTAGTAGTCTAAAGTACTGTAACTCTGTTGACAGTTGCACGGTTGTGTTTTGTTTGTAAACGTCTTATGTTCAAATCTAATGTCTTTAAGTTTCCTTATGATTCCGACATTATCATTCGAATTGATTCAATTTGATTCTCACAAAAAAAACAGCTTCATACGTACATCTCTTTCTTCGAAATCGCCTTTCCGGCGAAGCCGTCATATCAGAACACCAAGTACTCATGAATGGAGTACCTAATAGTTCTTTTCCTTTCCGAAGACATCCCTGCAGTGCCACTCGTACAGTACGTCAAGTTCAAATCCAAAGATCCATACGGTTCATCTGTCGCTGATGAATGTATACATAGGGGTGATATATAATCAAGGTTCTACATGTTTAGAATTGACGATTCCAGTTTAACTTCTTTTTCCTCGATGGGATGTGAGCTTAAAGAAGAATCAGTTATTCGACTACCTTTTCAATCTTAATTATATACGACTCATATACATGAGATTGTGATCGTTGAACCATGTATGAATTCTAATATGAACTTCAGGATGGAGACTGCCCAAGACTACGAGTTATCGTGCTGCCATGCGAGTAAACTTAGAAGCCAAACACATGCCCTTCCTTTCGATTGGGACAAGAGAGACAGATAGAACAAAAGTACCTATCATTTTTCCTTAATTCATGAGTAATCATACTTTCTTTTAGATCTTCACGACATCTAATCAACCACAAGGTTCTGACTTCATAATCAGTATGAATTAGTTTTGTTCTTATGCAAGAGGAAAGGTCACTGCCTATACCTCAAGACAGCTTAAGACACAGGAAGTTAACTATACAACACATGATCTTGAGTCAGGAGCAGCGGTAATTGCTTTGAAGATCTGGAGACACTAGTTGTAGGGTACAAGATGTACTATTCTCACAGTCCACAAAAAAACATTCAACATACGTTCGACCAAGAAGAGTTATCATGCCAGTGAAGTCAAACGAAAGAAGCAAAGTCGTATCCCGATAGTGAAAGGTTCGATGGAATGCCAAGCGAGCAACCGAGTTCACTTAAGAACAATAGAAGCGAATAAAACTTCTAACCATAGCATGATTATCAATTCTGTTTAAACTCTAATTTCGAGACGAAATTCTCTCTAACGGGGGGATGACGTGACAACCCGATATTTCGAGACAATATGATGGATCACAAGTCAAATTTACCTCAAAATTTAACTTTCCTAAAATCTTATTTGGGTTAAATAAATTAGTAGGGATCGTATCAAGGTTTTCGTACATATAAAGAACCCTAGAATCCGAGTTATAACGAAGAAGTTATGACCAACCGAAGATTCTCGGCAAAACCGGAAACACTGATAGACATAAAACGAGAAGTTTCAATACAATAATTTTTAGCCTTAGGTATCTAAATGAAAGTTTTAGATATCATTAAACCGTAAACGTACATGAAAAGAACATCCAAATCTGACTTCGTATGAGGAAGTTATGATTTTTCTAAGTTACGGATATAGCAGTAGACAGCTAAAAACTCGAAATAGAGATCGGTAGACTTTTAGCCGACACAAACTAAATGAGAATCGAAGGTATCAACAATAGAAGCGCAACGGTAAAAATTCTGACGGAAACGGACGTCGGATGAAGAAGTTATGGAACTTTAACGGACTTTTCCTGTCCCGACCTATTAAAATATAATGTTAAAAATAAAGTCAAGATTTGCCGCCAGAGTCTAAAAGAAAAGTTGTAAATCGTAGTGTCACCTACGCGTGGATATAAAGAACGCCGAAAACGGAGTTCATATGAGAAAGATATGAATTTTTGAAGTTTACTAAACAATTAAAATATTTATTATATTCAAAAACCCGGTATTATCCGAAGGAGGAGTCATCGGAACAATCTAGGTTACGCACAGCGTACTTAGATGCTCGGCCACTATCCGTCCACGCCGCTTCGATGCTCTGTCCAAGGATGCGGTCATGCCTGACGTTGCGTACGCGCAGCGTACGCGAGGGATTCAGACCCTATATAAAGGATGCGAGGATACCGACCTTTTTTGCTCAATTCTTTCCTTTCTCACGCCGAAGCTCTGTGTATCAACCCTCGGAGTCATCCCAAAGGCCCGGTTCTCATATCCAAGTTTGGAAGGAAGTTTTATGCTCCCGAGATTCCCGAGAATCCCGAGAAATCCGCTTTCTCGAGTGGAAGTTCTGCTTGGTTTTCGTCTCACTTTCTTCGATCAATCATGTGAGTTCATACCCCTATAATCACCACTTTTAAATGATTTATAAATTTTTTTATATGCTTTTAGGGGGGGGGGGAATACCAGTAAAACACACGATTATTATCGTGTGTTATATAAAGTTTCATTATACACTTTTCATGAACGGAATCATATGTGATTTATAACTATTATAAGGAAACTTTCATATGCAAAATATATCATGATAACATCATATCTTTTGAAGTGAAAAATGTTGTTATGTATATATAAATCAAAACCTTGCTTATACTGTAAGTATATGTGTCCATCTTAGGCACTACAAAAATTACACTTTTCATAACAAGTGAACGTTTCACTAGGGATTACTATACCAACAAGACACACTTTTAGAAAACTATAATAGGTATAGTTTTACGAGAACATCAAGAACTTTTACATACTAGAAATACCATTTCAAGGAGATACATTCATATACAAGAACAAACGAACGTTTTTCATGTGTACTTGAAATAGTTTTCTCAAACGTTGTTACATGTTGAAATACTTTTAGAAACTGTCTTACAAACTATAGGCTTCCTTTTGAATCTGTTATAGTTATGCTTCAAACAAAGGTTTTCTCACACTTAAACTGTTTTGTCAAATGGTTTTCGATTCGATTTATAAACTGACATCAAGTCATAAATTCTTATTTATTAAACTTTTCAAAGGTTTTACAAAACTTCTTTTATGCTTTTATATTATAAATTGCATGCTTCTATAAGTATAGTTATATAAGAAATGTTTAAAAGACTTACGAAGGCTATCCACTCTGTTTCCTTTTCCTCGATTTGGATGTGGTCTGATGGGATATCGGGTACTCGTCCGAAGGTCGTTTAAATATTAGTTATATATCATATGTACATATATAGTCATAAATGTTCCATCAGTTACTTCAGTTCCGACACTCTTGGGTAGCAAGGGTGTATAAACCTACTTGGACACTCATCAATTACATTCTAGTAAACTATTATAGGAATAGGTTTGGGGATACAAAACATTATCCCTATTACAAGAAATTACACCAGAGTCAGTTCATTCATGAGTCTAGACTACATGCTATATGAAGGGATACTCTTACAGAGATTCCTCTTACATGGATACATTTATATGGATACTCTTACAGAGATTCCTTTTACATGGGTACATTTATATGGATACCCTTACAGAGATTCTTCTTACATGGATACATTTATATGGATACTCTTACAAAGATTCTTCTTACATGGATACACTTATAGGGATACTTTTACATAAGATACTATGTGGTAAGAAACAATAAGGGACTAACCATTCCTAAACCCGGCTGTTAGCAACAGAGGTAATGATCATCTACGAATATCTACGGTTAATACTTATACTAGGAAGACATTTAAGGAACTAACCATTCCTTCCACCTGCTGTTAGCTACAGAGGAAAATGAACATCTACGGATATTCACGGTGAGAACGTTTCGGCAGTCGCGATGTCGTGTTTATCCTAATACCAAAGGATAATACTTATATGGATATATTTTCCCTATTACTTTTATTTTGTGATACATTCACGTAAACAATGAAGTAGACTATATATATTGTTAATAGTAGTCTTTAAGGGGAAAACCATCTTTGTTACAACAAAACATACAAGTCTTGGTAGAAGACTACTTTCAAAACAGTCAGGTCTTGGTTAAAGTCTACTTTCAAAACATTCAGGTCTTGGTAGAAGAATACTTTTTTTTATACTAGTAGAAAATATGGGATTTTCTAGGAGTTTTCAAAACATATACAAACAATTCCATTGAAAGATTTCAAATGTTATCATGAAACTTATACGAACAATGACATTAAATACATATGAACTCACCAGCTTGAATGCTGACCTAGACTTTCAAAATAACTTGTATTCTCAGGTCACCAGTAGACAGGTACGATGACCAGGTTTTGCGAAGACGGAGCAGTCAAGACTCATCTTTTATTTTGATTACTTGTTGTAATGTCTTATTTCAATGAAAGAGCACACATGTATTAGACTATTACTATTAATGCAATGAACGATGTTGTTGCTTGTTTACTACTTTACATTGTTGTGATAGATACATGACGTCCTCCGCCCCAAAACGTTTCCGCCGGTCTCGGTTTTGGGGTGTGACATACTTAGCTCGAAACATCTCAGTAAACTGACCCCAAGTTATTGCGGGAATCTCCACAGGTGAGTAAGAACTCATCACATGCTTCCACTAGTCCTTCTCCCCCATGCTTAAAATGTTTAGGGCACACCTGACCTTCTTTTCCTTCGGACAGGAACATGTGAAGAAACAACCCTGCACGTCAGATAACCATCTCCTCATTACAATTGGCTCCATAACCCCATCGAACTCCAGAGGCTTCATGTTACTGAAGCGTTGATACTAAAAAGATCCTCATATCCTAACTGCAGTGGCAGCTGTAGTGGCTGCGGCAACGGCAACCTCCTGCATTTCTTGAGCTCTGGCTGATTGTACACATCACATCCCTCTTACATTACATGGAAACAATTTTGAAAATCTTCTTGCGAATCCTTATTTTGAGTTTGGAATCACACGACTGCTCATCTAGTTCGCTCAAACAAAGGCTATGATACCAACTTGTAACTTCCCAAAAATTAGAGTAGAACTTTTATTTTTAAAACCCAATCCACAAGACCAACAGTTACTTAAAAAATTGTTAGAAGTCATAATAAGTCAAAACATCAAATCAAGTATCGATCAACATAAACTGTGGGATGATATGTACAGTCACGTCTTCGCCTTTCCCCGCTTATCAGAGGTACCTGAAACATTAAAATCCAAACTGTAAACCAAAGCTTAGTGAGTTTCCCAAAAATACCACATACCACTGATAATAATGATATAATACATAGCATGCACACAGGGTTTGTTGGTCCTTGACCACAACCCAACTATACCCGGTTTGTTGGTCTACAACACGGAGTAGTAACACCTCAACCCAACCATCTAGGGTTTGTTGGCATATGGCCTGAACCCAACAATCTTGTTTTTTCGGCACATGGCCTCAACCTTACCATACCGAGTTTGTTGACCTCCAATCTCAACCCAACCATACCGGGCTTGTTGGCTTGTGACCTCAACCCAACCACACATATGTTGACATATATATAAAAACAGTTAACACATAGAACTATCATAGCAATCCGACACCTTAGGACACATAAACTCAATAAATGGGTCAGCCTTGGTGCCTATGACCCATTGACAAAGTGAGAGAACTCACCTCACAGTCAAGGAGTAACTGCACTGGACTCTGTAACACACCTCGACCCTACTATGCACCTAAACAATAAACCGAGACTCAATTCTTAATGTTAGTCTACAATACTCCCAAAAAACTAATACTTAAACTTGGTCAAAAGTCAACAATCAATAGTTAAAAAGTCAACGGTAAAGAAGACAACACTCTAAAGTCAACACAGACCGAGTATGCCCAGCGTACTCAGTTAGTACGCCATGCATACACTTGATCCTAGTCGGGCTCTTAACAGCGTACACTTGGAAACTTTATGGTTTGGGATATGTTTTATGTCTAGATCTGAGACGTGGACGAAATGACTTAAAGGATTAACTCCTTAAAAATTGGATTCTTAAGCCACCGCGTATGTTGGGCGTACCTGGAACAAATCGAACAACAAAACCCTAACTCTTCTTAACCACTAAAGTTCTTAATGACTTTCATGAAAGGATCTTAGGGGCCAAGGTCATATTTATATGACTTAAGACATGGAAAAATGTCCAAAAGGACAACCCCAAATGCTCTATAGCATGCCATGCACAAGAAATTCATAATTTGGGGACAAAAGCTCATAATACCACCATGCAAGCTAGATCTAAGAATTTAATTATCAAGGTGGAAACTTTATACCTTTTGAGATGTAGGATGATGCAAGACTTCCAGATCCAAGCTTGATTCTAGCTTCCAAGCTTCACCGCCACCTTCTTCTTCCTTTGGAACACACAAAAACACTCTTAAATGTCTCAAAATGCAATAATTGGGGCTAGGGTTTGCAAGACAACGTCTCAAGTGATGGAGGTTGGGATGGAGTGGGATTTAGGGCTTAAGGATCAATATATATGGTTTTAAACCCTAAGATTTAGGGTTTTCATCCAGACCGAGTATGCCCAGCGTACACTAGTGTACCCCCAGCATACTCCAAATCGACGTCGTCTCCTTAAGTGATCCTTACGCCCAACGTACCATCTAGGTATCCCCTGCATAAGGACCAAAATTGCAAAAATAATAAAGTGGACGGTAGGAAAGGAAACTAACCAAGACTCGGGTGTAACAAAGCTCCTAAGCATACATATGGTAAAAGAACTTGGAAAGAAAAATTACAATAAACACTTGGCAAATTTTCCTTATTCTTCAATACCTTCAAGTTGAATCTTCATTATTTGAAGTTGTTGAACTTTTCTTCATGATTTTTGATATTCATTCTTTGTAAGCTCTTATTCACTCAATAAACTTGCATAACTTTGCTTTTTCTTTTTCTATTCTTTGTTTTTTTTCACAATTTTTTCACTTTTTATTTTTATTTTTTCATAACTCATTTTTTTTCTCTCAACTAAAAACTTAAAAAGAAAAACATATGTTTAAGCTAGGAAGCTTAACTTCAACCATAATTGGTTAAAGGTATTCGTCTAAAGTGCAATGACTACATAAGTTCTCCTGGATACATTTCTGGTACACGATGCTAAAAAATTTTGTCCATCAAACTACACAAGGTTACATTTTTGTCTCACGGTTTCACTAAGATTGGGAAGCCACAAATACACTATAACGTATTGGCTCAACTAAATTTTAGAGTTCACATCGAATCATCCTGCATAACACTAGGAAACTAGCCCAAATGCAATAATATCAAATTTTAAAAATGAGTAGACTTATTAGACTATTTTTTAAAGTCTATATAACTAAAAAAATTAAAATTTCTAACATTTTTTGTAATTACATTTATGCTTGAAAATCATTTTTTGACCTCCTACCCCACATTTAGTTCATACAATGGCCTTAGTGTATTCATAAAACAATTAAAAGCACATAAAAAGCAAATAAAATGGAGAAAAAGGAACAAACTCCCCTGGGGTAGTAGTGACGAAATCGAATATGATTGTGGTGGGAAAACTTCAACATTTGAAATGAATTGTTGGAAACTGGACTCCTGCTGTTGCTCGTGAATGTGGATAAATGAACCCAAGGCTTTAACTTCGAAAAATCTTGTGAGAAAATCTTCAAGTATTAGCAATGGACTTCAGTCGCAATGTGAAAGAGTAGGAATCACGTCGTGAGATTGAATAAAGAGCATGATAATCATGATCATCTGGTGCGTCATGACGTGAGAAAGTAAACCTTCAAAAATGGAATCGTGATATATGGGCTCGTCACGACGTGACACGGGAATACTCACATCGTGAAGTCTGGAACTTCATCGAATAACTACTGACAAAATGCTCTTGATGGTAAATCTTCATTTTACTTCTTAATTGATTAAGTTCCATTTTAAAACCTCTTTTTCTTCTATAAATTCTCTCTAACTGTCCTCCTCACTCCAATGGTACCCCGCACTTATCAAAAATTGTGGTGTTCGATTATAAGCTACAAACTCTCATGACTTTTTTTCTTGACAATTTAATATTTTGCAATCAACAAAAATAAACAGAAATCATAGGTTTAAACAAGAAAACAAACATCAACGTCATCATTAAGTTACAAGTTTATAACAAAAATAAAATAAAAATAAAACACACCAAAACAAAACCAAAAATAAAACTAAAAAGGATAGAATTCATTCATGATCCTCATCTACATGTGCTATGCTAGTCCTTGCCCCAAAATTATTGGGTGCCCATAGTTCTTCCTAAGTAGGTATATAAGGCAATTGATGTGACATGTTGGGTTAACACTCGATGTTGAAATACGGGTATATCATATCCAAGGATTTCCCAGTGTAGTCACTTACCCACAAAGATTATCTAAATAATTACCAACCCAGTTTTGAAACGGGTCGGTTGGGACTCCACCCACACATCTTGGGGTTGTTTATGTGATCGCTCAACTCTTGGCCTCACGTTTCTCCTTCCTTTTGGCCTTAATTACTCATCTTCTTGCTCAATGGGCACTTCTTCATCATATGTCGGTATCCTAAAAGTTCCACGTAAATTCACCACTACCCCCATAGTCTACAGAAAGTAAGTTGTGAGTTTAGTGTCCTTAATGTGTATCATCATGCGAATCAAACCTAGATGCAAAATCCCATAAGAACGTGCTATGCGAATCACCAAATGTCTTCCCGTGATAGGACTCTTGGCCCATGAATTGACCACTTTTCCTCCCAAAAACCTAGCTAACATATAGTGGATGTCGCAAAACACTCCCATTGCAATGAGGCCTTATAGATATAATAGGTTTCGGGAAGGAAACTTATCTCCATGTTTCTTATGATTAATATTGAAATGATTAGGCGTTGCAAAAATCTTATGTGGCGCTATTGTGCATCCTATGAATCATAATTATAATTAGCAACCAATTTTCAAACTCAATATCTTGGTTTCCAGCAGCAAAGTCCCAACTAGCGTCTTGTAAGAACAATGGAAAACGTGGTGAAATGGATTCACTTACCGGGTAAAAACCCATGCGCCAGGCGAACTCAACTAAGTGGCATTGTCTATACTCACCACCCAAACGAAATACAAGATCCCATACATAACTTGGATCCACTGTGTTCTCCTTAAAATGTATGGTGGCAATAGCAAATTCTCAGTTGTCCAACCATCCCATTCGATTGTTGCAATTATTCAAAACATCGCGCAAAGTACTTTATGGAAACCGATAAAGTGGGTGGGGGTTTGAGAAATCTCATCCCCTTGTGCTTGTTGATTTTCCATTCCGGGTCCCATGATACTGCAAAAATAAAGAAACAAACAAACCAAAACAAAACAAAAACAGTTAAGTTAAAACACAAGATTATCAAACTGTTTCTCCAGCTATCACGTCGTAAGCCTAAAGACGTTACATCATGACAATAGTTTGACAACAATTCTCAATCAAAACATGTATATGCCAAATCAATCAAAAATTATGCAAAGGGTTTTGTTCAATGGTAAATCTAAACCTAGTAATCACACATGCAAACCCAATTGCTCAAGAAAAATTCTTAATTTTGAAATCTAATCCCTAAAATTGAACCCTAAGTCTTTAATGCTCAAAATATAAAAATTAAAGGGATTAGAATGAAGATTCCTATCTTGGATGTTGATTTTAGCAAGAATTTTGAAAGAAACGAAGTGAGTGCAGACGAAATCAATGTGTGTATGTGCTTGTGTGTGTGTGGGGGGGGGGGGAGTAGAGTGCACGTTCGTGAAAGTTGTTTGAAAGTGATGGGCAATTAAAATTTCTTAGGGTAAAAAGCAAATTGGTCTCCGCTTGGTCAGGTCGTGACCATATATGGGTCACATCGTGATATCAAAAATTTGTGATTAGGGTTTCCATCGAAGAGTTGTAACCAAGAATGCATCACGTCGAGGTTACTGTGTAATTTTTTATAAACCCAAAAAACATTTCTTCAAAAATTGTAAAATTTTTACCACTCAATCTTGTGATCCAACACTTGAATTAAAAAAGAAGATAATCGAATGACTAATCCATTTACAGTTTAATACACACAATTCACAACTTAATACAATATATATTTATTACATAATATAATACAATCAATTTATTACAATCCATTTACAATTTAATAAACACAATTCACAACTTAATAAAATCTATTTTACAATAATTTGTAATTTCAAACAAGTAACACTCAAACAATACCATCACTACCCACTACAACATGCTGCCACCAAGCACATGTGCTACCGATGCAACCATCATTCCCTTCAAATTAGATATGTATGTATATAAAATCATGTATTGATAGCTTAAATACTACATTCAAAGTTTAATAAACATATTAACTCACTTATTTAGAGTAAAATGCAAAACAAAACATATTAATTAACTTATTTAGAGTTTAATGCAAAAAAAATTATAAAACTACAACATTCTTACATATTTATACAACACAAAAAATAAAAGTATTTACAAGAAAACCAATACAAACTTCATACATGAATAATTCATATTTTAACACGAAATTTATATAACATTCACAGATTAATACAATTCACAATTTAATACATTTAGTTCACAATCTAATACACTAGATTACCATTAAATACAATAAATTCATAGCTTAATGCAAAGAAATGTGATATTCACAACTTCAAAATTTCATTTATAACTTTAGATACGGACAGTCAAATCACAACTTAATATAATCATCTCATAGCTTAATACAGTGAATTCATAATTTAATATACAATATTCACCGTTTAATATAATAAATTAATAGTTTAAACACATAATTCATAGCTTAATAAAGTTAATTGAAAACTTAATATAGTCAATTCATAGCTTAAGGTAGTTAATTCACATATAATACAATAGATTCACAGTTTAATACACAAAGTATACATTGAAAATCATATTCTCTTATTTGTATACCTTGATATATGGAGGCTAGTGGTTTTTCAAGTTTATCTTATGTAATAGTCATAGTTTAAATTTTAGATACTTAATTCAAAATTAGAGAAAATGATATATGTGTATATTTCTTCTTTCGTCTTGTTTCAAATCAAACACAAAATTCATAAAAAAAATTAAAAAAAATCATAGCTTAATACAATCAATTCACTACATAATATAATCAATTCTCATTTAATACACAAAATTCACGGTTTAATACACTGAAAAAAATATACATTCATAGCTATATTCTAAACTTAAAACTTACATTCCAAAAACATTATTCACAGTTTAATAACAAAGTTTAGGACACTCATTCAGAGTATGCACAACACAAATTCATAGTTTAATAGAGCATTTATGGTCTCTTATTTACATTTTATTAAAACAATTCGGGACTCTAATATATAGTATTCAGTAGATTAAAATCATTCCTGTTTTTTTTTGAAGCATTTCATCAAACACCTTATGTGTTAGATTAGGTGTCTAAGCCACTAACTATAATTAATATATACTTGACCCGATAGTAGCATGGTCCTTTTGGGTTGCGTTCACCATAGCAATTTGATAGGATGAATTAAGGAGATAGAGGTTAATTATGATTTATTAATATATTATAAGAATAACATATTAATTGAGAAATCATATTATTTAATTAGTATTGGTCAGAAATTAACTTGGTGATCAAAAGAGACTAATTAAATTACGGGGACTGATATTGCAATTATATGATAGTTGCAAGTTGGGCTTTTGGATTCCTAGGAAGGGATGGACGAAATTCTATATGTTGAGTCTAGGAGTTGCGTCATTGGGCTTTTTGTATTTGGTCTAATTGTATCACGGTTTAGACCTGTTCAGCCGTGTTTTTATTATTATGGTTTAATATTTATGGTGCATGCATGCATCGTCATTAGCACACTTCTGATTATTATCTTTCATCGTATTGTAACCCTAGCACACCTCTATAGTAGAAGTTCTTTATCGAACTCTTCTGAGGTGTTGCAGTCTTAATCATTCAACATCTGTTTGATTCATTGTGTGTTCTTACTTCTATTTACATTTTGATTTACTTGTCAAGCATCTAATCGATCTTAAAAGAGTTTTTCAACTCATCACTATGTGTAGCCCACATAGATTCGTCCAAAGGAGGCTTATGGAAGGATCTACTGGGTTGCTTAAGGCCTAAGCAGATAATTAGAGTTCCAGTTAGAAACCCTAGCAGCTCAACTATATAAGGAACCCCTAGGATCCCTAAAATCGGCCATTACATCTTAAGAGGAAACCCTAGCCGATTTTTAGAGCCTTCCCACCTCTCTCATATTCTTCTAATTGCTACTTGGAGTTTGTGACTCACTAGAGGTGCATCAATTGAGGCACTAAGCTCTTGAAGGTCCAGATCTACAAGCTACAAGGAAAAGGTATTCTTCTAACTTTGTTTTTAGCTATAAATCTTGAAAATTATATGCTAGTTAAGGTTCATGCTTTGGATGATTAGAATTGCATGTATAACATGAGAAAAACCTAGATCCAAAGCATTAGGGTTGCATGTACACCATAGGAATGATGTAGTGCTCAAACCCATTAGTGGTATCAAAGCTTAGGACATTTTTCTATTATATTTGATGCCATGATTAATTGTTTAAAGCGGATAAAATTCAAAATCTGGACTCTTCCAGATGAACTCAACGAGTCCATTATGGATTTGACAAGTTGAGTCAACTCGACGAGTTGACTCGTCTGACTACACAAGTTTTGGATTTTAAGCCTAAATTAGATAACAAAATTACCATAAATTGATTTGACTGATAAAATTCAATTTTTCTGTTATGGTAATGATTATGCTCATCTAATTTAAAGATAAAGGTCAAATTTTAAATAATTACTAGATTATGTGATAAGTTAATTATTTGTAAATTTTGATTTGTATTTATCTTACCAAATTAATTGGATAAGGTCAAATTTAGATAAAGATTAAATTATATGATTATTTTAATTATTTTTAAATTTGAACTAGAAGGTTTTGAAAAGTTTCAAACATTGCCCTCAAGTTTTGGAATTTAAAATTTGATTAAAAAAGTTTTAATTTTGAAATATTAAATTCTAAAACCCTAGTGTTTTAAAAGTTTAAAATACAACCCTTATACTATTATAATATTAAAAGCTTAATACTTATATATATATATATATATATATATATATATATATATATATATATATATATATATATATAAGATGAGTCAGTCTTACCTTTAGTAGGCCTCATTCACGAAGCTGGTCTATAAGGGGTGTTTAAGGAAGCTGCCTATAAAATGACAGTCATTGGGTATCCACTCTTACCCACCGCGCTCTTGACTAGTGGAGGGTCGTTAGCCGAACGGGTAGGATAGGGCATTATTTCCTCATTAATTAGTATAATGATTATTGTAAAGTAACAAAATGTTTTATAAATTCCCATTCTTTGTTACTTTAGGAAAAATGTGAAAATGATGCTATTCCATGAAATTAAACTTTACACCTTGTGAAAGTCGTTAGTGGAGCGTGTGTGGTTAACCGGCACACTAAATTGGACTAACAAGGGTGGCGAAGTGTAGCCGAAGAATTATTATAGATCAATTGAGCATGTGTGGTTAACCGGCACATTGATTAGGTGGTAAATGACTCAACAGTAGCAAGCTAATTTGCATGGTTATTCACACCTTCTTTGTGATCCTCGGTATCCCAGTCACAAACTTAAAGGGCATAATCAAGATTAAACATGCCATTGAAAAGTTCAATGAATCTCAAAAGAATCTCGGAATTTCATTTCATTTAAAACCTAAATGTTCATTTCATTTTTCATGGTGGAAATTGGTAAATCGTCATTTACCTACCTTCATATAATTTTCAATTGGATTACGACATCCATCTTCCAAATTGTGAATTATAGTGTTGGGTCCTAGCCTTAATATTTCATTTGGGTGTTATATTAAGGATTACTTATCTAAGATAAACTTTGTTCCTTTTATTTTTCAGATGTCTGGCTGAAACAACGCTTCAAGGTTGAACCCCTCAAGCTCCTTTTCTGTTTTGAAAATATATGGGAGGGTCACCTTCGATGGATCGAACTTCAATGATTGGATCCACAACATCCGCATGGCCCTCCGATACGAGGAAAAATAGTACATCCTCAATGAAATGCTCAAAGAGATAGACGAAACTAAAGCTTCCGATGAAGAAATTTCTGTGTATAGGGCTCACGAAAGGACGCGACAAAGGTGTCATGTATAATGGTAGCCAGTATGACTCCTGAGCTGCAGCGGTTCTATGAGGACTATTGGTCGTACGAGATGTGTCAAGATTTGATGAAAAAGTACCATCAAAGCACACGTCAAGAAAGGTACGAGATCGTTTCCTCGTTGATAACGACCAAAATGAAAGATGGAGAGTCCATCACGAGCAACTTGCAAAGAATGCAAAGGTTTGTGGATCGTTTGCTCAAGTTGAATGTCAGATTTGACGAAGAGTTGGCGATTAATATCATTCTCCACTCTTTACCTCCTTGTTATGATCAGTTCAAGATTACTTATCATAAGAACAAGGAGGAAGTCACCTTGAGCATGCTTCAAGGGTTGTTAAGAACTGCTGAAAGTGGGTTCAAAGGCAAAGTTGTCGCAACCACTCCTACTACTGTTTCCCCTGTCTTGGATATTATACAAGGGAAGGGGAAGAAGAGGGAAGCTCCTTCTAAGAACACAAGGGAAAGTCTCATGATGGATCCTCTTGAAATGGGTCCAAAGGAAAAGGTAGTTATGCTGCTCCTTCATCCAATCCAAAAGATACAGAGTGCTTTCACTGTCACGACAAAGGGTATTGGAAACGTAGCTGCCCTAACTGTCTACAATATATCAAGGATAGGGAAGATAAAGCCCACCTTCGCAGGTATTTATACTATTCAATCTAATAACTCATCGCATGCTACTTCTTGGGTCCTTGATACATGATGTGGTTTTCACATTTGTTCTAATTTGCAGGCACTAAAAAGAAGTAGGGTTGTGGAGCATAGGAAGATAAACTTGATCATGGGGAATAGGAGAGCGTCGTCTATCACCAAGATTGAAGTTTATTATTTAATGTGTAGTAGTGGGTTAGGATTAGATTTGACCGATTGTGGCTACTTGTCAAAAATAATGAGGAATACTATTTCCTTTCATGGTTTGTGTAGAAAAGGTTTTAGATTTTAATTCAATAATGAAATTGGTTCTATTAATGCTTTCTCTAATAGTATTTTTTTTATTTTGAACCATGTCCTTGTAATGGTATATATGAAACTGTGATGGTTGTAGACAACTTAGGAAATAATGTGTTACATATGGATTCTTCCAATGGTTTGGACAAGGCATGCTTGTGGCATTGTCGTCTTGGACATCTCAACAAGAAGTGCATAACCTAAATCCAAAAGGAAGGAGTGTTGGAGTCATTTGACCTAAAGTCGGATGGCATGTGCGACTCTTGTTTGCTTGGAAAGATGACTAAATCACCTTTCACTAGTACTTATGAAAGTGGTGAGGGTTTGTTGGATCTCATACACACTGATGTGTGTGGGCCCTTTAAATCCACCACAAGGGATGCAAACAACTTCTATGTTACATTCACCGACGATTATAGCAGATATGGGTATATCTACTTAATGAAGCACAAGTCGGAAACCTTTGAAAAGTTCAAAGAGTTTAAACAAGAAGTGGAGAATCAATTGGGCACAAAGATAAAGATGCTCAGATTCGATAGGGGTGGTGAGTATCTTAGTATCAAGTTCCACTACTATCTTAAGGAATGTGGAATTGTTTCACAATTGACACCACCTCAGACACCTCAGCTCAATGGTTTAGCCGAAAGGCGCAATTGAACCTTCTAGGACATGGTTCGTTCCATAATGAGTCAAGCTTCCCTACCTATCTCATTTTGGGGGTATACCTTAAAGACTGCCATCCAAATCCTTAATCTAGTCCTAACTAAGATGGTTGCCAAAACTGTTGGATTAGTGTCTAAGGCTGTAACTATATTTGGTAAGTACTTGACCCGGTTGTGCATGGTCCTTTTGGGTTGCCTTCACCATAGCAACTTGACAGGATGATTTGTTAAGAGAGAAGAGATATTATTGTTAATATATTATGAGAATAATATATTAAAGGAATAATAATGTTATTTGATTAATATAATTCATATATTAATTGAGAATTAATTTGGTGACTTAAAGAGATTGATTGAATAAAGGGGCATAAACTGTCAAATGTGTGATAGTTGTGTTTTGGGCTATGTATCCTTATGGATATAAGGGTGGATGGATTTTAGGGTTAGGAGACCTTAAAATCATCCAAGCCTAATATCTAGAAGGATCTTAGATTTCTTAGGGCCTCAGTTATTCAATTAGGGTTAAAGGTGAAACCCTAGTGGCTCATAGTATAAATAGATCCCTTGGGTGCGGGAAATCAGCACTCATGCAAGACAAGGAACCCTAGAGCCAATTTATCACCCCCTCTTTCTCTCAAGATCATCCTCTTGCTAGTTGGTGTTGAAAAGCCATTAGAGGAGTGACAATTGTGACTCTAAGCTCTAAGAAGAAGAAGTATCAAGCAAGTAACTCAAGGTATTGTTCTAGATCTGATTTCATATGATTAGACTCAATTGTTTACATTAGATCTAGAATTGTAAGTCTTGGATACAATGCATGTTAAATTAGAAAAACCTAGATCCAAGCATTAGGGTTTGCATGTGCACATAGGAAAGTTCTTATGGCTCAAACCCATCAAAAACACCTCACGAGATGTGGACAGGGAAGGTTCCCTCGTTGGCACATATCAAGGTTTGGGGTTGCGAGGCTTTCATAAGACAAGAGACTCACGAAAAGCTTGAACCTCGTAGTGAGCGATGTATTTTCATCAACTACCCACAAAAATCCTTTGAATATCTCTTCTACAGACCGAGTGACAACGTTGTCTTCATTTCAAGGAGAGGAGTTTTCCGAGAGAGAGAGAGTGAGAGAGAGAGAGAGAGAACTCACATGCCAAGATGACAGTGGGAGGCGAAGAGTTTGGATTTTCGTGAAGCGAGGATGAGTCCTGTTTGTATGTCAATGCTAGTGGTAGTATAGTTAGCTTTTTAGTCTTGTGTGTTGATCACATACTGCTCATAGGAAACGACATCCCAACCTTACAAGAGACTAAGTCCTGGCTTGGGAAGTGTTTAACTATGAAGGATCTAGGCGAAACTGATTATATTCTAAGGATAAGGATATTGAGAAACAAAAGTAGAAGACTAATAGGACTTAGTGAAAGTACTTACTTCGACATGGTGCTGAAATGTTTTAGCATGGAGAACTCCAAGAAAGGGAAACTGCCAATCCAAAGCAATACCAAGTTGAGTAAGACTCAAAGTCCGAGTATCGATGCCAAGATATCGGAAATGAACCAAATTCCATATGCTTCCACCCTTGGCTCGATCATGTACTCTATGACATGTACTCGCCCTGATGTGGCTTTTGCGCCAAGCATGGTTTGATGATATAAACGGAACCTGGGTAGAGCTCATTGGGCTGCAGTGAAGAGCATTCTTAAGTACCTGCGAAGGAATAAGGACTGGATGCTTACCCTTAGTGGGATTGATGACTTGAGAGTGACATGGTATAGTGACGCCAGCTTTCAAACAGACAGAGATAACTTCCGCTCTCAGTCAGGCTAGGTATTTACCCTAAATGGAGGGGCAATCACTTGGAAAAGTTCCAAGTAGGAGATTGTGGCTGATCCCACATGCGAATCAGAGTACATAGCAGTGAGTGAAGCATCGAAGGAGGCAATATAGTTGAAGAACTTCATTGGAGACCTCGGTGTTGTACCAGCCATAAAGTAGCCTATAGAGATTTTATGTTATACCGAAGGAGCGGTTGCCTTAACGAAGGAACCAAGGGATCGTGCTAGATCCAGACACATCGAAAAAAATACCACTTCATCAAACATCAGGTAGTAGAGGGAATCCTCGTAGTAAAGAGGGTATCGTCAGAGAAGAACCCAACAGATCCCCTCAGAAAGGGCCTAAGCAGGGTTAAGCACTTACAACATGCACTGAGAATTTACCTGAAGGAAGATATTAGTTTTAGTGATTAGATAGTTGTTTAGAAACTTGTAATAGATAAAATGTAATTGACAATTCATGATTAAATAAAGGAGTTTTGTTTATGAGTAAAGTTACCATCTTGTGTCAATTGTTTACTACTGTTTCACTTTTGCATCTTTTACTTCCAAAATAAATAGATTGTTCAAATTATTCACAATCAATCATACTTTGGGAGTAAATTATGAGGTTAGACTGTCATTAATTGGTTTATAGATTGTCTAAGTGTTTAGACATAGCAAAGGTTTGCTGCAACGTTCATGAGTGCTCTTGAAATAAGGTTTGAGTGTTGGATTAAACCCACGCTCATTTGAATCACTTCATGGAATTTATCACGATTGATTGTCAGACGATAATATCATATAATCTTTAAACCGAGATATATGAGTTGTTGTTTACAAGTTGGTTGTGCCTTGATAATGCATAAACGCATCAGTAACTTCATGTTATAAAATGTGTTTGTTGTGTATGATTTAATGAGTAAATAGTACAAGAATATAAGTCAAAGTTTATATATTCCTTTTATCCTATTATGTGCACCACACGTGTAAGATCTATAAGCAACAAACAAATCACATCTATAAGAACCATACAAATCATATCTGATTCGGTTATGGAAACATTACTAGCCACCATGAACTGCTTCGTAGAGAACACATCTATGTACGAATAACACCAAACATATTAGATCTAAGAAATCGTTTCATCTTTGGCTTCAGATCTGAAATGTTGATGATTTTTTGGTGACTTTTTCGATGATCTTAGGTGAGGGGTTGGTGATGGTCGAATCAATCTGATACAGTGGTGGAACCACCACTAGATACCATGAAATGCTTCGTACACACCAAATATATACTTGAAATTGCACCAAACCCATGCGATTTGCGCAGATCTAACTAGATCTAGGAAATCGATGTGTATTTGGATTCAGATCTAAAATTTTGATGGTACTTGGTAAGTTTTATAGATGTCTGAGGTAAGCATGTTATGATTATGGAATAGATCTGATGTGGTGTGGAACCACCGCTGCCTACCATGAAATGCTTCCTACACACCAGATCTATACCTGAAATTGCACCAAACACATCGAATCTAAATAGATCTAACCAGATCTGAGAAATCAGTATGTTTTTGCTTTAGATCTGAAAGGTTGTTGGAGACAAAACGACATTTTCTGGTGATTTAGAGAAGTTAGCGGTCAGAAGGTAGTTGGAAATGAAGCACAAATCATAAATTTGAAGGTGAAGTCGATAATGATGGATGTAGATGATAATGATTGTTATAGATCTCGTGGTGGTTTTACGTTATCAGCGGCAACGATTCACCCGAGTAATGACAATGTTGACCATCGGAAATTGTATGGTCATGGCCAGCAAAATCGCACCAACACAACATATCTGATCACATTAGAGTGATGTCGTAAAATCGTAGATTTGGAAGTGTTGGTTGCAGATCTGAAGGCGATGGATCTAGATCTGAAGGCGGTGGTTCTGGATCTAAAGGTGTCGGTTCCAAATCTGAGACCATCGGTACAATATCTAAGTGTTATAGTCTAACGCCGAAAATATTCTATTGATGGTGGTGGTGCTGACGGTGGCAGTGGTGGCCAGAGGCGGTAGGAGGCAAGAAAGAGTACGTGAGATATATATATATATATATATATATATATATATATATATATAGAGAGAGAGAGAGAGAGAGAGATGAGAGTGATTGCATTTGAATAATTGGTTATACTGTAACGCCCGTGTTTCTAGACTAGGCATTAAAATTGATGTAATAGTCTAGGTTAACCTTTGTAACTCATTTTGAAATAATAGAAATGTATTATTTGAGTATTATGTGTTTTATGCTTAATTATTGTGACTTAATGGAATTAAGGATAAAATAAGCATTAAAGTAAAATATTAGATAAACCCAATATCTATGAAGGAAATTGTAGTGGTCATGACAAGGGTTCCGGATATATAAAGAATGCTGAAATCCGAGTTATAACGAAGACGTTATGACCCATCGAAGTTTCGCGATAGAACCGATACGACAATCGTCTTATCAAGAGTCATAGTGCTGAAATCCTTTGGATATCTCTTCTATAGACTGAGTGACAATGTTGTCTTCGTTGCAAGGAGAGGGGTTTTCCGAGAGGGAGAACTCATAAGCCAAGGGGACAGTGGGAGGCAAATCGATCTTGAAGAGATTCAAGAATCGAGCGATGAAGGAACCTCTAACGATGGCGCTCAACCCGAGGAGGAAACTCCGGTTTAACCGATTGATGATTCCTTACCTCTTAGACGTTCCGAAAGAGTTAGGGTTCAACCCCAGTTTTATGGTTTTCATATTACTACCGAAGGGGACACGTATATTAGTGATGGTACACTAATAAATCTAGATGAACCTAATAGCTATAAGGATGCCATGGCAGGCCCAGAGTCTGCAAAATGGAAAGAGGCGATGGACAGCGAGATTCAGTCCATGTATAACAACCAAGTTTTGAATTTGGTTGATAATGTGCCCGAACGTAAGACGGTTGGGTGCAAATGGATCTTCAAGAAGAAGACCAACGTGGATGGGAATGTGCACACGTATAAGGCACGGTTGGTGGTGAAGGGCTTTACTCAAACTCCCGGAGTTGACTATGATGAGACCTTCTCACCAGTTGCTAAGATAAAGTCTATTAGGGTGATGCTAGCCATTGCTGCATTTCATGATTATGAGATATGGCAGATGGATGTCAAGACCGCTTTCCTTAATGGGAAGTTGGCTGAGGATGTTTACATGGCTCAGCCAGAAGATTTTGTCGATCCGAAGCATCCCAATAGAGTGTGCAAGCTTGAGAATTCCATTTATGGACTTAAGCAAGCATCTCGCAGATGGAATATTTGCTTCGATGAGAAAGTCAAAGAGTTTGGATTTATACGAAGCGAAGATGAATCATGTATATATGTCAAGGCCAGTGGGAGTATAGTTACCTTCCTCGTTTTGTATGTTGATGACATACTGCTCATAGGAAACGACGTCCCGACTTTGCAGGGGGTTAAGTCCTGGCTCGGGAAGTGCTTCGCTATAAAGGACCTCAGGGAGGCTTCCTATATTTTAGGAATAAGGATAGTGAGAGAACGAAGTAAGAGACTAATAGGACTTAGTCAGAATACTTACTTGGATAAAGTACTAAAACGTTTTAGTATGGACAACTCAAAGAAGGGAGAACTAATGATACAGAGTAATGCCAAATTGAGTAAGACTCAAAGTCCGAGTACTAAAGTTGAGATGAGCCGAGTACCCTACGCTTCTGCAGTATTATTCTCATAATATATTAACAATAATATCTCTTCTCTCTTAACAAATCATCCTGTCAATTTGCTATGGTGAAGGCAACCCAAAAGGACCATGCACAACCGGGTCAAGTACTTACCAAATATAGTTACATCCTTAGACACTAATCCAAAAGTCTCCCACTTGGATAAGTCTAGTAACTATATATGCAAACACAATCCAATTAGCAATCATAGCTCTCAAAGATGCTGTCAAACTCTGATCTATCAGTATCCTGTCCTTTAGATAAGGGATCGTACAGTCCTCTGTTTAGATATTGTGTAGACAATCTCATGGAACTTATTGTCCAACAGTTGGTTTCTCGATCTCAGATTCATTTGACATAGAACTTAATTGAACACAACAATTTAGTCCTAACCGGGCCCGACACATAAGTCAAATCAAATCATCGAGGGGCCCTGATATCGCTTTTACCCTCTTAATAAAAAAGTAACAGATAAACTTCGACTTATATGCATTTATTATTTACTAATCAATCATACACAACAATGCGTTTTATGACATCAATTTACTGATGCGGTTTCGCATTTTCAATGCACAAGCAATTAATAAACAATAAACCATATATCTTGGTTTTCAGACCATATGATATTATCTTCTTGCGATCACTTGCTTCACGTTCCATAAAGTGATTCCAGCAACCGCGGGTTTATTCTAATGCTCAAAACTTGTTCACAAGTACTCATGAACGTTGCAACGAACCTTTTCTATGTCTAATACCTTTTAGATAATCTACACACCAATTCATGACAATCTTCATTCATACCTACTTCCAACATATGAATGATTGTGGACCATTCGAATAATTCGATTATTAATAACTCAATTATTCAGGAAGTCAAAACATGCAAAATGAAACAATAGTTAAACAATTAACATATGACAGTAGCTTTACTCATAAATAATACTCCTTTATTTAATCATCAAATGTCAATTACATATATCTATTACATGTTTCCAAAACTATCTAATCTAAACTAATATCATCTTTCAGCCCAATGCTCCTAGCATGCTGCAAATGCTTAACCCTGCTCAGTCCCTTCGTAAGTGGATCTGCTGGGTTATTCTCTGACGATACCCTCTTTACTATGAGGTTTCCTTCTTCTACTCGATGTCTAATAAAATGATATTTTTTTTCGATATGCCGGGATTTACCATGATCCCTCGGTTCCTTGGCCAACGCAACCGCTCCTTCATTATCACAGAAAATTTCCATAGGCTCCTTTATGGTAGACACAACTCCAAGATCACCAATGAAGTTCTTCAACCACATCGCCTCCTTTGACGCTTCGCTCGCTGCAATGTACTCTGATTCGCACGTTGAATCAACTATGGTTTCTTGTTTGGAACTTTTCCAGGTCACTGCTCCTCCATTAAGGGTAAAGACCCAGCCCAACTGCGAACGGTGGTTGTCCCTGTCACTATACCCTCGCACCTTTAAGTCATCACTCCCTCCGAGGACTAAAAACCATTCCTTGGTCCTCCGAAGGTACATAAGTATATTCTTGACCGCAATCCAATGAGCTCTGCTAGGGTTCCCTTGATGTCTACTGACCATGATCAAAGCAAAGACCACATCAGGGCGAGTACAAGTCATAGCGTACATTATTGAGCCAACTACGGAAGCGTAGGGTACTCGGCTCATCTCAACTTTAGTACTCGGACTTTGAGTCTTACTCAATTTGGCATTACTCTGTATCATTAGTTCTCCCTTCTTTGAGTTGTCCATACTAAAACGTTTTAGTACTTTATCCAAGTAAGTATTCTGACTAAGTCCTATTAGTCTCTTACTTCGTTCTCTCACTATCCTTATTCCTAAAATATAGGAAGCCTCCCTGAGGTCCTTTATAGCGAAGCACTTCCCGAGCCAGGACTTAACCCCCTGCAAAGTCGGGACGTCGTTTCCTATGAGCAGTATGTCATCAACATACAAAACGAGGAACCTAACTATACTCCCACTGGCCTTGACATATATACATGATTCATCTTCGCTTCGTATAAATCCAAACTCTTTGACTTTCTCATCGAAGCAAAGATTCCATCTGCGAGATGCTTGCTTAAGTCCATAAATGGACTTCTCAAGCTTGCACACTCTATTGGGATGCTTCGGATCGGCAAAATCTTCTGGCTGAGCCATGTAAACATCCTTAGCCAACTTCCCATTAAGGAAAGCTGTCTTGACATCCATCTGCCATATCTCATAATCATGAAATGCAGCAATGGCTAGCATCACCCTAATAGACTTTATCTTAGCAACTGGTGAGAAGGTCTCATCATTGTCAACTCCAGGAGTTTGAGTAAAGCCCTTCATGACCAATCGTGCCTTATACGTGTGCACATTCCCATCCACGTCGGTCTTCTTCTTGAAGATCCATTTGCACCCAACCGTCTTACGTCCGGGCACATTATCAACCAAATTCAAAACTTGGTTGTCATACATGGACTGAATCTCGATGTCCATCACCTCTTTCCATTTTGTAGACTCTGGACCTCCCATGGCTTCCTTATAGCTATTAGGTTCATCTAGATTTATTAGTGTACCATCACTAATATACGTGTCCCCTTCGGTAGTAATATGAAAACTATAAAACTGGGGTTGAACTCTAACTCTTTTGGAACATCTAAGAGGAAAGGACTCATCAATCGGTTCAAACGAAGTTCCCTCCTCAGGTTGAGCGCCAACGTTAGAGGTTCCTTCATCGCTCAACTCTTGAATCTCTTCAAGATCGATTTGCCTCCCACTGTGCCCTTGGCTTATGAGTTCTCGCTCTCGGAAAACCCCTCTGCCCGTGAGAATCCCGGTGTGTGAAGATATCCTGGATTCATCGAAGAATTACTACTTGAAGAATCGTAGTGCTGTCTGACAATCGTCTTATCAAGTGAGTGCATAGTCTTTTTCATAAACACGATTTTAATATAAGTATTGTTTGAATGTATTAAGTATACGTTTTGAGAGAGTGTATAATCCCTTTCTTCTAACACATAGGTATGAAGTATCTTCTATAGAATACGTGCTATGTGTATATGTATTATCTGTGTATTTGGAGTGAGTACTGAATGAAAATTTTATATAGGTTTTAAGCTGTATATGAATGTATAAGTATGTTGTTATATACTAAAATGTTGGGTGAAACATGGGTAGATAGTTGAATTGTGATAAAATGATGACAGGCCTCGATGTTGTTGCTGATTCAGTCATCTAGCGAAGTTTAGATGATGACCACAAACTTTTCTAGATAGTCTAGTGGAACGCTAGCAGGCTTGCCACCTGTAGGTGTTTTTGAACTTGGGTGTTCAATTGTTGTACTCCATCCCCCACATTGTTGCTTTTTTGACATATATTGCTAAGGAACCCCCGAAGCATGCGTTGTCGCCCCGATGAAAATTCTTAGGCTAGGTCCCTTGTGATAGTGTTATTAGGCATGTAAAGTGAGGATAACGAGAATGGGTAATTGGGTTATTGTTGTTTGATGATATTAATATAATTATTTATTGTGGATTGAAATCCCTATATGCTCACGAGGCTCCCAAGCTTGACCCACTTAGTTTTTCTTTGTATTACAGGTATTGGCACCAGAGCGTAAGTTGGATGACTTATCAAGATATTTTGGATTATAGGCCAGTAGTTGTAAATAACTGTTGTAAGGCTTATAATGTGTTGTTAATGCTTTTGGTTTGTATCGGAAAATGACATCCCGAGTTTTGTTATATAATGAAAATACATTTCTTTAAGAAATGCTTTGGTAAATCTTATTTTATCATATTTCGTTTTGGGAACAAATTCCGCAACTCTTTTAATCAAAGGATTACTTTGAAGTTATTTTAAAAGCATAAATTAAACCAGTCTTTTTTGGCCGTGAATTTGGGGATGTCACAGTTGGTATCGGAGCATTAGTTTAAGCGAACTAGGAGTTTGTAGGATTTCTAGACATTAACTTAGAATGCTAAGTGAAGATTGTGAGATAAGTGTCTGTTATATTTTAGACACGAGCACTAGTTTATTTTAGGAAAGATGCCTAACATTCTTTTATGTGCTAATTGATATATGTTTGCCATATATGATATTATTTGTTCAGATCTACGGTTTGTTGCCAACCGGATTTGGAGACCTTATGTGTTTAGGATTCTCAGCGTATGATGACGGTATTAGAACTAGCATGTAGACGTTTCAGAGTGATATGGATGATTTAAATATCTATCATGAATGAGGATGTAAATTCACCTTATTCGGTGTCTAGATCAACAATAGTAAGAACCAGAAGTGGAGTTGGAAACGTGAACGAAAATAGGAATCAACCACCTGTGATTGAACAGGTAGCTGCTGTAGAAGCAGCACCTAAGCCGATGAAAATGGTTGGAGTACAATTGATGATTCAAACGATGTTGGATCATCAAATGGAAGAAACTAGACGTCTGCTTCGGCAGAATCGTGAAGAACTTTCAATACCGATTGAAGAAACCGAAGTGAATGGAGGGCAGTCAGAAGAAGGTAACTTCAGTGGGGTTATTGGTCAAGCCAACCCACTAGTTAATAGACGAAACAACCAAGATGGAGGAAATAATGGAATTGGATGAAAATACAAAGACTTTTTGACTTGCAAACCATCGACCTTCATTGGAAAGGTGGATCTGATCAGAGTCATGGATTGGATCTCGAAAATGGAGCTAGCCTGCATGACATTTGGTTGCAGAGGCAAGTTGCAGACCAAGTTCGCCGTATGTCAGTTCAGAGGTGGAGTTGTTCGTTGGTGGAACACTCTGGGGAAGACTTTGAGCGCTAATGAACCACTGCAACTGACTTGGGCAGAGTTCTTGGTGCAATTCAAGCGCAAGTTTTGCTCGGCCCAAAATCTGCTAGAGTTAGAAAACAAATTTCTGACATTGAAGAAAGACAGCATGTCAGTTAATGAATATACTAATACCTTCACAACAAGATGGAGTTTTCTTTGTGCATCGTCCTAGATGAGATGACAAAAGTTGACTGGTACAGAAAGGGACTCCCATGGGAGTATGCGGTTCCAGTACGTCAGACACCTACTCTAGAGGCAGCTATTTGGGCTGCCAAGTCTGTTGAGGATATGATCAAGGGGAGAACCGCCAGTAAGGTTGATGTTGGCGAAAAGAGAAAGTTTGAAGGAACTTCAGGTTCTAACAAGAAAATAAATTTTTGAAGTCTAATTCAAAGAAGTTTGGAGGAGGTGGAAAAGGCAAAGCGAAATGGTGTGAAAAGTGCAAGAAAAAGCACTTTCGGAAATGTAGTGAGGAAGTGACTTGCTACAAATGTGGAAAAAGTGGGCATTATGCCAACGAGTGTCCGTCCGACAAGAGGATGTGCTTTGGATGTAACAAAGAAGGCCACATTTTGAAAGACTATCCGAAAAAGAAGGAGACAGCAAAACCCAACACTCCACCAAAGCCAAAGGCGAGAGCCTTCTAAATGACACTGGAAGTTGCGAAGGATGAAGTTGATGTCGCTTCAGGTACCTTTCTCGTAAATAAATTCTCTGCCCAAATTTTTTTTTGATTCTGGAGCCAACTACTCCTTTATTTCGCATGAATTTGGTAGAAAACTAGCTTTGCCTGTCGATAGACTAGATAATGCGTTATTAGTCGAAGTTGCTAGTGGCAAGTTTGTACCAGTTAGCCATCTTATGAAAAATATCTTCATTGAATTGAATGAGAATAAGTTCCACGAGGAATTATTGCCTATTGAACAAAACGGTTCCGACATCGTGTTGGGAATGGATTGGCTTAACGCCAACGATGCCGAGATATTATGCCGAAAGAAGATAGTAAGGGTAAATCCCCTTGCAAAGGAGTCATTTATGGTGTACGGGGACAAACGTAGAGTGAATTCTTGAATCATATCCCTGATCAAAGCCAGAAAATGTTTGTCTAAAGGATGTGCATCATATTTGGCATTCGTGATTGATGCAAAGAAGGAGAAAAAGCAGATGCAGAGCATTCCTGTGGTGTGTGATTATCTGGAAGTATTTCCCAAAGATCTTCCTGGATTACTGCCTGATCGTCAAGTAGAATTCTATATCGATTTGTTTCCAGGAACCACGCCAATAGCAAAATCACCTTACCGACTAGCGCCAACAGAGATGAAGGAGCTTATAACACAACCTCATGAATTATTGGACAAGGGTTTCAGTAGACCTACTTCATCACCCTGGGGAGCTCTGGTGTTGTTCGTAAAGAAAAAGGATGGGAGTATGAGAATGTACATTGATTACAGAGAGCTGAATAAGGCAACGATAAAGAATAAATATCCATTGCCAAGGATTGATGACCTGTTCGATCAACTACAAGGTTCAAGCTATTTTTCAAAGATCGACCTAAGGTTGGGATATCATCAGCTGAAGGTGAGAGAGCAGGATATCGAGAAGACTGCATTCAGAACACGATATGGACATTATGAGTTTTTGGTTATGTCGTTTGGACTAACCAATGCTCCAACAACATCCATGGATTTGATGAACAGGTTTTGAAAACCATTTCTCGATAAATCCGTGATAGTGTTCATAGAAAACATTATGATTTACTCGAAAAGCCAAGAGGAGCATTGCAGACACTTGCGAGAAGTGTTAGATGTATTGAAGAAGGAGAAGTTGTATGCAAAGTTCTCCAAATGTGATTTTTGGATTCGAGAAGTCCAATTCTCTGGTCAGTTGGTCAACCAAGAAGGGATAATGGTTGATTCAACAAAGATTGAAGCTTTGATGAATTGGGAGCAACCGAAAAGTCCCACAGAGATCCGAAGCTTTCTGGGATTAGCCAGATATTTCCGAAGGTTTATCCAAGGCTTTTCTTCGATCGCTACTCCATTGATAGCTCTGAATCACAAAGGAGCTACTTATACTTGGAATGATAAGCACAAATAATCATTCGAGTTGCTAAAGAAGAAGCTATATGAGGCACTGATTCTTTCTCTACCCGATGGAGTTGAAGACTTCGCTGTCTATAGCGATGTGTCTGGTGTTGGGTTGGGTTGTGTTCTGGCCCAAAGAGAAAAGGTGATCTCGTATGCATCTCGACAGTTGAAAGAGCACGGAAAGAACTGCCCCACTCATGATTTGGAGTTGGCAGCAGTAGTATTTGCTCTAAAGATTTGGAGGCATTACCTCTATGGCACGAAGTGCAAACTTTTCACTGATCATAAGAGTCTCCAATATCTCTTTAGTCAGAAAGAATTGAATATGAGGCAAAGACGCTGGCTAAAGTTACTCACGACTGTGAGATACTTTACCACCCCGGTAAAGCCAATGTTGTTGTTGATGCTCTCAGTCTGAAAGTCAATCTTTTAAGAAAAAGGCCAAGAGCGTTGAGGATATAAGTTGTCTCAACAATTGTGGAGAGTATAAAGAAATCTCAAGAAGAAGCTTTAGAGAAGAATGACCAAAAGGAGGAATGTTTGGGTAAAACAATAGTGTTCGGTATAAATAGTCACGGACAGAAGGTGTTCCAAGATCGGATTTGGGTACCTAAGTCCGGAGGAACAAGAGATCTTCTGATGGAAGAAGCTCACAAAACCATGTACTTGATTCATCCTGGCAGCACCAAAATGTATAGGGACCTGAAACCCTATTACTAGTGGCCGACGATGAAGCTCGATATTGCAAAGTATGTGGCCGAGTGTATGACATGTGCTTGAGTTAAGGCGCAACATCAGAAACCATATGGGAGTTTAGAACCTTTACCTGTACCTATGGGTAAATGGGAGGACATTGCTATGGATTTTGTCACTAAACTGCCCAGAACAAAGAACGGTCACGACATGATTTGGGTGGTCGTTGATGGCTTTACTTAGAGTGCGCACTTCATAGCAGCCACTGAAAAATGGTCTATGGATAAGCTTGCGAATTCTTACGTGAAGGAAATTGTGAGGCTTCACGGTGTTCCATTAACAGTTGTATCAGATCATGATAGCTGTTTCACCTGAAGGTTTTGGAAAAGTCTACAAGAGGAATTGGGTACCAAGTTGTGTTTGAGTACAACTTACCATCCACAGATTGATGGTCATAGCGAACGGACAATACAAACACTTAAAGATATTCTGAGAGCATGTACCCTAGAATTCCAAGGCAACTGGGATGAACATTTGCCTTTGGTAGAATTTTCCTACAATAATAGTTTCCGCTCGAGCCTTAAGATGGCACCTTATCATGCTTTGTACGGACAAAAGTGTCGTACGCCGTCTTGTTGGCTTGAGTTTGGGGAAAAGCATTTTATGGGACCTAAGATAGTACATAAGACTACCGAAAAGTTGAAAGTGATTAGGAAGAGAATGTTAGCAGCTCAGGATCGTCAAAAGAGCTATGCTGAGAAGAAAAGACGACCAATGACTTTTGAAGTTGGGGATTCGGTTTTTCTTAAAGTCTCACCATGGAAGGGATGTATAAGATTTGGTAAAAGGGGAAAATTAAGTCCATGGTTTATTGGACCGTTTAAAGTTCTTCATAGGATAGGGAACCAAGCTTACAAGCTAGAACTACCCGAAGAACTGAATGAAATTCATAACACTTTTCATGTGTGTTATTTGAGGAGGGAGAAGTTCCCGACATGATTCCACTTTCGAAATTAGGAATTGATGAAAATAAGAGGTTAATTGAAGAACCAAAGGCAATCTTTGACCGTAAGACTAAGAAGTTGCGACACAAGATGGTCGAATTAGTGCTTGTCTGTTGGAAACATTCGAATGGGCCAAATCTCACCTGGGAGACGGAGAGTTACATGATGAGTTGCTATCCGCATTTGTTTGTTGATATGTGATTCCGAGGATGGAATCATCCTAAGGGGGAGAGAATTGTAACGCCCGTGTTTCTAGACTAGGCATTAATATTGATGTAATAGTCTAGGTTAACCTTTGTAACTAATTTTGAAATAATAGAAATGTATTATTTGAGTATTATGTGTTTTATGCTTAATTATTGTGACTTAATTGAATTAAGGATAAAATAAGTGTTAAAGTAAAATATTAGATAAACCCAATATCTATGAAGGAAGTTGTAGTGGTCGTGACAAGGGTTCCGAATATATAAAGAATGCCGAAATCGGAGTTTTAACGAATATGTTATGACATGTTGAAGTTTCGCGACAGAACCGATACGACACTGTGTGACATCAATGGTGAGTTTATGATAGATCGATATTTAGCCTTAGTAATCTAAACAAACATCGTAGAATATGTTAAACCGAGAGCATACATAAAAAGAATGTCTAAATCTGACTTCGTATGATGAAGTTATGATTTTTCTAAGTTTCGACTTAGCAGTATGCAGCCCAAAGTTTGAATATGAGATCAAGTGATTTCTAGCCGAAAAAACCTAAACGAGAATCGAAGATCTCGTCAATAGTAGTCCAACGGTAAAAAGAAAGACGAAAACGGATGTCAGATGAAAAAGTTATGAATTTCTAACGGAGTTTTACTGTCCCGGCCTACTAAAAATAATATAATAAAAATAAAGTCAAAAATAGCTGACAGAGTATAAACAAGAGTTGTAGAGCATAATCTCACCTACGCGTGCACATAAAGAACATCGAAAATGGAGCTCGTATACGAGAGATATGAATTTTTGAAGTTCGGAACACAAACTTCGAGGCATGTGTCAGAGTTCACGACGTGAACACAATGTTCACGACGTGAACAGGTGTTGGACGCCTTCCAGAGCAAGTGGACTGATGACGAACACAATGACCTATGCTTGACAAAACTCACGACGTGAATTTTTGAAAGACCCTCACTTTCGTAATTCTGAAAGACCCAAACTTTCATAATTGACAATATAGTTACTCCAAAACATGCTACTTGTATATTCATAAAAACAATATTTTACATTAATAAAGAGATTACAAAAGTGTTATATATTACACAACTACCCAAGATACTATACATTTATACATACATGATCCCTAAATACAAAAGTAATATTACAACTATTCTAAACCTTCCGACAGTATATGACTATACTGGTTACTTATCTCCTACAAATTTGTTAAACATTGAGAGGGTAAGCGGTGACATTTAGTGAGTTCAATAATAGATACAATATAACGTTATGCCATATATATACTTCAATATGGCAGAAGCAAAGAGGAACAAGGAACAACAAGGGCATATGTGAATCATGTGACAAACTTTTCATAGCAATCGAGGATTTGATTCAAAGATATACAATCAATGAGACATAACGATTTCCATACCTGATATACATCAATAAAGCTTCGGCCCAAATGGCACAAAAGACATACACTTTCTGATTAAACATTTTGGTAGATTTTAGGCTTTCAGCCCTGTCTAACCTTCTACCAATGTCATAGAATAGATATCATTCTCTTACGGAGACATTTTCTAAACTGCCAGAGGCTACATACCAGTACCAATGTGAATCTAACTCCTTTCACTGATCACATGGTCAAAGGTATTACTTTTCTATTAAAAATAGCGAATAAAAATTAACACGGGAAAATAACCCGGAATAATAACACTAAAAAGCACATAGCATATATAACACATAACATACAATTGTTCCTATATATCAAACTCACCGTGAAATAACCGGGGGCTAAAATAGTAATTTGAGCAACATTTCGGCTCTCGGAAAACCCCTCTGCCCGTGAGAATCCCGGTGTGTGAAGATATCCTGGATTCATCGAAGAATTACTACTTGAAGAGTCGTAGTGCTGTCCGACAATCGTCTTATCAAGTGAGTGCATAGTCTCTTTCATAAACACGATTTTAATACAAGTATTGTTTGAATGTATTAAGTATAGGTTCTGAGAGAGGTATAATCCCTTTCTTCTAACACATAGGTATGAAGTATCTTCTATAGAATATGTGCTATGTGTATATGTATTATCTGTGGTGAGTATTGAATGAATATTTTATACAGGTTTTAATTTGTATACGAATGTATAAGTATATTTTTATCTACTAAAATTTTGGGTAAAACATGGGTAGATAGTTGATTTTTGATAAAATGATGAGAGGCCACGATGTTGTTGCTCATTCAGTCATCTAGCAGAGTCTAAATGACGACCATAGAATTTTCTAGACATTCTAGTGGAACGCTGGCAGGCTCGCCACCTGTAGGTGTTATTGAACTTGGGTGTTCAATTGTTGTACTCCATCCCCCACATTGTTGCCTTGTTTGACATATATTGTTGAGGAACCCCCGAAGTATGAGTTGTCGCCCCAACGAAAATCCTTAGGCTAGGTCCCTTGTGATAGTTGTTTTAGGGACGTAAAGTGAAGATAGTTGTTTTGTGCGAAGCCTGGCTTCTATGTGTTTTATTTATGAATTTCATATCTAATTAATATAGATCATCATCATTTGATGATCAAGGTGACAAATTAATCTTCTAGTGTCAAAATGGATGTTTTAATGGCATGTAGATTTCATAAGAGACTTTGAGCTTAGTGTTAAGTCATGATTCAAGTATGAGATTCTCATAACATCTTGTTCCTAATGAAACTTGTTTTTTTATGTGTATTGGTATGTATGGAATCAAATTTGTTAATAATTTGAACCAACTCTTTCTCCTTTGGAATTGAAGAGTTCAATTGTGTGTATGATGAGTCTTGATAAGACTTTGGGTGTTTGAAATTTAGTCGAAGGACATGACCTATTAAGGATCCTTTATTATGTTTACTAGTTTATAACCCATGCAAACTACGGTTATAAATTTAACTAAACTTTTATAATTAAAATATATAATTATTAATCAGTTATTTTAAATAAGTCATTTTAAAATAAATTATTAATTAAAAGATATATCAAAATTTAAAGTTATTATAACTTCAAATTTAACATTTAATTTGAAAATATAAATTTGAATTTTGAAATGAGTTATCTAATATATCTACATGACACATGATATAATGTTAATGAGGATTTGTATTAGAGTGACACTTGACAAAAACAGAGTAAAACAACTCATTTATTAGAATAAGGATTTGAAGTGAAATAAGATTTTTAGTCAAGTAAAATAAGATTTTTAATCAATTGATTCTTCATACATGAATAATTCATATTTTAAAACGAAATTTATATAACATTTGTAGCTTAATACAATTCTCAATTTAATTCAGTCAGTTCACAGTTTAATACACATGATTACTAGCTTAATACAATAAATTCATAGTTTAATGTAAAGAAATGTCATATTCTCAACTCAAAACTTTCATTTATAACCTTCGATATGGATAGTCAAATTACAACTTAATATAATCAATTCATAGCTTAATACAGTGAATTCATAATTGAATATACAAAATTCACAATTTAATATAACTTAATAGTTTAAAACACATAATTCATAGTTTAATAAAGTTAATTCACAAGTTAATACAGTCAATTCATATCTTAATGTAGTTGATTCACATTTAATACAATAGATTCATAGTTTAATACACAAAAAGTATATGTTGACAATCATATTCTCAATCTAAAAACTTATATATATACCTTGATATCTAGAGGCTAGTGGTTTTTCAAGTTTATCTTATGTTATAGTCATAGTTTAAATTTTAAATACTTTATTCAAAACTAGAGAAAGTCGTATATGTGTATATCGTTTCTTTCATCTTATATTTCGAATCAAACACAAAATTCATAAAAAAAAATCATTGCTTAATACAATCAATTCATAGCATAATACAATCAACTAACATTTAATACACAAAATTCACAGTTTAATACACTGAAAAATATACATTCATAGCTATATTCTAAACTTAAAACTTACATTCCAAAAACATTATTCACAGTTTAATAAAAAAGTTTTCGACACTCAATCAGAGTATGCACAACAAAAAATCACAGTTTAATAGAGCACTTCTAGTCTCTCATTTACAGTTTAATAAAAGAATTCGGGACTCTAATTAACAGTATTCATAGAGTAAAAACATTCCTGTTTTTTTTAAGCATTTCATCAAACACCTTATGTGCACCATACATGTAAGATCTATAAGCAACAAACAAATCACGTCTATAACAACCATACAAATCAGATCTGATTCGGTTATGGAACCGTAAATAGCCACCATGAAATGCTTCGTACACAACACTTCTATGTATGAATTGCACCAAATACATCAGATCTAAGTAATCAATTCATCTTTGGCTTCAGATCTGAAATGTTGATGGTTATTGGTGACTTTTTCGTTGATCTTAGGTGAGGGGTTATTGATAGTCAAATAGATCTGCTGCGGTGGTTGAACCATCACTAGATACCATGAAATGATTCGTACACACCAAATTTATGCTTAAAATTGCACCAAAACCATAGGATTTGAGCCGATCTAACTAGATCTGCGAAATTTATGTGTATTTGGCTTCAGATCTTAAATTTTGATGGTAGTCGGTACGTTTTATAGCAATCTAAGGTAAGGAGGTGATGATTACAAAATAGATCTGACGCGGTGTGGAACCACCGGTGGCTACCATGAAATGCTTTGTACATACCAGATTTATACTTGAAATTGCATCAAACACATCACATCTGAACAGATCTAACCAGATCTGAGAAATCGCTATATTTTTGCTTCATATATGAAAGGTTGATGGAGACAACAGGACGTTTTCTGGTGATTTAGAGAGGTTGGCAGTCAGAAGGTAGTCGGAAATAAAGCACAAATCATAAATTTGAAGGTGTAGAAAGCTGAAGTCAAAAATGATGGATGTAGATGACAATGATTGTTATTGATCTGGTGGTGGTTTGAAATTATTAGTGGAAACGATTCACCAGAGTAGTGACAATGGCGACCGCCGGACGTCGTATGGTGATCGTCGGCGAAATCGCTCCAAAACAACATATCTGATCAGATTAGATGGATATCATAAAATCTTAGATTTGGAAGTGTTGGTTGCAGATCTGAAGGCGATGGTTCTAGATCTAAAGGCGGTGGTTCTGGATCTGAACATTCCGGCTCCAGATCTGAAACCGGCGGTACAATCTCTAAACGTTATGTTCTGACGACGACAATATTCTATTGATGGTGGTGGTGTTGACGGTGGTAGTGGTGGCTAGAGGCGGTAGGAGGCAAGAAAGAGAACATGATATATATATATATATATATATATATATATATATATATAGAGAGAGAGAGAGAGAGAAAGAAAGATAGAGAGAGAGAGAGATCGAAAGAGATGAAAGTGATTAAGTTTGAATAATTGGTTATACAAATGAAATCGATCTTTTATTTATAATATTTTGTGTGTTCGTAGGGTCAATAATTTTAATATGTATGGATATTATCTATTTAAGTTTAGCTATAGAATATCCGCTTTATTAATGGTGATGATGTAATGACTTCCCAACCATACAAGAAAAGTAGAGTGGTCTAGAATACCCGATTTATTAATGGTGATGATGTAATTACTTACCCACCATACATGAAAAGTAGAGTGGTCCATAATACTAGGTGATCATCATGGTTTAATGTGACTTGATGATTTGTTTGGTAGGAGCTTGACCGGTACATATCTTATTATTAAATATATTTTCTTAAAAATATTTATTTTTGATTTAGTTATGCAAATTTATTTGCATGTTGCTACATGACACGAAATCGTATGCATAAAGACTACCATTTTTTGATAGTGTTAATAGCTATAGAATATGGAGATTGAAAAAAAATAATCTATGAAATTTGAGTATCGGATGTCATCTCTATTTAGAAGAAAATTTATTTAGCTAAAAGAGGGATACAACTAGTACATTTAGATAAAAATGGAAAAAATTGTCCAAAACTAAATTTGTCCTTGACATGCCCAATACTAGTCCTAAAAACGACTAGGTTGATTTTAAGCGTAGACTGAAATCACTCATAAATTGAAACTGGTGTAAGATCCGATTTCGAGCAAATAAGTTTTGGGCTTCTTGGTAAATATGAAACTCTTATTTAAAAAGTTAATTAAATTTTAAAATAAATGTTTAGAATAATTAATTAAAATAATAATAAAATGATAAAAACATAATGACAATAAATCATGTCACTAGTCGATATTTGATAGAGTCTTAGTGTCTAAAAAATAATTTTAGTAATGAGGGGTTAAAAGTGGCAAGTTGGTGAAACTTGTGTTTGACAAATAAGTTGACCATTTAAGTGTTCAAGACCAAATTTTTATAGCTTAATATAAGGAAGCACCATATATGAGTTGTTTTATGTTTTTAGCTACTTTGGGAACTACGTGAAGGAGTTCTAGTAAAGAGGGACTATAATTGCATAAGTAGCCAAATTAAGGTTTATTTGAAGCTCTTTTATCATCATTTCTTCTCAATCATGAAAAATTATCCATTAGAAATCCTTGGGACTGATCTCACCTCATTACCATGGTGGTTTGACGATCACTAGTTCAATTGATGAAGCCTTAGCGAAATCCTTTCAAGTTCAAGCATCTAGAGGTAGTCTATTATTCCTTTTCTCTTTAAAATTTGTGTTAGGATTCATATGGGTTTGTAAATTCTAATTCTACTTCAAATTATAGATTTCACATGATCTTTATATTGTTATTCCATTCATTAATCATTATTCAATCTGCAACAAGCAAATAGTTGATGGATTTGGAATATTGAGGTTAGTTGATGGGTTTTCAAACCCTAGAGTTCAAATCTTGAAATCTATGGTCATTATTATATTCCCAATTTGAATTTATGTCTAGATGATGAATTTCAATTCAAATCCACGATCCAATTGATAAGTTAGTTCTCATGGTGAGGTTTATGGATTTTTGTGCAAAGCCTAGCTTCTATGGGTTTCATTTATGAATTTCATATCTAATTAATATAGATCATCGTCATTTGATGATCAAGGTGACAAATTATTCTTCTAGTGTAAAAATTGATGTTTTAATGGCATGTAGATTTCATAAGAGACTTCGAGCTTAGTGTTATGTCATGATTCAAGTATGAGATTCTCATAACATCTTGTTCCTAATGAAAATTGTTTTTGTATGTGTATTGGTATGTATGGAATCAAATCTATTAATAATTTGAAGCAACTCTTTCTCCTTTGGAATTTAAGATTTCAATTGTGTTTAAGATGAATCTTGATAAGACTATGGGTGTTTGAAATTAGTCAAAGGACATGACCTATTAAGGATCTTTTATTATGTTTATTTGAAGTGAAATAAGATTTTTAGTCAATTGATTCGTACATAAGGTTCATATCCAAGTAGGATGGGTAAATAAGAAATAAACCAATATTTGTAATCTATTGTATAGGGAACTTGACGTTTAATGTGTCATGTCTAATTTTTTACTTTGTAATTTGATTGTTTGTTGAGTTTGGTTCATTATTTTGGCCTCATTTGGCCTCCCTAATTCATATTAGGCTAATGAGTTGACCTATAGTGGGTATATTTCAAAATTTGAGAGAGTCTTAGTGTCAAAATAATAGTTTTAGTAATGACGGTTAAAAGTGGCAAGTTGGTGAAACTTGTGTTTGACTAAGAAATTGACCAATTAACTTATCAAGACCAAGTTTGTATAGATTAATATAAGGAAGCACCATATATGAGTTGTTTTAAGTCTTTAGCTAGTTTGGGAACTATGGGAAGGAGTTGTAGCAAAGGGGGACTATAATTGAATAAGTGGCCAAAGTATGGTTTATTTGAAGCTCTTTATTCATCATTTCATCTCAATCATGAAAACTCATCCATTAGAAATCCTTAGGAGCGATCTCTCCTCATTACCATGGTGGTTTGATGATCACTAGTTCATTTGATGAAGCCTTAGTGAAATCCTTTCAAGTTATATCATCTAGAGGTAGTCTATTGTTCCTTTTCTCTTTAAAATTTGTTTTAGGATTCATATGGGTTTGTAAATTCTAATTCGACTTCAAATTATAGATTTCACATGATCTTTATATTGTTATTCCATTCCTTGATCAATATCTAATCTAAAACTAGCAAATAGTTGATGGATTTGGAAGATTGAGGTTAGTTGATGGGTTTTCATACCCTAGAGTTCAAATCCTGAAATCCATGGTCATTATTATATTCCCAATTTGAATTTATGTCTAGATCATGAATTTCAATTCAAATCCATGATCCAATTGGTAAGTTATATCTCTTGGTGAGGTTTATGGATTTTTGAGCGAAGCCTAGCTTCTATGAGTTTTATTTATGAATTTCATATCTAATTAATATAGATCATCATTTGATGATCAAGGTGACAAGTTAATCTTCTAGTGTCAAAATTGATGTTTTAATGGCATGTAGATTTTATAAGAGACTTCGAGCTTAGTGTTAAGTCAGGATTCAAGTATGAGATTCTCATAACATCTTGTTCCTAATGAAAATTGTTTTTGTATGTGTATTGGTATGTATGGAATCGAATCTGTTAATAATTTGAAGCAACTCTTTCTCCTTTGGAATTGAAGAGTTGAATTGTGTCTAAGATGAATCTTGATAAGACTGTGGGTCTTTGAAATTTAGTCAAAGGACATGACCTATTAAGGATCCTTTATTATGTTTACTAATTTATAACCCGTGGGAACTACGGTTATAGAATTAATTAAACTTTTATAATAAAAATTTATAATTATTAATCAATTATTTTAAATAAGTCATTTTAAATAAATTATTAACTAAAAGATATATCAAAATTTTAATGTTCTTATAACTTCAAATTTAACATATAATTTGAAAATATAAATTAGAATTTTGAAATGAGTTGTCTAATATATCTACATGAAACATGACATAATGTTAATGAGGATTTATATTAGAGTGACACTTGGCAAAAGGTGATTAAAACTATTCATTTATTAGAATAAGGATTTGAAGTGAAATAAGATTTTTAGTCCATTGATTCGTACTTAAGGTTCCTATGCAAGTAGGATGAGTAAATAAGAAAGAACCCAACATTTTTAATCTATTTTATAGGGAACACGACGTTTAATGTGTCATGTACAATTTTTTCCTTTGTAATTTAATTGTGTGTTAAGTTTTGTTCATTACTTTGGTCTCCTTTGGCCTCCCTAATTCATATTAGGTTGACGAGTTGACCCATAGTGGGTATATGAGTCTTTTTACAACCTTATCATGATGATAATAAGTGTTGATTTGGAAGCATAAAGCTTGGAAGAAGTTTAGTTCAAGTAAGGAAGAGTTTGGTGATGCAAAGCGTTGGAATAAGTGAGTTTACTGGGAGAATTTGTCTATACTATGATTTTTTATCAGAATATTTCACATGATATTGGTTACATATATACTATGAGTTATTTTGATGAACAATATTTTCCTTTATATGTTATGTGCATTTCTATAGGTACTAAATTAATGTGTATTTTATACAAAACATTTTTGGTAGAAAAAGGGTTTTCCTTTAAAGGTTGAAATCATGGTAAAAATGATTTATGATGAGATGTTGATAAGTTGTTTTATAAAGGTTTTCTTTAAAATAAAAAATGATGTTTCATGATGAAATGAAATTTTATGTTAAAAATGAAGTGTATGATTAAATGATAATTTATGATTAAAATTATGATTTATAATGAAAATGTTGAAATGATATAGAGAGTAAAACATGTTCATACATTCTAGGATGGTTTCATGTGTTAGTCTCTCATTATATCTATACGAGATTGACAATTATGATTTATAATGACAAGACAAAATTTGCAAAAATGGTCCCTATGGTTGGCAAAATTATATGCTTTTGGTCCAAAATGGAAAGTTCGTGCACAACTGGTCCAAGATTGAATCTTTCTATTGTTTTTGGTCTTACTTAAAAGGACCATTATTCCATTGTAGTTATTTTTTCCATTTTTTATTATCTATTTTTATTGAAAAAAATCCACCACCACTTAAACCTAAAAGTGAATTCGGCGATTTATTTTCAGCCTCCACACCGGAAAGTCACTATCGTCGCCCGCCGTCAGATGCTACCACCTCCCCTTTCTTAGTCGACCACCATAATTGCCAGAAAAAAGTGCTCGATGGGCGGTAGCCGGTTCACCACTTCCACCACTTCTCTGCTACAAATCTGGTCTTCCACAACCTCCATTCTTACATCAACCTTCAACATCGCCACCCACGGAGTTCATGCAAATCGAGATACAAATTTGGATTGAGAAATTCTTCGTCTCTCTTTTGTTGTCTCTTATTCTGTTACCACTACCAGATCTGTGCATAAACAAAGTTAATGGAGATAAACGTTGGTGGTGCAGAGGGGCGACAACTATCATCAACTACCACCACCTGTATTGCTATAAAAAACCATCACCGCTCATCTGGTTCTCCATTCGAAAATTGTGTTCATCCAAACGTTGATTGACCCACCTACAGTCCCTCCATACTTCTCCCTTCCTCTGATTTTGATAGGTGATATGATTTCTATAACAATTTTCAATTTCTAGATCTTGGAAAGGGAATGTTATGGACTTGGAAACATTTCCAAGTTGTCGATTCACCAATGCATCCACCAAATCTAGGGTACACAAACCTAGACACCGTATAATTGAATTAATTGTCATCTTTACATTAGGGTTAATCTTGGTGGTGATGATACAGATGGCTGGAATACATTGTTCAAAATAAGTGGAGGTTGTAGGGGGGTTGTTCGGCTGGTGTAGTGTAGGTGGTCGTACGTGATGTAGGTGGCTGTTGGTAGTGGTATAAGGATGGTTTTTGGAAGTTCCTGTAAAGGTATTATATGGGGTATCAAAAGAGAACGGTGGTGTTTCGATGAGGAGGGCGGTCTGTTAGTGGTAGTCACCAAGTGGTGGTTGTTCCCAATATTAAAAAGAAATTAGGAGGGGTATGGTGGGTAATTGGCATTTTTTCTTGGTTTTTAATTGAAATAAAAAGAAATTAATAGAAATAAATTAAAAAAGAAAGAATTAATTAAGGGCATTTTTGTCATTTTAGGTAGGGTATGGACCAAAACCACACAATAATGCCAACCATAAGGACCAAAAACGATAGAAAGATCAAAATTTGGACCACTGGTCCACCAACTTTCATTTTGGACAAAAAGCACATAATTTTGCCAACCACAGGGACCATTTTTGGAATTTTGTATAATGACAATGAATGATTTCTAGACAATCCTTACTATACAGAAGTAAGATAGATATATACCCCTTATGTGATGTTCATGTGATGGTTCATGATTACATAGCCTATAATGGGACATGGGAGATGTTTTTTTGGAATATGTTCCTTCTTAAATCCTTCCTAATAGTTGGGTTTGGAATATGCTCCTTCATAATTAAATGTTGTATGTTTAGAACACGTTCCTTCATACTCAAGCTCCGAACCATCAAATTTATGAGATTAGACTTCTTGAGAGAAACATGGGTTTTCGGATTATTGCATATTACATAACATTAATGATGGTATCGCTTATCCTATTTTTGAAATTAAATCCCAATAGGTTTGAAACGGTTTTTGAGAAGATTTGGGTCATAAAACCTTACTTCTTTCGGAAATGATTTTAAAATGGGTTTTTGGAGGCCAATTCGAGTAAATCTACAAATAGTCCCTTGGCCGATGATCATAATGATTTCCGACGGTCACGATCGGTTCCTTGGTTTTTTGTTAATAATGGTTCTCTATCAAACATGTAAAAATCCTTTTTTTTTCTCTTTTTGGGTAAGAAAAGGGCAAATTCATAATTTTTACAGTTTAATATCTGCTTTCATATTTTAACACAATATATAGTTATTACATATTGAATACAATACATTTTTAGTTTAATACACACACTTCACAACGTAATACAATTCATTTTACAATAATTCAAAATTTCAAACAAGTCAAACTCCAACTCAACCATCACCACACATTACAACACGCTGCCACCAACCACCTATGTTACCGTTGCAACCATCATTCCCTTCAAATCAGGTATGTATGTATATAAAATTATGTATTGACAGTTTAAATACTATATTCACGGTTTAATAAACATATTAATTCACTTATTTAGAGTTTAATGCAAAACAAAACATATTAATTAACTTATTTAGAGTTTAATACAAAAAAAATTATAAAACTAATACATTCTTACACATTTATACAACACAAAAAATAAATATATTTACAAGAAAACGAATACATACATCATGCATGAATAATTTATATTTTACCATGAAATTTATACAACATTTGTAGCTTAATACAATTCTCAATTTAATACAGTCGGTTCACAGTTGAATACACATGATTACCAGCTTAATACAATAAATTCATAGCTTAATGCATAGAAATGTCATATTCTCAACTTAAAACTTTCATTTATAACTTTAGATATGGATAGTCAAATCACAACTTAATATAATCAATTCATAGCTTATTACAGTGAATTCATAATTTAATATACAAAATTCACCATTTAGTATAATAAATTAATAGTTTAGAACACATAATTCATAGTTTAATATAGTTAATTCACAAGTTAATACAGTCAATTCATATTTTAATGTAGTCAATTCACAATTAATGCAACAGATTCCTAGTTTAATACACAAAAAGTATATATTGCCAATCATATTCTCAACCTAAAAACTTATATATATATATATATATATATATATATACCTTGATATTTGGAGGCTAGTGGTTTTTCAAGTTTATCTTATGTAATAGTCATAGTTTAAATTTTAGATACTTTATGCAAAATTAGAGAAAATCATATATGTGTATATTGCTTTTTTAATTATATTTCGAATCAAACACAAAATTCATAAAAAAATAAAAATAAATAATCATTGCTTAATACAATCAATTCAATATACAATCAACTCACATTTAATACACAAAATTATCGGTTTAATACAATGAAAAAATATACATTCATAGCTATATTATAAACATAAAAATTATAGTCCAAAAACATTATTCACAGTTAAATAAAAAAGTTTAGGACACTCATTCAGAGTATGCACAACGCCAATTCACAGTTTAATAAAGAATTTTTGGTCTTTCATTTACAGTTTAATAAAACAATTTAAGACTCTAATTTATAGTATCCGTAGATTAAAAACATTTTATGTTTTTTTTGAAGCATTTCATCAAATACCATATGTGCACCCGGTATGTAAGATCTATAAGAAACAAACAAATCTCATCTATAACAACCATACAAAATCAGATTTGATTCAGTTATGGAACCATTACTAGCCACCATGAAATGCTTCGTAGACAGCACATCTATATATGAATTGCACCAAACACAGCAGATCTTAGAAATTGATTTATCTTTGGCTTCAGATCTAAAATGTTGATGGTTATTGGAGGCTTTTTCGATGATCTTAGGTGAGGGGTTGGCGATGGTCGAATAGATCTAATGTGGTGGTGGAACCACTGCTAGAAACCATGAAATGCTTCGTACACACCAAATTTATGCTTCAACTTACTCCAAAACCATAGGATTTGAGAAGATCTAACTAGATCTGGGAAATCAATGCATATTGGCTTCGGATCAAAAATTTTGATGGTAGTCAGTAAGTTTTACGACAGTCTGAGGTAAGGAGGCGATGATTATGGAATAGATCTGATGTGGTGTGGAACCACCGGTGGCTACCATGAAATGCTTTGTATACACCAGATCTATACCTGAAATTGCACCAAACACATCATATCTGAATAGATCTAACCAGATCTGAGAAATTGCTATGTTTTTGCTACATATATGAAAAGGTTGATGTAGACAACACGATGTTTTCTGGTGATTTAGAGAGGTTGGCGGTCAGAAGATAGTCGGAAATGAAGGACAAATCATAAATTTGAAGGTGTAGAAAGCTGAAGTCGACAATGATGGATGTAGATGACAATGATTGTTATAGATCTGGTGGTGGTTTGATGTTATCAGTGGCAACGATTCACCGGAGTAGTGGAAATGGTGACCATCAGACGTCGTATGGTCATCGCCGGTGAAATCGCATCAAAACATGATATATGAGCATATTAGAGTGATATCGTAAAATCTTAGATTTGGAAGTGTTGGTTGCAAATCTGACGGCAATGGTTCTAGATCTGAAGGCGGTGGTTCTGGATCTGAAGATGTCGGTTCCAGATCTGAGATCGGCGGTACAATAAATAAACATTATGGTCTGATGCCGACAATATTCTGTTGATGGTGGTGGTGTTGACGGTGGCAGTGGTGGCCAGACGCGGTAGGAGGAAAGAAAGAGAACATAAGAGAGAGAGAGAGAGAGAGAGAGAGAGAGTTATGTTCAAATGTTTTCACATGTAATATGCATTAATTACTTTTTTAAAATAACTAAAATGATTGGTCTAGAATCAATCATACATGCACACAATAGATAGTGAAAACAAAATAACCTAACCCTATATATATATATATATATATATATATATATATATATATATATATAACAGAGAGAGAGAGACAAAAGTGATTGAGTTTGAATAATAGGTGATACAATGAAATCAATCTTTATTTTGTAATATTTTGTGTGTTTGTAGTGTAAATAAATGAATTATGTATGGCTATTATGTATTTAAGTTTATGTATAGAATATTCGCTTTATTAATGGTGATGATGTAATGACTTACCCAACATACAAGAAAAGTATATTGGTCTAGAATACCCACTTTATTAATGGTGATGATTTGATTACTTATCCACCATAAAAAAAAGTAGAGCGGTCCAGAATACTAGGTGGTCATCATGGTTTGATTAGACTTAATGATCGGTTTGGTAGGAGCTTGACCGGTACATATCTTATTATTAAATATATTTCCTTAAACATATTTATTTTGGATTTGATTATGAAAATTTATTTCCATGTTGCTACATGACACGAAATCGTATGCATAGACACTACCATTTTATGATAGTGTTAATAGCTATAGAATATGGATATCGAAAAAGATAATCTATGAAATTTGAGTATCGGATGTAATCTCTATTTAGAAGAAAATTTATTTAGCCAAAAGAGGGATACGACAAGTACATTCAGATAAAAATAGACAAATTGTCTAAAACTAAATTTGTCCTTCACATGCCCAATACTAGTCCTAAAAACAACTAGGTTTATCTTAAGATTAGATTTAAATCAGTCATAAATTGAAACTGGTGTAAGACCCGGTTTCGGGCATAAAAGTTTTGGGCTTCTTGGTAAATATGAACTCTTATTTAAAAAATTAATTAAACTTTAAAACAAATGTTTAGAATAAGTAAAAAAATGATAAAAAAACATAATGATAATAAATCTTGTCACTAGTCGATATTTGACAATTTGATAGAGTCTGTGTCAAAAGAATATTTTTAATAATAAGGGGTTAAAAATGGCAAGTTGGTGAAACTTGTGTTTGACTAAGCAATTAACCAATTAAGTTTTCAAGACCAAGTTTGTATAGCTTTATATATGGAAGCACCATATATGAGTTATTTTAAGGTTTTATCTAGTTTGGGAACTACATGAAGGAGTTGTAGCAAAGAGGGACTATAATTGCATAAGTGGCCAAAGTATGGTTTATTTGAAGCTCTTTATTCATCGTTTCTTCTCATCATGAGAAATCAGCCATTATAAATTCTTGGGAGTCATCTCTCCTTATTACCATGGAGGTTTGATGATCACTAGTTCAATTGATGAAGCCTTGGTGAAATCCTTTCAAGTTATAGCATCTAGAGGTAGTCTATTGTTCCTTTTCTCTTTAAAGTTTGTTTTAGGATTCATATGGGTTTGTAAATTCTAATTCTACTTCAAATTATAGAGTTCACATGATCTTTATATTTTTATTCCATTCCATGATCAACATCCAATCTACAACTAGCAAATAGTTGATGCATTGGGAAGATTGAGGCTAGTTGATGGGTTTTCAACCCTATGAGTTAAATTCTTGAAATCCGTGGTTTATGGATTTTTGTGCAAAACCAAGCTTCTATGATTTTTATTTATGAATTTCATATGTAGTTAATATAGATCATCATCATTTGATGATTAAGGTGGCAAATTATTCTTCTAGTGTCAAAATTGATATTTTAATGGTACGTAGATTTCGTAAGGGACTTCGAGCATAGTGTTAAGTCATGATTCAAGTATGAGATTCTCATAAAATCTTGTTCCTAATGAAAATTGTTTTTTGTGTGTTTATTGGTATGTATGGAATCAAATCTATTAATAATTTGAAGCAACTATTTCTCCTTTGGAATTTAAGAGTTCAATTATGTTTAAGATGAATCTTGATAAGATTGTAGGTGTTTGAAATTTAGTCAAAGGACATGACCTATTAAGGATCTTTTATTATGTTTATTTTAAGTGAAATAAGATTTTTAGTCAATTGATTTGTACTTAAGATTCATATGAAAGTAGGATGGGTAAATAAGAAAGAAACCAACATTCGTAATCTATTTTATAGGGAACACAAGGTTTAATGTGTCATGTCAATTTTTTACTTTGTAATTTGATTGTGTGTTGAGTTTGGTTCATTACTTTGGTCTCATTTGGCCTCCTAATTCATATTAGGTTGATGTGTTGACCGATAATGGGTATATTAGTCTTTTACAACCTTATCATGATGATAATAGGTGTTGATTTGGAAGCATAAATCTTGGAAGAAGTTTAGTTCAAGTAAGGAAGAGTTTGGTGATGCAAAGCGATGGAATAAGGTGAGTTTACTAGGAGAATATCTCCATACTATGATTTTTAATCGAATTTTATCACATGATATTGGTTGCATTATTACTATGTGTGATTTTGATGAACATTATTTTCCTTTATATGTTATGTGCATTTCTATAGGTAATAAATGTGTATGTTGTGCAAAACGTTTTTGGTAGAAAAAGGGTTTTCCTTTAAAGGTTGAAATCATGGTAAAAATGATTTATGATGAGATGTTGATAAGTTGTTTTATAAGAGTTTTCTTTAAAATTAAAAATGATGTTTTATGATGAACTGAAATTTTATGTTGAAAACGAAGTGTATGATGAAATGATAATTTATGATAAAATGATTCTTTATGATGAAAATTATGCTTTATAATGAAAATGTTGAAATGATATAAAGAGTAAAACATGTTTATACATTGTAGGATGGTGTCATATGTGAGTCTGTCATTATATCTATATGAGATTGACTATTATGATTTATAATGACAATGAATGATTTCTAGACAATCCTTACTATACACAAGTGGCATAGATATATACCCCTTTTGTTATGTTCATGTGATGGTTCATGAATATATAGCCTATAATGGGACATGCGAGATGTTTTTTTGGAATATTTTCCTTATTACATCCTTCCTAATAGTTGGTTTTGGAATATGCTCCTTCATAACTGTATGTTCTATGTTGAGAACACGTTCCTTCATACTCAAGCTCCTAACCATCAAATTTATGAGATTAGACTTCTTGAGAGAAGCTTGGGTTTTCAGATTATTGCATATTACACAACATTAATGATGGTATCGCTTATCCCATTTTTGAATTAAGTTGATCTTTGATATATACTTAACTAACAATTGTTAGTTTAACGTAGTTGGTGGTGTTTGAAAGTTGATTTGTGGATTTTGTCCATTAAATCCTAACGTGTTTGAAATAGTCTTGTTAAACATGATTTGGATCATTAAATCTCAACTTATTTGAATTGTTAAACTTGATTTATCTCATTCAAATGACTTGGGTTCTTAAGTCCAAAACTTACTTGAATTAGTATTGTTAAACTTGTTTTGGGTCATTATATCCCAACTTATTTGAGATAGTCTTGTTAAAGTTTATTTGTTTCATTTAATCCCATCTTATTTGGAATCTTTCTATCAAATTAGATTTCAGAAATTAAATCCCAATAAGTTTGAAACGGTTTTTGAGAAGATTTGGGTCATAAAACCTTAGTTCTTTCGGAAATGATTTTAAAATGGATTTTTGGAAGCCAATTCGAGTAAATCTACAGATAGTCCCTTGGCCGTTGATCATAATGATTTCTGACGGTCACAATTGGTTCCTTTGTTTTTTGTTAATAATGGTTCTCTATCAAACTTGCAAAAATCTTTTTTTTGTCTTTTTCGGTAAGAAAAGGGAAAATTCACAATTTTTATAGTTTAATATTAGCTTTCATATTTTAAAACAATATATAGTTATATATAGTTATTACATATTTAATAAAATCCATTTACAGTTTAATACACACAATTCACAACTTAATACAATGTATTTTACAATAATTCAAAATTTCAAAGAAGTCAAACTCAAACTCTACCATCACCACACACTACAACACGCTGCCACCAAACACCTATGCTACTGTTGCAACCATCATTCCCTTCAAATCATATATGTATGTATATAAAATTATGTATTGACAGCTTAAATACTACATTCACAATTTAATAAACATATTAATTCACTCATTTAGAGTTTAATGCAAAGCAAAACATATTAATTAACTTATTTAGAGTTTAATGCAAAAAAATTATAACTAATACATTCTTACATATTTATACAACACAAAAATAGATATATTTACAAGAAAACTAATACAAACTTCATACATGAATAATTCATATTTTAAAACGAAATTTATATAACATTTGTAGCTTAATACAATTCTAAATTTAATACAGTCAATTCACAGTTTAATACACATGATTACCAGCTTAATACAATAAATTCATAACTTAACGCAAGGAAATGTTATATTCTCAACTTGAAACTTTCATTTATAACTTTAGATATGTATAGTCAAATCACAACTTAATATAATCAATTCATTGCTTAATACAGTGAACTCATAATTTAATATAAAAAATTCACCATTTAATATAATAAATTAATAGTTTAAAACACGTAATTCACAGTTTAATATAGTTAATTCACAGGTTATTACAATCAATTAATATCTTGATATAGTCAATTCACATTTAATACAACAGATTCGTAGATTAATACACAAAAATTATACATTGCCAAGCATATTCTCAACCTAAAAATTTATATATATACCTTGATATCTGGAGGCTAGTGGTTTTTTAAGTTTATCTTATGTAATAGTCATAGTTTAAATTTTAAATACTTTATTCAAAATTAGAGAAAATCGTATATGTGTATATTGCTTTTTTCATCCTATATTTCGAATCAAACACAAAATTAAAAAAAAAATAAAAAAATAATCATTGCTTAATACAATCAATTTACTAAATAATACAATCAACTCACATTATTACAAAAAATTCACGGTTTAATACAATGAAAAAATAAAAATTCAAAGCTATATTCTACACTTAAAAATTATATTCCAAAAACATTATTCACAGTTAAATAAAAAAGTTTAGGACACTCATTCAAAGTATGCACAACACCAATTCATAGTTTAATAGAGAATTTATGGTCTTTCATTTACAGTTTAATAAAACAATTTGAGACAATAATTTATAGTATCCGTAGATTAAAAACATTTTTGTTTTTTTAAGCATTTAATCAAATACCATGTGTGCACCCCGTATGTAAGATCTATAAGAAACAAACAAATCACAGCTATAACAACCATACAAATAAGATCTGATTCAGTTATGGAACCATTACTAGCCACCATGAAATGCTTCGTAGACAACACATCTATATATGAATTGCACCAAACACATCAAATCTTAGAAATCGATTCATCTTTGGCTTCAGATCTGAAATGCTGATGGTTATTGGTGACTTTTTCGATGATCTTAGGTGCGGTGTTGGCGATGTTCGAATAGATCTAATGTGGTGGTGGAACAACTGCTAGAAACCATGAAATGCTTCTTACACACCAATGCTTGACATTTCACCAAAACCATAGGATTTAAGAAGATCTAACTAGATCTTGGAAATCAATGCGTATTTGGCTTCAAATCTAAAATTTTGATGGTAGTCGGTAAGTTTTACGACACTATGAGGTAAGGAGGCGATGATTATGGAATAGATCTGATGCGGTGTGGAACCACCGGTGGCTACCATGAAATGTTTGGTACACACTAGATGTATACCTGAAATTGCACCAAACACATCATATCTTAACAGATCTAACCAGATCTAAGAAATCTCTATGTTTATGCTTCATGTGTGAAAGGTTGATGGAGACACCACGACGTTTTCTGGTGATTTAGAGAGGTTGGCGGTCAGAAGATAGTCGGAAATGAAGCACAAATCATAAATTTGAAGGTGTATAAAGCTGAAGTCGGCAATGATGGATGTAGATGACAATGATTGTTATAGATTTGGTGGTGGTTTTATTTTATTAGTGTCAACAATTCACTAGAGTAGTGAAAATGGTGAACATCGGACGTCGTATGGTCATCATCGGCGAAATCGCACCAAAAAAACATATATGATCAAATTAGAGTGATATGGTAAAATCTTAGATTTGGACATGTTGGTTGCAGATCTGACGGCGATGGTTCTAGATCTGAAGGCGGTGGTTCTGGATCTGAAGATATCGATTCCAGATCTGAGACCGGTGGTACAACATCTATACATTATGGTCTGACGCTGATAATATTCGTTTGATGGTGGTGGTGCTGAAGGTGGTAGTGGTGTCCAGAGGCGATAAAAGGCAAGAAAGAGAACATGATATATATATATATATATATATATATATATATATATATATATATATATATATATATATATATGTATATATATATATGTATATATAAAGAGAAAGAGAGAGAGAGAGAGAGAGAGAGAGAGAGAGATGAAAGTGATTGAGTTTGAGTAATTGGTGATACAATGAAATCAATCTTTATTTTGTAATATTTTGTGTGTTTTTAGTGTAAATAATTGAATTACGTATGGCTATTATGTATTTATGTTTAGGTATAGAATACTCGCTTTATTAATGGTGATGATGTAGTCACTTCCCCACCATACAAGAAAAGTAGAGTGGTTTAGAATACCCGCTTTATTAATGGTGATGATGTAATGACTTACCTACCATACAAGAAAACTATAGTGGTCCAGAATACTAGGTGTTCATCATGGCTTGATTAGACTTGATGATCAGTTTGCTAGGAGCTTGACCGGTACATATCTTATTATTAAATATATTTCCTTAAAAATATTTATTTTGGATTTGAGTATGCAAATTTATTTCCATGTTGCTACATGACACGAAATCATATGCATAGAGAATGCCATTTTATGATAGTGTTAATAGTTATAGAATATGGAGATCGAAAAAGATAATCTATGAAATTTGAGTATCGGATGTCATCTCTATTTAGAAGAAAATTTATTTAGCCAAAAGAGGGATACAACAAGTACATTCAGATAAAAATGGACAAACTGTCCAAAACTAAATTTTTCCTTGACATGCCCAATACTAGTCCTAAAAACGACTAGGTTTATCTTAAGATTTGACTGAAATCAGTCATAAATTGAAACTGGTGTAAGATACGGTTTCAGGCATAAATTTTTTGGGCTTCTTGGTAAATATGAAACTCTTATTTAAAAAATTAATTAAATTTTAAGACAAATGATTAAAATAAGTAATTAAAATGATAAAAAACAGAATGATAATAAATCTGGTAACTAGTCGATATTTGAAAATTTGATAGAGTCTTTGTGTCAAAAGAATATTTTTAATAGTGAGGGATTAAAAGTGGCAAGTTGTTGAAACTTGTATTTGACTAAGCAATTAACCAATTAAGTTTTCAAGACCATGTTTGTATAGCTTTATATAAGGAAGCACCATATATGACTTGTTTTAAGTTTTTAGCTAGTTTGGGAACTACGTGAAGGAGTTGTAGCAAAAGAGGAGCTATAATTACATAAGTGGCCAAAGGATGGTTTATTTGAAGCTCTTTATTCATAGTTTTTTCTCAATCATGAAAATCAGCCATTAGAAATCCTTGGGAGTCATCTCTCCTCATTACCATGGTGGTTTGATGATCGCTAGTTCAATTAATGAAGCCTTAGTGAAATCCTTTCAAATTCTAGCATCTAGAGGTAGTCTATTGTTCCTTTTCTCTTTTAAAATTTGTTTTAGGATTCATATGGGTTTGTAAACTCTAATTCTACTTCAAATTATAGATTTAACATGATCTTTATATTGTTATTCCATTCCTTGATCAATCTCCAATCTACAACTAGCAAATAGTTGATGGATTGGGAAGATTGTGGTTAGTTGATGGGTTTTCAACCCTTCGAGTTAAATTCTTGAAATCCATGGTCATTATTATGTTTCCAATTTGAATTAATTTATAGATAATGAATTTCAATTCAAATCCATGATCCAATGGGTAAATTATGTCTCATGGTGAGGTTTATGGAATTTTGTGCAAAACGAAGCTTCTATGAGTTTTATTTATGAATTTCATATCTAATTAATATTGATCATCATCATTTGATGATGAAGGTGACAAATTATTCTTCTAGTTTCAAAATTGATGTTTTAATGGTATGTATATTTCATAAGAGACTTCGAGCTTAGTGTTAAGTCATGATTCAAGTATGAGATTCTCATAACATTTTGTTCCTAATGAAAATTGTTTTTGTATGTGTATTGATATGTATGGAGTCAAATCTATTAATAATTTGAAGCAACTCTTTCTCATTTGGAATTTAAGAGTTCAATTGTGTTTAAGATGAATCTTCATAAGATTGTGGGTGTTTGAAATTTAGTCAAAGGACATGACCTATTAAGGATCCTTTACTATGTTTATTTGAAGTGAAATAAGATTTCTAGTCAATTGATTTGTGCTTAAGGTTCATATGCAAGTAGGATGGGTAAATAAGAAAGAATCCAACATTTGTAATCTGTTTTATAGGGAACACGACGTTTAATTTGTCATATGTCGAATTTTTTACTTTGTAATTTGATTGTGTGTTGAGTTTGGTTCATTACTTTGGTCTCGTTTGGCCTCCCTAATTCATATTAGGTTGATGAGTTGACCCATAGTGGGTATATTAGTCATTTTAAAACCATATCACGATGATAATAGGTGTTGATTTGGAAGCATAAAGCTTGGTAGAAGTTTAGTTCAAGTAAGGAACAATTTGGTGATGCAAAGCATTGGAATAAAGTGAGTATATTGGGAGAATATGTCCATACTATGATTTTTAATCAAAATTTTTCACATGATATTGGTTGCATATATACTATGAGTTATATTTATGGAAATTATTTTCCTTTATATTATATGTGTATTTCTATAGGTACTAAATGTGTATTTTGTACAAAACGTTTTTAGTAGAAAAAGGGTTTTCCTTTAAAGGTTGAAATCATGGTAAAAATGATTTATGATGAGATGTTGATAAGTTGTTTTATAAAAGTTTTCTTTAAAATAAAAAATGATGTTTTATGATGAAATTAAATTTTATGTTGAAAATAAAGTGTATGATGAAATGATAATTTATGATAAAACGATTCTTTATGATGAAAATTATGCTTTATATGAAAATGTTGAAATGATATAGAGAGTAAAACATGTTCATACATTCTATGATGGTTTCATGTGTGAGTCTGTCATTATATCTATATGAGATTGACCATTATGATTTATAATGAAAATGAATGATTTCTGGACAATCCTTACTATACATAAGTGGGATAGATATATACCCCTTTTGTGATGTTTATGTGATGGTTCATAAATACATAGCCTATAATGGGACATGTGAGATGTTTTTTTGGAATATCTTCCTTATTACATCCTTCCTAATAGTTGGTTTTGGAATATGCTCCTTCATAACTATATGTTCTATGTTGAGAACACGTTCCTTCATACTCAAGCTCCTAACCATCAAATTTATGAGATTAGACTTCTTGATAGAAGCTTGGGTTTTCAGATTATTGCATATTACATAACATTAAAGATGGAATCGCTTATCCCATTTTTGAATTAAGTTGATCTTTGATATTTACTTAACTAACAATTGTTTGTTTAACGTAGTTGGTGGCTTTTGAAAGTTGATTTGTGGATTTTGTCCATTAAATCCTAACTAGTTTGAAATAGTCTTGTTAAACATGATTTGGATCATTAAATCTCAACTTATTTGAATTGTTAAACTTGATTTATCTCATTCAAATCCAATTTATTTGAAATGGTCTTATTAAAAATGACTTGGGTTCTTAAGTCCAAAACTTACTTGAATTAGTCTTGTTAAACTTGTTTTGGGTCATTATATCCCAACTTATTTGAAATAGTCTTGTTAAAGTTTATTTGTAACAACCCAAAATTCCATATCACTTCTTGTAACTCAAATTGTAATCCAATTCGAACAACCAAACGCCGTTTCCAAATCCGTTTCCGATTTCGCCGTCTAATTAAGTCATTATCTTGTATTAATCTAAAATGACTTAATGGGTGTCTTAATGCCATTTGAAATAATTCTAACACCCCATAATAGTTATCAGAATAATTCTAGAATTGACCATATCGGGTTACGACAATTTGGTCGGGTGCGACCAAAAGCCCCGCCTAACGCCGGTATCGGGTAGAATTCCACCGTGTACAATTCCCGAACACTATATAAATGATTCAAAGCTTCCATTTGAAACTTTTGGCCATCTTTCCTTAATCACTCTTCAACCTCTCTCCTCATCCATAATCAAAGGTCCAAAAACAAAGATTTAAGGCTCCAAATCAAAGAGGTAACATCCCTAACTTGTTATCTAACCTCTTTAGCCTTCAAATTGATGTTTAAACAAGGATTAGGACCTGGAACATGTGTTTACGGCCAAGGATCAAGCTTGGGCCGTAAACACTTAAAAATGGGGGTTTTGAGCTAATTAACCCTTCCAATTCATTGTTGGGACTTAGATACGACTTTGAGGCTTTTAATCTTGGACTTGGAACACCTTAAACATGAATTTTGAGGGACAAAAGAGAGTTTACGGCCAAGGCATGTGCTTGGGCTGTAAACTCCTCAAACATGGGGAGTAAACACATTTTTACATGTTAGTTTGCCTTGAAACTTAACCAATAGCCTTGGAATAAATCATAGAACCATCTAAAAATAGTTTGGAGACCTTAAACATAACAAAACACCACATATAAGAGTTTACGGCCATAGAACATACTCCAAGGCCGTAAACTCCTAATTATATGTTAGATGATGCTCTTAAATCACCCCAAGGCTTGGAAAAATTACTAGAATCACATGTGATTGCTCTAAGTGCCTCAAATCAATTTCTCTTGACCATAGGAGAGTTTACGGCCGTAAACTCCAAGTTTACAGCCGTGAACTCCCTTTTAAATGGTATAAATTCATTTAATCTATTCCAAGGCATTTTAGTAATTCATTCCAACAATCCCCAAGTCCAAACAAGCCATTAAACCCTCAAAACCACACCCACATGAGTTCACGGCCGTGAACTCATGTATGTGTGTTATATGGCCGTAAACTCCATAAAATGTTTACTCTAGGGGAGTAAACTTAAATCCCAAGTCCCTAGTACCATATCACGTCCGTAGATGTCACCCGGGTCACTCCAAGCGCTCGTTTTGAGGTGTTTAACCTCGTTGGAGTGTAATGTTCCATATAATTAGTGATTGTAAATCTAATTGGATATATATGGACATTATTACATTTTACATAAGGACATCGCAAGTAATCAAGCCACGAACCAACGTCTAGTGTCCAAAATTGTCGCATTCCCGAGTCTGGTGAGTTCATACCCCTACCCTTTTTCACTGTTTTTAATTGTTTTCAGGGGGAACACAAGCAAAGTACAAGGGTTTCTTGTACTCAAAACTTATTTTCGTGTGTGTGTTTCACATTTCATATGCTTTTAACACTGATATACACAACTGATAACCGCATGAACATGCAGATCACGTAACATATTATTTGTGAAATGGGTTTTATAAACTGTTATGCTTTATATATTTCACAAATGGTTTTCCACATTTTATCAGTTAAAAGCATGACATTAGAACATATGAACATGAAACTTGTACACTGTTTGTCCTCGATAACACTCCACAGAGATACGCGAGTGGAGGACTATCATATTATTACTAGTAAATTTGTTATTCCTGTATGATTGGAGACACGTCCTCGGCGAACACTCCACAAAGATACGTGAGTGGAGGACTGCACCCGTAACCAGAATCTCTAGGAATTAGAGAGCATGACTTGAGTGTATAGATCTATACGGGGCTGACTACCCCACACCTGGCTGCTAGCTACAGCCGAACCGAAATGGTTCAAGGGTGACAAAAGTCATAAGGATGTGGACTACTTATTGCCACAAGTTCAGTCTATCGTATGGTTATGGAACTCGCAATTAGGATAACAGAGATTTACTTATAGTAATAATGAACAAATTTATACACTTCACAAGATAACCAGGTTTCGGTAAACATCTTTCACATTGGAAACCAACATTCAGGAAAGTATGGGACTTTGCTGGGGAAACATTGAACATAACCACGTATACAGAAAACATCTTTTACATTGGTAACCAACATTCAGGAAAGCATGGGGCTTTCCTGGGGAAAACATTTACATAACTAGAAAAGTGTAACAAACTGAATAACCTTACATCTTTTACAATTGTTAATATACAATCAGGAAAGTATGGGACTTTCCTGGGGATCCATTGGTACATAACCGGAACAGAATAACAAAACAGATAACCTAAATGTACATTTTCACAAGGGTAAACTTGTTTTCAGTGTATAACTTTACATTACATATTGTGAAACAACAACCAACCTTTTTAAGAAAATGTGGGATTTTCTTGGCGTGTGTTACATTTTCAGAAACTGAAAGGAAACATGAACATTTTCACAAAACAAAAACCGCTTATGAACTCAACAGCATTATGCTGATTTTCAAACCGCTTGTGTTCTCAGGTCAACGTTAGAACAAGTACCCGAAGATCGTTTTGTTCAGGATGGAGTACTCCGAAGATTCGCTCGTTTTGTTATCATATACTATGTATCACAACTGTATAACTATATCTTTTGAAACAAATGTAAAACTATTCTATATGTAATGTAATGGTTGTTCTACTTTACTTACTATGTGCATTGGATTTGATACTCAACGTGGAGTCAACCCCGGAAATGTTTCCGACTTCGGTTTTCGGGGTGTGACAGATTGGTATCAGAGCCCTTGTTTATAGTGCATAAAGTATACCAAACCTTACATGGTATAAAACTATAAACACTAAAGGGCCTAAGTGCTCTGAAATAAAAGTATCTTCAAACTATAAGTATTTTCAAAAGAATATAAGTATACCGAGCCGTCGAGATCCGTAACTACAAGTAGAACAAAACATAAGTAAATGGGTGTTGTGTACTGTGGTTAAACCTGGGCATTTATGTAGTCGTATCTAGGATCAATATAGCCTGGACAACTATATTCATTCGAGACACGGCCAACATGTGCTTGGGAGTGACTGTGGTATGCGGCATGCCTAAAACTTACCCTAATACCACAAACATCGTGCCAATGTAGTAACGAATCATGAAATACTATGGGAGTATTTCTCGAGCCAATTCTTCGTAAGAATCCCCGTTCACGTATAGATCCTTGATCAATCCATTAGCGATAGTTTACCTGCTTTGATAACTTTTTCCTGCTTTATCGCTTATTTGGAATAAATATCTGTCATATCTCTCGATCCAATTCAGAGGACTTATCATCCTCTCTTTCTTGATCTTATTAGATCAAGATGCCTCCCAGAAAGAGACCCAGCTCAAAGACCAACAACCCCCCGCCACCACCTCCTCCTAAAATTGATCCTGTGTTATTCCAGACAGCAGTTACCGCTACGGTGGCAGCTGCCATGTCCCAACTAAACACCGGTGGTTCCGGTGGTTCAGGAGGTAACAATCAGAATCAAGAAAGTAACCAGGAACACCGAAAGGAGGGTTCCTACAAGGACTTCATGAATGCGAAGCCTTCATCCTTCGATGGCACTGTTGGTGTCATTTCCTTGTCCCGATGGTTCGAGAAAATCAAATCCATTTTCGAAATTTGTGCCTGTGCTGAGTCCGATGAGGTCAAATTTGCAGCTTGTACCTTCAGTGATAAAGCTTTGACTTGGTGGAACGGCCGAGTAAAATCCTTGACCCTACCCGTAGCCAATGCCATGGGCTGGGACGCCATGAAAGAACTCCTCCTTGCCGAATACTGTCCCCGTGGTGAAATGCAGAAGCTAAAGCACGAGCTCTGGAACCTGAAGATGAAAGGTTTCGACATTGCTGCATACACTTCCCGATTTGATGATCTTGCCCTTCTCTGTCCTGGTCTGGTCGCTCCTGAAAGCAAAAAGACCGAGAGGTTTATTTGGGGGTTAACCAATCCAACAAAGGGTCATGTCTTAGCTGCTCGCCCGGATACATATGATAGTGCTAAGACTTTAGCCCAAGCCATAATTGACCACAGTGATGATGTCGAGGAAACCACTACTGCTCCTGAATCGACCAAAAGGAGTGGTGAGAAAAGAAAATTCTGGAAGAAAAAGAAGGGTCAATCTTCCCAAGGATCCTCTAAAAGACAGCAAACAGTAGCAGTTCATGCTGCTACTACCCCCGTTGCTGCCTCTGTGGTGGGATCCACAGCTCCAACTCCTACCAGCCGGTATGCTGGTAATCTCCCTCTCTGTGACAAGTGCAAGTATCACCACAACCCCGGCCCCTGTCGAGAACTTTCCTGTACAAATTATGGTAAGAAGGGGCACACAGTCCGATTCTGCAAAGCTCCGGCCCAATCGGCCAATCAATCTTCGGGAGCAGGCGTTGGTCAAGCCTGCTACAACTGTGGTGAGGTCGGTCACTTTAAACGAAACTGCCCTAAGAAGTCTACAGCTGACAACACCGGAAGGGTCCTCGCCATGGGACGGGAGGAAGCGGTCGCCGATCCCACTGTTGTCTCGGGTACGTTCCTTCTCGACAACTCATATGCTAATATTCTTTTCGATTTGGGTGTTGAGAGGAGCTTTATTAGTCATTCATTCAAACATAACCTAAAACATAATTCCCAACCTTTAACCGAAACGTTTACCGTCGAGATGGCGAACGGTGAGAAAGAAAACGCGAGCGAAGTGTTCGTAGGTTGTACCCTTACCCTGAACGACCATTCGTTTCCTATCGATCTCATGCCGGTATCCATAAAGAGCTTTGATGTCATCATTGGCATGGATTGGTTGAGTCCCAATCATGCGGATATCCTTTTTTTCGAAAAAGCCATCCGTCTCAACCTTCCTTTGGGTCAAACTCTAGTAATCTATGGCGATAAAATCAATTCCAACCTTCGTATCATTTCCTGCATCAAAGCTCAAAAGCTCCTGCGAAAGGAGTGCATTGCATTCTTGGTCCATGTAATCAACGAGAAGCAGGAAGTTAAAGACCTCGCGAGCATCCCCGATGTCTGTAACTTTCCTGATGTGTTTCCCGAAGAGCTTCCAGGAATTCCTCCTGAGCGTCAGGTCGAGTTCTGTATTGACCTAATTCCTGGAGCTACTCCCGTAGCGAAGTCTCCGTATCGCTTAGCTCCAACAGAAATGCAGGAGTTATCCAGTCAACTCAACGAGTTGCTCAGTAAAGGATTCATTAGACCGAGTTCCTCACCCTGGGGAGCTCCGGTACTGTTTGTCAAGAAGAAAGATGGGTCCTTTCGGATGTGTATCGATTATCGCGAGCTGAACAAGTTGACTGTCAAAAACCGATATCCTCTTCCGCGAATAGATGACCTCTTCGATCAACTATAGACCTTCGATCAAGGTATCATTAGCTACGAGTTCATGAGAGTGATGTTTCCAAAACAACTTTCAGGACTCGATATGGACACTACGAGTTCGTAGTGATGCCCTTTGGTCTAACCAACGCACCGGCGGTGTTCATGGACCTGATGAACCGGGTGTGTCGTCCATATCTAGACAAGTTTGTCATTGTGTTCATTGATGACATACTTGTCTATTCCCGAAGCGAAGAAGACCACAAACAACACTTGAGGCTAGTGTTGGAAACTCTTCGATCCGAGAAGTTGTACGCGAAATTTTCCAAATGCGAGTTCTGGATTCGGAAGGTAACTTTCCTCGGTCAAGTAGTAAGCGAGGAGGGTATTCATGTCGATCCTTCCAAGATAAAGGCGATAGAGAATTGGTCAGCACCGAAGACACCCACAGAAATCCGGCAATTCTTGGGTCTCGCTGGCTATTATCGGAGATTCATTCAAAACTTTTCCAGAATCGCCAAACCTCTAACCACTCTAACACAGAAAGGTGTACCCTTTTGTTGGAGGGATAAACAAGAAACCGCATTCCAGACGCTGAAGAAATCCTTATGCAGCGCGCCTGTTCTGTCCCTACCCGAAGGGACAGAGGACTTCGTTGTCTTCTACGATGCGTCTACTCAAAGCTTAGGTTGTGTGCTTATGCAAAGGGGAAAAGTAATTGCCTATGCTTCTAGACAGTTGAAAGCACACGAGGTCAATTATACCACACACGACTTGGAGCTAGGAGCCGTAGTCTTTGCGTTGAAGATTTGGAGACATTACCTCTACGGAACCAAGTGCACAATCTTCACTGATCACAAGAGCCTGCAACACATCTTTGAACAGAAAGACTTGAACATGAGACAACGGCGATGGGTAGAACTACTCAATGATTATGAGTGTGAAATCCGTTACCATCCCGGCAAGGCCAATGTGGTAGAAGATGCCCTTAGTCGAAAGGAGAGTGCAAGCCACAAAGTGAAGAATCAGACGATGACCATTCATTCCAACCTACCTATGCAAATCCGAGAAGCCCAGTTAGAAGCCCTCAAACCCGAGAACATGTCGACCGAAGCCTTGAGAGGAATTGAAAAGAAACTTGAGATCAGAGGTGACGAAGTGTATTGTTTCATGGATCGGATCTGGATTCCCAAGTTCGGAGGATTCAGAGAGATAGTTATGGAGGAAGCGCACAGAACCAGATACTCTGTTCACCCGGGCTCTGACAAGATGTACTTAGATCTCAAGAAACAATATTGGTGGCCAAACATGAAGGCTGAGATAGCTACATTTGTGGGCAAGTATCTGACTTGCGTCAAGGTTAAAGTTGAGCACCAGAAACCCTCGGGTCTGCTCCAGCAGCCCGACATACCTGAATGGAAATGGGAGATGATTACCATGGATTTCATCACCAAACTACCCAAGTGTCCGAGTGGGTACGACACCATTTGGGTAATTGTCAATCGTCTGACAAAGTCCGCCCACTTCATTCCGATCAAAGAATCATTCAAGATGGAAAGAATCGCGCGAATTTACATTCAAGAGGTAGTCCGACTGCACGGTGTACCTGCATCCATTATCTCTGATCGAGATAGCAGGTTTACCTCCAGATTTTGGCAGTCTCTCCATAAAGCTCTTGGAACCAAACTAGACATGAGCACGACGTATCATCCTCAGACAGATGGACAAAGTGAGAGAACAATCCAAACCCTGGAGGACATGCTTAGGGAATGTGTCATTGACTTTGGAAAGTCATGGGACACACATCTACCCTTGATCAAGTTCTCGTACAACAATAGTTACCACACCAGCATTAGGGCTGCCCCGTTCGAAGCCCTTTACGGTCGCAAGTGCAGATCCCCTCTGTGCTGGGCCGAGGTGGGGGACATACAGATAGCTAAGAGTCGAGACCCCGACAGTGCTCTCACTGGTCCTAAAATCATCCGTGAAACCACCGAGAAGATCATTCAAATCCGAGATCGACTGAAAGCTTCACGCGATCACCAAAAGAGTTACGCTGATAACTGTCGGAAACCACTGGAATTCCAGGTCGGAGACCGTGTCCTGTTGAAAGTCTCACCCTGGAAAGGCACTGTACGCTTTGGTAAGCGTGGGAAACTTAATCCGAGGTACATTGGACCTTTCGAGATCCTCGCCAGGATCGGTCCGGTAGCCTATAAACTTAGTTTACCTCACGAGCTCAGTAACATCCACCCTGTCTTCCATGTTTCAAATCTCAAGAAGGGCCTATCTAATGAAACCCTAGTGATTCCTTTAGACGAGATCGAGATCGATGAAAACCTCAACTTCGTGGAGGAACCAATCGAAATCGGATCGAGAAGTCAAACGTACGAAACAAAGTCGCATCCCGTTAGTGAAGGTTCGCTAGAATGCCAAGCGGGGACCGGAGTTCACTTGGGAGCGGGAAGACTCAATGAAACAGAAGTATCCGCAACTCTTTCTAGATCCATGATTTGTATTTTGTCTTGTATCTTGTCTTGAATTTCGGGACGAAATTCCCTCTAACGGGGGGATAATGTAACAACCCGAAATTCCATATCACTTCTTGTAACTCAAATTGTAATCCAATTCGAACAACCAAACGCCGTTTCCAAACCCGTTTCCGATTTCGCCGTCTAATTAAGTCATTATCTTGTATTAATCTAAAATGAATTAATGGGTGTCTTAATGCCATTTGAAATCATTCTAACACCCCATAATAGTTATTGGAATAATTCTAGAATCGACCATATCGGGTTACGGCAATTTGGTCGGGTGCGACCAAAAGCCCCGCCTAACGCAGGTATTGGGTAGAATTCCACCGTGTCCAATTCCCGAACAATATATAAATGATTCAAAGCTTCCATTTGAGGATTTTGGCCATCTTTCCTTAATCACTCTCCAACCTCTCTCCTCATCCATAATCAAAGGTCCAAAAACAAAGATTTAAGGCTCCAAATCAAAGAGGTAACATCCCTAACTTGTTATCTAACCTCTTTAGCCTTCAAATTGATGTTTAAACAAGGATTAGGACCTGGAACATGTGTTTACGGCCAAGGATCAAGCTTGGGCCGTAAACACTTAAAAATGGGGGTTTTGAGCTAATTAACCCTTCCAATTCATTGTTGGGACTTAGATACGACTTTGAGGCTTTTAATCTTGGACTTGGAACACCTTAAACATGAATTTTGAGGGACAAAAGAGAGTTTACGGCCAAGGCATGTGCTTGGGCTGTAAACTCCTCAAACATGGGGAGTAAACACATTTTTACATGTTAGTTTGCCTTGAAACTTAACCAATAGCCTTGGAATAAATCATAGAACCATCTAAAAATAGTTTGGAGACCTTAAACATAACAAAACACCACATATAAGAGTTTACGGCCATAGAACATACTCCAAGGCCGTAAACTCCTAGTTATATGTTAGATGATGCTCTTAAATCACCCCAAGGCTTGGAAAAATTACTAGAATCACATGTGATTGCTCTAAGTGCCTCAAATCAATTTCTCTTGACCATAGGAGAGTTTACGGCCGTAAACTCCAAGTTTACAGCCGTGAACTCCCTTTTAAATGGTATAAATTCATTTAATCTATTCCAAGGCATTTTAGTAATTCATTCCAACAATCCCCAAGTCCAAACAAGCCATCAAACCCTCAAAACCACACCCACATGAGTTCATGGCCGTGAACTCATGTATGTGTGTGTTATATGGCCGTAAACTCGATAAAATGTTTACTCTTGGGGAGTAAACTCAAATCCCAAGTCCCTAGTACCATATCACGTCCGTAGATGTCACCCGGGTCACTCCAAACGCTCGTTTTGAGGTGTTTAACCTCGTTGGAGTGTAATGTTCCATATAATTAGTGATTGTAAATCTAATTGGATATATATGGACATTATTACATTTTACATAGGGAAATCGCGAGTAATCAAGCCCCAAACCAACGTCTAGTGTCCGAAATTTCGCATTCCCGAGTCTGGTGAGTTCATACCCCTACCCTTTTTCACTGTTTTTAACTGTTTTTAGGGGGGGGGGGGGGACACAAGCAAAGTACAAGGGTTTCTTGTACTCAAAACTTATTTTCGTGTGTGTGTTTCACATTTCATATGCTTTTAACACTGATATACACAACTGATAACCGCATGAACATGCAGATCACGTAACATATTATTTGTGAAATGGGTTTTATAAACTGTTATGCTTTATATATTTCACAAATGGTTTTCCACATTTTATCAGTTAAAAGCATGACATTAGAACATATGAACATGAAACTTGTACACTGTTTGTCCTCGATAACACTCCACAGAGATACGCGAGTGGAGGACTATCATATTATTACTAGTAAATTTGTTATTCCTGTATGATTGGAGACACGTCCTCGGCGAACACTCCACAAAGATACGTGAGTGGAGGACTGCACCCGTAACCAGAATCTCTGGGAATTAGAGAGCATGACTTGAGTGTATAGATCTATACGGGGCTGACTACCCCACACCTGGCTGCTAGCTACAGCCGAACCGAAATGGTTCAAGGGTGACAAAAGTCATAAGGATGTGGACTACTTATTGCCACAGGTTCAATCTTTCGTATGGTTATGGAACTCGCAATTAGGATAACAGAGATTTACTTATAGTAATAATGAACAACTTTATACACTTGACAAGATAACCAGGTTTCGGTAAACATCTTTCACATTGGAAACCAACATTCAGGAAAGTATGGGACTTTCCTGGGGAAACATTGAACATAACCACGTATACAGAAAACATCTTTTACATTGGTTAACAACATTCAGGAAAGCATGGGGCTTTCCTGGGGAAAACATTTACATAACTAGAAAAGTATAACAAACTGGATAACCTTACATCTTTTACAATTGGTAATATACAATCAGGAAAGTATGGGACTTTCCTGGGGATCCATTGGTACATAACCGGAACAGAATAACAAAACAGATAACCTAAATGTACATTTTCACAAGGGTAAACTTGTTTTCAGTGTCCAACTTTACATTACATATTGTGAAACAACAACCAACCTTTTTAAGAAAATGTGGGATTTTCTTGGTGTGTGTTACATTTTCAGAAACAGAAAGGAAACATGAACATTTTCACAAAACAAAAACCGCTTATGAACTCACCAGCGTTATGCTGATTTTCAAACCGCTTGTGTTCTTAGGTCAACGTTAGAACAGGTACCTGAAGATCATTTTGTTCAGGATGGAGTACTCCGAAGATTCACTCGTTTTGTTATCATATACTATGTATCACAACTGTATAACTATATCTTTTGAAACAAATGTAAAACTATTCTATATGTAATGTAATGGTTGTTCTACTTTACTTACTATGTGCATTGGATTTGATACTCAATGTGGAGTCAACCCCGGAAATGTTTCCGCCTTCGGTTTTCGGGGTGTGACATTATTTGCTTCATTTAATCCCATCTTATTTGGAATCTTTCTATCAAATTAGATTTCAGAAATTAAATCCCAATATGTTTGAAACGGTTTTTGAGAAGATTTGGGTCATAAAACCTTACTTCTTTCGGAAATGATTTTAAAATGGATTTTTGGAAGCCAATTCGAGTAAATCTACAGATAGTCCCTTGGCCGTTGATCATAATGATTTCTGACGGTCACAATTGGTTCCTTTGTTTTTTGTTAATAATAGTTCTCTATCAAACATGCAAAAATCTTTTTTTTTTCTTTTGTCTTTTTGGGTAAGAAAAGGGAAAATTCATAATTTTTATAGTTTAATATTAGCTTTCATATTTTAACACAATATATAGTTATTACATATTTAATAAAATCCATTTATAGTTTAATACACACAATTCACAACTTAATACAATCTATTTTACAATAATTCAAAATTTCAAAGAAGTCAAACTCAAACTCTACCATCACCACACTCTACAACACGCTGCCACCAAACACCTATGCTACTGTTGCAACCATCATTCCCTTCAAATCATATATGTATGTATATAAAATTACGTATTGACAGCTTAAATACTACATTTACAGTTTAATAAACATATTAATTCACTCATTTAGAGTTTAATGCAAAGCAAAACATATTAATTAACTTATTTTGAGTTTAATGCAAAAAAAATTATAAAACTAATACATTCTTACATATTTATACAACACAAAAAATAGATATATTTACAAGAAAACTAATACAAACTTCATACATGAATAATTCATATTTTAAAACGAAATTTATATAACATTTGTAGCTTAATACAATTCTAAATTTAATACAGTCAATTCACAGTTTAATACACATGATTACCAGCTTAATACAATAAATTCATAACTTAACGCAAGGAAATGTTATATTCTCAACTTGAAACTTTCATTTATAACTTTAGATATGTATAGTCAAATCACAACTTAATATAATCAATTCATTGCTTAATACAGTGAACTCATAATTTAATATAAAAAATTCACCATTTAATATAATAAATTAATAGTTTAAAACACGTAATTCACAGTTTAATATAGTTAATTCACAGGTTATTACAATCAATTAATATCTTGATATAGTCAATTCACATTTAATACAACAGATTCGTAGATTAATACACAAAAATTATACATTGCCAAGCATATTCTCAACCTAAAAATTTATATATATACCTTGATATCTGGAGGCTAGTGGTTTTTCAAGTTTATCTTATGTAATAGTCATAGTTTAAATTTTAGATATTTTATTCAAAATTAGAGAAAACCGTATATGTGTATATTGCTTTTTTCATCCTATATTTCGAATCAAACACAAAATTTATAAAAAAAGTAAAAAAATAATCATTGCTTAATACAATCAATTCACTACATAATACAATCAACTCACATTATTACAAAAAATTCACGGTTTAATACAATGAAAAAATAAAAATTCAAAGCTATATTCTACACTTAAAAATTATATTCCAAAAACATTATTCACAGTTTAATAAAAAAGTTTAGGACACTCATTCAGAGTATTCACAACACCAATTCACAGTTTAATAGAGAATTTCTGGTCTTTCATTTACAGTTTAATAAAACAAATTGAGACTCTAATTTATAGTATTCGTAGATTAAAAACATTTTCGTTTTTTTTAGGCATTTCATCAAATACCATATGTGCACCCCGTATGTAAGATCTATAAGAAACAAACAAATGACATCTATAACAACCATACAAATCAGATCTGATTCAGTTATGGAACCATTACTAGCCACCATGAAATGCCTCGTAGACAACACATCTATATATGAATTGCACCAAACACATCAGATCTTAGAAATCGATTCATCTTTGGCTTCAGATCTGAAATGTTGATGGTTATTGGTGACTTTTTTGATGATCTTAGGTGAGGGGTTGGCGATGGTCGAATAGATCTAATGTGGTGCTGGAACGACTGCTAGAAACCATGAAATGCTTCGTACACACCAAATTTATGCTTGAAATTACAATAAAACCATAGGATTTGAGAAGATCTAACTAGATCTTGGAAATCAATGCGTATTTGGCTTCAAATCTAAAATTTTGATGGTAGTCGGTAAGTTTTACGACACTCTGAGGAATGGAGGCGATGCTTATGGAATAGATCTGATGCGGTGTGGAACCACCGGTTGATACCATGAAATGCTTGGTACACACTAGATGTATACCTGAAATTGCACCAAACACATCATATCTTAACAGATCTAACCAGATCTAAGAAATCTCTATGTTTATGCTTCATGTCTGAAAGGTTGATGGAGACAACACGACGTTTTCTGGTGATTTAGAGAGCTTGGCGGTCAGAAGATAGTCGGAAATGAAGCACAAATCATAAATTTGAAGGTGTATAAAGATGAAGTCGAAAATGATGGATGTAGATGACAATGATTGTTATAGATCTGGTGGTGGTTTGATTTTATTAGTGTCAACGATTCACTGGAGTAGTGAAAATGGTGAACATCGGACGACGTATGGTCATCATCGGCGAAATCACACCAAAAAAAGATATATGATCAAATTAGAGTGATATCGTAAAATCTTAGATTTGGAAGTGTTGGTTGCAGATCTGACAGCGATGGTTCTAGATCTGAAGGCGGTGGTTCTGGATCTGAAGATGTCGGTTCCAGATCTGAGACCGGAGGTACAATATCTATACGTTATGGTCTGACGCTGATAATATTCTGTTGATGGTGGTGGTGCTGACGGTGGTAGTGGTGTCCAGAGGCGACAGAAGGCAAGAAAGAGAACATGATTGTCACACCCCAAAACCGGAACGGCAGAAACATTCTGGGGTGGATGACGTCATGTCAAGTATCACAACACATGCATTATAGTAACCAAAGTACAACAACCATTGCATTAATAGTAATAGTTTTACATGGTTTACATTACAATACAACAAAGTAATACATGTTATAATATAAGTGCAGTTTGGTACTAAGCTATCTTCATCAACAGCTCCGGGAGTGTACCTGTCTAATGCTGACCTGAGAATACAAGTTATTTGAAAAGCGAGTATCAACATTTTTACAAATGCTGGTGAGTTCATAAGTAATTAGTGTCATTTTATCCAAATAACTTTAATAAAAGTGGTAGTTTTAGAGTATCCATTACATTAGTGTCTTTTCCAGAAAATCCTATATTTTCTTTTATAAAAGTAGTCTTCTACCAAGACTGGACGGAGTTATGTGGTAAAAAGTAGTTTTCCCTTAACCGCTATCATTATCAAAATACAGAATTTGATTATTAAAGAAAGCAAGAGAAATCAGGGAAATAACATATGCCTCAGCAGTGAAGACTGCTGACTAAGGCAAAGGAATCATAGACTCCAGGAGAGTATCGAACAAACAACACGCCTAGCTCAGTCTAACAAAGAGAGACACAGACCCCAGACGATACCAAATGAAAGGTACGGCTAGCAAGGTCTAAAAATAGAGGATATAGACCCCAGACAGTATCAAATGAATGATACAGCTAGTAGGGTCTAAAACATAGAATATAGACCCTAGAAAGTATCAAATGAAAGATACAACTAGCAAGGTCTAAAACAAGGAATACAGACCCCAGACAGTATCAAATGAAAGATACAGCTAGCAAGGTCTAAAAACAGTGTGACTCTGAGAGTGGGTTTTCAGCATACAGTGTAGAGTATAGTGTAAAATACATTGTGAAATACCGTTACCTTAAGGCCATGAATTATAAGGTAACCTGGGATACTCGTAACCATACTAACCGACACTAGAGTACCTGACGCCCTACAAGCGTCAATATAAAATATGACATTTGTCACCCCTTGGCTTGGTAGGCCTTGAACTGTAGCTAGCAGTCAGGGTGCGGGCATGTCAATCCCGTATAGATCTATACACATAATGTCCGCTCTCCCTACAGGAGACTCTGGTTACCAACTAGACGACGGAGAAGGTCGTGTCCCGAAGATGCATCCCAAATAGTGGGTAGTGGTTTTTCAATATAAGTGATGAACTAGAGGTAGACACTCATAACTGGACTGACTAATGTAAACCTATATGTCTATGCTTGCATACATAATATATAACTAATGAATCAAATGACCTTCGAACGGCCATCCGATCCCACCAGACCACATCTCCACGAAGAAAAGGAAATAGGACTGACAAGCCTTCCTAAGTCCTTCAATCATTATTTATATGCATCTATACAAGCACAAAAATACATCTAACTAAGTCTGAGTGTTTAACAAGTGGAAACATATCGTGAAGTATAACCGAATCGTGATGTATAAGCGAATCGTGAGGTATAACCGAACAATGTGGAATAACCGGATTGTGAAGTATAAACATACAGTATGGAATAACCGGATCGTGAAGTATAAGCGTTACGAAATATAAGTGTATCACGAAGTAGAAGGGACAACAAGTGAAGTAAGAGCGTCTATTAGGCATAAGCGACTACAAGTATAAGCGAAGTAGAGGCAATAACAAGTATAAACGCATCACGAAGTGAAAGCGTTATCAAGTAGGAGTTTAAACTAAGAGGAAGTATCAAAACACGGAAGAAAACCTTTATACTTGAGAAAATCACAACTTGGTGTTCTTTGGTAAAATAAGTTTGAAAACCTTTAGAAATTCTTTGGAAACTTTTCATAACCCAGTTTAAAATGAACTTTGATAAAACAGTATAAGTAAGAGTTTTGAACAAGTGAAAACCTTTTGGAAAACCATTTATAGTATCCTACTTGGTAAAACAGTTTACAGTGTGGTAAATCCTTGTGCATGCGGGTTATCAATCACATGTGATTGATATGATAACTGACATGTTTAACTTGTATTCCCCCCCTATAAAACATGTAAAAACATTTAAAAGGTTCATTCAGGGGTATGAACTCACCTGGTGTATGTGGATCCGACGAAGGTGTCGCTTGGGTGCTCGGTGTCAAGTAAAGACTTGGACACACTTAGTGACCTATTTAACATATGATAACACATGTTCACATACAATTAGTACATTTAATACTAATTAAAAAAGTATACGCACTCTAAGGAGCGGAAAACACTTTGGTTAAGTGTTTGGGGTGTCCCGGGTAACATTTAAGGGTGTGAATGGCTTAGGGATAGAGTTTACTCTCCAAGAGTAAACTCTCGATATAGTGTTTACGGCCCTGGGACAACTCCCCATGAGTTTACGGCCGTAAACTTATGGTGAGGGTGTTCTAGGATGTTTAAAGGCCTAAAAGGTATGAATGGATTCAAGGCATTTAAAGGGACTAAATGGGAGTTTACGGCCCGTGAACCACCCCTATGGGAGTTCACGGCCGTGAACTCATACCCTCTTGATTTTATTGAAGTTTTAGGCCTTGATTCAATTCTAGTGATTTATAATGAAGGTATAAGGCCATTTGGGGAATTTAAACCACCATTTGACATGGTTTGGAGGTGTTTACGGCCTAGGCATGTGCTTGGGCCGTAAACTCCTTTTTACCCCTCATTTCTTAGTTTTTAATTGCTCCAAACCCGAAATAACAAGTCCCTAATTTATGTCTTAAGCCTAAGGGTGGTTTGGGAGTGTTTGGAACTTGATTTTACAAGTTTAGAGGGTGTTTACGGCCTAAGCATGTGCTTGGGCCGTAAACCCTCTTTTATGTCCCAAAAATGATTTTTTTGTGGTTCAAACACTCTTAGGCTAAATCCCCAATTAGTTTCCAACTTTAAGGATGAGTTTAAAGGCAAGTTTGGCATCATTTTAGGGGTTTACGGCCCTAGAGTGTTCTTGGGCCATAAACTCCTTACTCCTTGCCTTCTTGGACGATTTTTGAGCTATAATGACATGCAATGGGTTGTAAAACAAGTAGGGTACAAGAACATACGATTTGGAGGCGGAAACTTGCGGTTTTGAGACGAAATCGGGCTTTATGAGAGAGAGTATAGAGAGAGAGTGAAAAAGGGGTGGAATGAAGTCCATTCCCCCTTATATATGGGTTGGTGTTGGAGCTCAGTGGTATTCTACCCGATACTGCCGTTAGACGGGGCTTTTGGTCGCACCCGATTTAGTGGTCGTATTAAAATCAACTTTTTCCAAATTAAAATGGAAATGTAATTTACATGCTTTTACTTTATTTTATTACGACTAATAACGGCATAGAAAATAAATAAATAAAACATTTATTTATTTGACGACCTCTTATTAACGGAACTTTTATAAAGTGGAATATTCCGTCAACGGAAACGGGTAATGTAACGGAATGAACTTTGGGTTGTCACATCATCCCCCCGTTAGAGGGAATTTCGTCCCGAAATTCAGGTCTAGGCAAGGAAGTAGGTATGAATGATAGGGGCAGGAGGAAATTCAGGTCTAGGCAAGGAAGTAGGTATGAATTTCACACTCCCAAGTGAACTCTGGCCTGTTCTTGTCATTCCAACAAACCTTCATCTACGGGATGCGGATTCCGTCTCGTGTAGTTAGCGAGTTCTGACTAGTGCATCTACGAGGTTAGGGTTCTCAATGGTTTCTATCAAGATGAGTGGGATACGCAGAGTGACGTCGGGTAAACACATATCAAGTCTAAGAAGTGGATCGATCTGGTGTGGAACTTGTGGAATATCCGAAAGTAGTAGTAGTCTGACGAAGGTTGAATTAAATCTCCATGAGGATTCTCAGATGGTCCTAGGCTCTCGGAAGGGTAGAGCTTTTCAGTACTTAGAACATAGTGTACTTTGATGGCAAGATCATCACTGGCGTGATCGCCATTCCGAAGTTCCTAACGTTCTCTCTCATACTGGTAGTGTAGTCCTTTAGGTTGGTTCTTAGGAAGCTCGGGTTGTCCTTAGTTTCGCGTTTTCCTGTCAATTGGCTTTTAGAGGCTTTCTAGGTCATCGAATGGGTTGTGTGACTACGGTTATCCGTTTGCCGTAGAGTGTCTATCTCAAGCTCGTGCAAAATGAACCTGCACTTCTGATGCTTGAGATATTTCTAACGGAAACCCTCAGGGTCGGAGAGATAGGGTTTCACTAGACGAGTGTTGGACTATCTCTAGAGGTGGTTTTACTATTTCTGCATGAGATAGTATTCCTGGAACACCTAATAGTCCAATGAATCTCTAAGACTTTGGTTTATTCTAGTGCAGAAAGCGCATGCTCCTGCATAACCCCTCGACTGACACCAAGGCTGGTGTCAAGTCTAAAATCTCTTCGGGATCTGGGTCATGAGGCTTAACGCAACTACATTTGCACTTTGATCAAGTATTCTTGGCTGCGAAGGTTATCCTGTGGTTCTCGGTATCCTAGTGTTCACTTCGGAGAATGTAGTCTATCATCTACAAGGTGACGGAGATTTCCTCCATGCAAGAGTGTGGAGGGTTATAGGCACTACTTGTCTGTAACAGGGTGGACGAAGTGCCTGAGTAGTGCGAACATCTTCTGCAACTACTTTTCCGAAGTTCCTGAGTGTTTCCCGGTCTAGGTCAAATCTAGTGAGTATAGGGTTCCATTACTCGGAACTTTAATCCCTTTACTAACTGAGGGTGTTAGCTACTATGTGGGCTTAACCGGTATGACTCTAGCTCTTATTTTATGTGGGATTAACCCGCAATGATTCTCTTGACTCCAGCTCCTATTTTATGGAATAGGATGAGGGTCTTACTATGAGGTTCGTGGTACAGCTCATACTCGGCTTAACCACTAATACTTGGTGTATGTAAACCATATATAATTGAGGTCGGCAGGATGTTCAGTTGTGCGACTCCACCCCAGACCCACAACCCAAAGAGGAACAGGGAGTAGGGAGGAAACACACATCTTAAATCTTTTTTATCTCAATTATATACCACTTTTACGCATATACTCAGTTATAGTGGTTAGTCCCATGAGTTCTATCCTCTGGGTTCACGAACCTGATGTGCGAGGTGCAAAGGGTCTTTCTGGGGAATCTACGAAGTATGCTTCAGATGGTTGTCGTCTTCGGAAGTGTCTGCAGTGTCTTTCGCTTCGGTTTCCATTGGACTAAGAGGGGTCGGTTAACAGCGCGCGGTACCCTTCTCCTGGGTACTTCAGAAGGTTTGAGATAAGAGGAACGACTGACGGATCGTATTAGGTTTGATTATTTGTATTATGTTTAGGTTCGGAAGAACCTTTATCTGCTGGAATGGCTTACGGAGAAAGTTCTTTTTACACAACACTAAGGATTTACACATGGTTGCACAAGGTCGAACCATGATCAATAGAGTCGTCGAAGTTGGCATACCTCGACATGATATAAAATGAGGATCGATAGAGTCATGTGTCGAACAGGCACACAAGTTCTAGGCGTCTCGGGTTTCGTCCTGTGTATCACTGTCGTGGATACTTGGACTGATAGAGTCGACGCGGAACTATAGAGAGTCCTAAGTGTTTCCGAGTAGAGTACCTTTTCATGAGTGGATTCTCACGAGGCATCTCTATAATCGCCTAACATATACTAGTCATGTATAGTTAAGGTGGGGAGGACTGTTGACTGAGCGACTCCGCCCTAAATCCACAACCAAACGAGGAACAGGAAATGAGGCGGCATTCACTCACTCTAGGTCTATCCATCTTAACTATACATGGACGTAACGTATATGTTTAACCATTATAGTTTTACCTGATGAATTTTAAATTTTATAACAGTGCTGCGACTTTCGCCTTAATGGGGAAGAATATTTACATTTGAATTACTCTTTTAATGTTTTCGGTTTAGTTATCTGAGATTGAGAGACATACCAAAATCTACCGGGTTCCTTGATTCTTCTCCTTAAGCAGTAGAGTTAGGCTCCTCCTATGTCTTTGTCTTTTCCTTCGGTTGGGCAGTCCCTTTTGAAGTGTCTAATCTCACCACATAGACGACAAACTGGATTGGTCGTCACGTTGGTGATTGATGCAATACGCTCCACCGGAGTTTTGCATACGCGAGCAGTATGCCTCTTCATGTTGCACCTAACACATAAGAGTTCCTGGCATATACCATGATTATGGTAGCTACACTTGCCGCAGTGGGGGAGGTTTCCTAGGTATGGTCTTCTTGAAGTCAGGAGGGAAGGATCGACAGGGGTATTGACTGCCTCAGCTCGTTTCCCTTTGAAAGGTCCTTGAGCCGAGGTACCTCCCTCCTCGATCTTGAGTTTTCTCTTTAGTGGATTCGGTTGAGGTTCTCGGGTGGCTGGGTATGCAGGTGTTGGTTGCTGCTGTCCATTGCTAGGATCGGAAATGCCGATAGGGCCCTTGCTAACATTGGTGTTGTTAGCATTCAGGTGAGCCATGAAAGCTGCTACGGCTGCCGAGACTGCAGCTTGGAACGTAGCTTCATCGAATAGGAGAGTTGGTTTCTTGCTTGCGGACTGGTTACGCTTCTTCGGTGGCATGGTTTTCCTACACGGAAAGGAATACGAGATAATGAGAGACGATGGCTAGCCCTGGACATATCTGTCCTGACTGTATTAGGCATAAATTTTTCCCGTGCCTCGGGTACTGGTTGTCTGAGTGTCGACCTACATCCCTATGATGTAGTCCTGGTAATCAAGGGAGGAGTGTGAGTATCGGAAAAAGGGCATAAGATACGAGTCGTTCCTATTAAGTTACCTTTATACTGGGAAAGGTTCCACTTTCCGGTCTGGAAAGATTTGAGAACAGTTCGGAACGAAACTACGGAAAGAGAGGATCAAGAAGGCTTATGGCTAAATACTCTCAATAGAGGTGCGGGGATCCGCTCTAATTGTGTTACTGGCAACGGGAAACGACGATTTGCCTAACACATAGTGTGAGTAGTGTAACCACTAACTCACTAAATTGTAATATTTTAAGGGTGTATTGGTGTGACGAACACGAGGGTAAGACACTTCTTGGGTTCCATGTACTGGCTCCCTCTGTCTGCCTCGTATATTTGATTGGAATCGGCGTTGGTTTCCTTCGGGTAGTTACCTAGGGTTCTTTTCTCATGAAGACACATTGACTTTCTACTCCACCTTACTCCCGAATTCGACTCCGGGTGTCATCACTTCATGATGGATGACTGGAAATTTTGGAAGTTTATGCGAATTTCTCATCGATGTCCCTAAAAAGATATAGGCACTTGGTGAATTCAATAGTCTCAACCCAGTTCATTTATTTCCGAACAGGAAATCTTTTCTATGAACCTCTTCTGGGTCTGCATCAACTCTTCTGTCAAGCACTGAAGTGGATAGGGTTGTCTACAGGGTTCGTGCGAGAATGGAAATGTCTAAAGAATCCTAAAAGATTATTAACATTTCACTGGATGATCCATATCGAGTCCTGCTACGATTACACAGGGTATACAAATCATATATATAGCTTATATTCGATAGGCCTTCGAATATGTGATACTACTCTATATCCACATCCCAATGAGGAAAAGGAAGTAGAGCGAAACCACACATTCTTAGCCTATGGGATCCTTATTATATATAACCTTGGGAGTACACTCTCTGCAATTGTAGGTATATCAATAAGGATCTTTTTAATTCTTCACACAAGGTTAGTTATGGATCCTAAAATACCCCTATGGTATTTTAATTTCTTGTTTGTGTTCTTATCTTCTGAATGTGATTCTGGGATTTGTGTGTGTCTTTTAGTATTCCAAAATACTCCTATAGTATTTTAACTTTATGTTTGGCTCTAGCATTCCTAGTTGGTAAGTTTCAGACCTGTTGCACACCACTATCACTCCCAAGCACATGTTCATCGCATCTCGAATAAATGTAGTTGATCATGTTACATTTATTCCAGCTTACGATTACATAACTGCCCAGGTTTGACGGTAATGCTCAACATCCGAAGACTTGTATTCTTGTTGTTCTTGTGATACTTGTGTTCGAGTGTTTAGGTTTTGGATGTTCTTATACTTTGGTAAAATATGGTTATATTTTAAAGTATAATTCTTGGTCAGAGTGTTTTATCCCCATGTATTTATAGGCTGTATATCTTTTATGAATTGATATACTTAGCTCACTATAAACAATGCTCTGATACCAATGTGTCACACCCCACAACCGGAACGACGGAAACATTCTGGGGTGGATGACGTCATGTCAAGTATCACAACACATGCATTATAGTAATCAAAGTACAACAACCATTGCATTAATAGTAATAGTTTTACATGGTTTACATTACAATACAACAAAGTAATACATGTAATAATATAAGTGCATTTTGGTACTAAGCTATCTTCATCAAGAGCTCCGGGAGTGTACATGTCTAATGCTGACCTGAGAATACAAGTTATTTGAAAACGAGGATCAGCATTTTTACAAATGTTGGTGAGTTCATAAGTAATTAGTGTCATTTTTTCCAAATAACTTTAATAAAAGTGGTAGTTTTAGAGTATCCATTACATTAGTGTCTTTTCCAGAAAATCCTATATTTTCTTTTATAAAAGCAGTCTTCTACCAAGACTAGACGGAGTTATGTGGTAAAAAGTAGTTTTCCCTTAACCGCTATCATTATCAAAATACAAAATTTGATTATTAAAGAAAGCAAGAGAAATTAGGGAAATAACATATGCCTCAACAGTGAAGACTGCTGACTAAGGCAAAGGAATCATAGACTCCAGGAGAGTATCGAACAAACAACACGCCTGGCTCTGTCTAACAACGAGAGACACAGACCCCAGACGGTACCAAATGAAAGGTACGGCTAGCAAGGTCTAAAAACAGAGGATATAGACCCCAGACAGTATCAAATGAAAGATACAACTAGTAAGGTCTAAAACAAAGAATACAGACCCCAGACAGTATCAAATGAAAGATACAGCTAGCAAGGTCTAAAACAAGGAATACAGACCCAAACAGTATCAAATGAAAGATACAGCTAGCAAGGTCTAAAAAAAGTGTGACTCTGAGAGTGGGTTTTCAGCATACAATGTAGAGTACAGTGTTAAATACATTGTGAAATACCGTTACCTTAAGGCCATGAATTATAAGGTAACATGGGATACTCGTAACCATACTAACCGACACTAGAGTACCTGACGCCCTACAAGCGTCAATATAAAATATGACATTTGTCACCCCTTGGCTTGGTAGGCCGTGGACGGTAGCTAGCAGTCAGTGTGCGGGGGTGTCAATCCCGTATAGATCTATACACATAATGTCCGCTCTCCCTACAGGAGACTCTGGTTACCAACTAGACGACGGAGAAGGTCGTGTCTCGAAGATGCATCCCAAATAGTGGGTAGTGCGTTTCCAATATAAGTGTTGAACTAGAGGTAGAGACTCATAACTAAACTGACTAGAGTAAACCTATATGGCTGTGCTCGTATACATAATATATAACTAATGAATCAAACGACCTTCGGATGGGCATTCGATCCCACCAGACCACATCTCAATGAAGAAAAGGAAATAAGGCGGACAATCCTTCCTAAGTCCTTCAATCATTATTTATATGCATCTATACAAGCACAGACATACATCTAACTACGTCTGAGTGTTTAACAAGTGGAAATGTATCGAGAAGTATAACTGAATCGTGATGTATAAGCGAATCGTGAGGTATAACCGAACAGTGTGGAATAACCGAATTGTGAAGTATAAATGTACAGTATGGAATAATCGAATCGTGAAGTATACGCGTTACCAAATATAAGTGTATCACGAAGTAGAAGCGACAACAAGTGAAGTAAGAGCGTCTAATAGGCATAAGCGACTACATGTATAATCGAAATAGAGGCAATAACAAGTATAAACGCATCACGAAGTGAAAGCGTTATCAGGTAGGAGTTTAAACTAAGAGGGAGTATCAAAACATGGAAGAAAACCTTTATACTTGAGAAAATCACAACTTGCTGTTCTTTGGTAAAATAAGTTTGAAAACCTTTAGAAATTCTTTGGAAACTTTTCATAAACCAGTTTAAAACAATCTTTGATAAAACAGTATAAGTAAGAGTTTTGAACAAGTGAAAACCTTTTGGAAAAACCATTTATAGTATCCTACTTGGTAAAACAGTTTACAGTGTGGTAAGTCCTTGTGCATGCGGGTTATCAATCACATGTGATTGATATGATAACTGGCATGTTTAACTTGTATTCCCCCCCCCCCCTATAAAACATGTAAAAACATTTAAAAGGTTCATTCAGGGGTATGAACTCACCTGGTGTAAATGGATCCGACGAAGGTGCCGGTTGGGTGCTCGGTGTCAAGTAAAGACTTGGACACACTTAGTGACCAATTTAACATATGATAACATATGTTCACATACAATTAGTACATTTAATACTAATTAAACAAGTATACACACTCTAAGGAGTAGAAAACACTTTGGTTAAGTGTTTGGGGTGTCCCGGTAACATTTAAGAGTGTGAATGGCTTAGGAATGGAGTTTACTCTCCAAGAGTAAACTCTCCATATAGTGTTTACGGCCCTGGGACAACTCCCCATGTGTTTAGGGCCATAAACTCATGGTGAGGGTGTTCTAGGATGTTTAAAGGCCTTATCTCAATTGTGGAATTTTGCTAGGTCCAAATCTAAAAGGTATGAATGGATTCAAGGCATTTAAAGGGACTAATGGGAGTTTACGGCCCATGAACCACCCCTATGGGAGTTCACGGCCGTGAACTTCTACCCTCTTGATTTTATTGAAGTTTTTGCCCTTGATTCAATTCTAGTGATTTATAATGAAGGTATAAGGCCATTTGGGGAATTTAAACCATCATTTGACATGGTTTGGAGGTGTTTACGGCCTAGGCATGTGCTTGGTCCGTAAACTCCTTTTTACCCCTCATTTCTTAGTGTTTAATTGCTCCAAACCCAAAATAACAAGTCCCTAATTTATGTCTTAAGCCTAAGGGTGGTTTGGGAGTGTTTGGAACTTGATTTTACAAGTTTAGAGGGTGTTTACAGCTTAAGCATGTGCTTGGGCCGTAAACCCTCCTTTATGTCCCAAAAATGATTGTTTTGTGGTTCAAACACTCCTAGGCTAAATCCCCAATTAGTTTCCAACTTTAAGGATGAGTTTAAAGGCAAGTTTGGCATCATTTTAGGGATTTACGACCCTAGAGTGTTCTTGGGCCGTAAACTCCTTACTCCTTGCCTTCTTGGACGATTTTTGAGCTATAATGACATGCAATGGGTTGTAAAACAAGCTAGGGTACAAGAACTTACGATTTGGAGGCAGAAACTTGCGGTTTTGAGACAAAATCGGGCTTTATGAGAGAGAGTATAGAGAGAGAGAGAGAGAGTGAAAAAGGGGTGGAATGAAGTCCATTCCCCCTTATATATGGGTTGGTGTTGGAGCTCAGTGGTATTCTACCTGATACTGCCGTTAGACGGGGCTTTTGGTCGCACCCGATTTAGTGGTCGTAATAAAATCAACTTTTTCCAAATTAAAATGGAAATGTAATTTACATGCTTTTACTTTATTTTATTACGACTAATAACAACATAGAAAATAAATAAATAAAACATTTATTTATTTGACGAACTCTTATTAATGGAACTTTTATACAGTGGAATATTCCGTCAACGGAAACGGGGTAATGTAACGGAATGAACTTTGGGTCATCACAATGATATATATATATATATATATATATATATATATATATATATATATAAATATATATATATATATATATATATATACATATATATATATATATAAAGAAAGAGAGAGAGAGAGAGAGAAAGAGAGAGAGAGAGAAAGAGATAAAGAGAGATATGAAAGTGATTGAGTTTGAATAATTGGTGATACAATGAAATCAATCTTTATTTTGTAATATTTTGTGTGTTTGTAGTGTAAATAATTGAATTACGTATGGCTATTATGTATTTATGTTTAGGTATAGAATATTCGATTTATTAATGGAGATGATGTAATGACTTCCCCACCATACATGAAAAGTAGAGTGGTCTAGAATACTCGCTTTATTAATGGTGATGATGTAATGACTTACCCACCATACAAGAAAACTATAGTGGTCCAGAATACTAGGTGTTCATCATGGTTTGATTAGACTTGATGATCGGTTTGCTAGGAGCTTGACCGGTACATATCTTATTATTACATATATTTCCTTAAAAATATTTATTTTGGATTTGAGTAAGCAAATTTATTTCCATGTTGCTACATGACACGAAATCTTATGCATAGACACTACCATTTTATGATAGTGTTAATAACTATAGAATATGGAAATCGAAAAAAGATAATCTATGAAATTTGAGTATCGGATGTCATCTCTATTTAGAAGAAAATTTATTTAGCCAAAAGAGGGATACAACAAGTACATTCAGATAAAAATGGACAAACTGTCCAAAACTAAATTTTTCCTTGACATGCCTAATACTAGTCCTAAAAACGACTAGGTTTATCTTAAGATTAGACTGAAATCAGTCATAAATTGAAACTTGTGTAAGATCTAGATTCGAGCATAAAAGTTTTGGGCTTTTTGGTAAATATGAAACTCTTATTTAAAAAATTAATTAAATTTTAAGACAGATGCTTAGAATAAGTAATTAAAATGATAAAAAAAAAACGATAAAAAACAGAATGATAATAAATCTGGTAACTAGTCGATATTTGAAAATCTGATAGAGTCTTTGTGTCAAAAGAATATTTTTAATAGTGAGGGATTAAAAGTGGCAAGTTGGTGAAAATTGTGTTTGACTAAGCAATTAACCAATTAAGTCTTCAAGACCATGTTTGTAGAGCTTTATATAAGGAAGCACCATATATGAGTTGTTTTAAGTTTTTAGCTTGTTTGGGAACTACGTGAAGGAGTTGTAGCAAAAGAGGGACTAGAATTACATAAGTGGCCAAAGGATGGTTTATTTGAAGCTCTTTATTCATCGTTTCTTCTCAATCATGAAAAATCAGCCATTAGAAATCCTTGGGAGTCGTCTCTCCTCATTACCATGGTGGTTTGATGATCGCTAGTTCAATTAATGAAGCCTTAGTGAAATCCTTTCAAATTCTAGCATCCAGAGGTAGTCTATTGTTCCTTTTCTCTTTTAAAATTTGTTTTAGGATTCATATGGGTATGTAAACTCTCACTTTACTTCAAATTATAGAGTTCACATGATCTTTATACTGTTATTCCATTCCTTGATCAATCTCCAATCTACAACTAGCAAATAGTTGATGGATTGGGAAGATTGTGGTTAGTTGATGGGTTTTCAAACCTTCGAGTTAAATTCTTGAAATCTGTGGTCATTATTATGTTTCCAATTTGAATTTATTTCTAGATAATGAATTCCAATTCGAATCCATGATCCAATGGGTAAATTATGTCTCATCGTGAGGTTTATGGAATTTTGTGCAAAACGAAGCTTCTATGAGTTTTATTTATGAATTTCATATCTAATTAATATTGATCATCATCATTTGATGATGAAGGTGACAAATTATTCTTCTAGTGTCAAAATTGATGTTTAATGGTATGTATATTTCATAAGAGACTTCGAGCTTAGTGTTAAGTCATGATTCAAGTATGAAATTCTCATAACATTTTGTTCCTAATGAAAATTGTTTTTGTATGTGCATTGGTATGTGTGGAGTCAAATCTATTAATAATTTGAAGCAACTCTTTCTCATTTGGAATTTAAGAGTTCAATTGTGTTTAAGATGAATCTTGATAAGACTGTGGGTGTTTTAAATTTAGTCAAAGGACATGACCTATTAAGGATCCTTTACTATGTTTATTTGAAGTGAAATAAGATTTCTAGTCAATTGATTTGTACTTAAGGTTCATATGCAAGTAGGATGGGTAAATAAGAAAGAATCCAACATTTGTAATCTGTTATATAGGGAACACGACGTTTAATGTGTCATGTCCAATTTTTTACTTTGTAATTGGATTGTGTGTTGAGTTTGGTTCATTACTTTGGTCTCCTTTGGCCTCCCTAATTCATATTAGGTTGATGAGTTGACCCATAGTGGGTATATTAGTCATTTTAAAACCTTATCATGATGATAATAGGTGTTGATTTGGAAGCATAAAGCTTGGTAGAAGTTTAGTTCAAGTAAGGAACAGTTTGGTGATGCAAAGCGTTGGAATAAAGTGAGTATTCTGGGAGAATATGTCCATACTATGATTTTTAATCACAATTTTTCACATGATATTGGTTGCATATATACTATGAGTTATTTTGATGGACATTATTTGCCTTTATATGTTATGTGTATTTCTATAGATACTAAATGTGTATTTTGTACAAAACATTTTTGGTAGAAAAAGGGTTTTCCTTTAAAGGTTGAAATCATGGTAAAAATGATTTATGATGAGATGTTGATAAGTTGTTTTATAAAAGTTTTCTTTAAAATAAAAAATGATGTTTTATGAAGAAATTAAATTTTATGTTGACAATGAAGTGTATGATGAAATGATAATTTATGATAAAACGATTCTTTATGATGAAAATTATGCTTTATATGAAAATGTTGAAATGATATATAGAGTAAAACATGTTCATACATTCTAGGATGGTTTCATGTGTGATTCTGTCATTATATCTATATGAGATTATCCATTATGATTTATAATGAAAATGAATGATTGACACACCCCAAAACCGGAACAGCAGAAACGTTTTGGGGTGGATGACATCATGTCAAGTATCACAACACATGCATTATAGTAATCAAAGTACAACAACCATTGCATTAATAGTAATAGTTTTACATGGTTTACTTTACAATACAACAAAGTAATACAGGTAATAATATAAGTGCAGTTTGGTACTAAGCTATCTTCATCAATAGCTCCGGGAGTGTACCTGTCTAATGCTGACCTGAGAATACAAGTTATTTGAAAAGCGAGTACCAGCATTTTTACAAATGTTGGTGAGTTCATAAGTAATTAGTGTCATTTTATCCAAATAACTTTAATAAAAGTTGTAGTTTTAGAGTATCCATTACATTATTGTCTTTTCTAGAAAATACTATATTTTCTTTTATAAAAGCAGTCTTCTACCAAGACTAGACGGAGTTATGTGGTAAAAAGTAGTTTTCCCTTAACCGCTATCATTATCAAAATACAAAATTTGATTATTAAAGAAAGCAAGAGAAATCAGGGAAATAACATATGCCTCAGCAGTGAAGACTGCTGACTAAGGCAACAAAATCATATACTCCAGGAGAGTATCGAACAAACGACACGCCTAGCTCAGTCTAACAAAGAGAGACAAAGACCCCAGACGGTACCAAATGAAAGGTACGGCTAGTAAGGTCTAAAGAAACAGAGGATACAGACCCCAGACAGTATCAAATGACAGATACAGCTAGTAAGGTCTAAAAACAGAGGATACATACCCCAGACAGTATCAAATGAAAGATACAGCTAGTAAGGTCTAAAAACAGAGGATACAGACCCCAGACAGTATCAAATGAAAGATACAACTAGTAAGGTCTAAAAACAGTGTGACTCTGAGAGTGGGTTTCCAGCATACAGTGTAAATTGCTGGTAAAATACCGTTACCTTAAGGCCATGAATTATAAGGTAACCTGGGATACTCGTAACCATATTAACCGACACTAGAGTACCTGACGCCCTACAAGCGTCTATAAAATGTGACATTTGTCACCCCTTGGCTTGGTAGGCCGTGGACTGTAGCTAGCAGTCAGGGTGCGGGGGTGTCAATCCCGTATAGATCTATACACACAATCTCCGCTCTCCCTACAAGAGACTCTGGTTACCAACTAGACGACGGAGAAGGCCGTGTCTCGAAGATGCATCCCAAATAGTGGGTAGTGCATTTCCAATATAAGTGTTGAACTAGAGGTAGAGACTCATAACTAAACTGACTAGAGTAAACCTATATGGCTGTGCTCGTATACATAATATATAACTAATGAATCAAACGACCTTCGGCTGGGCATTCGATCCCACCAGACCACATCTCAACGAAGAAAAGGAAATAGGGCGGACAATCCTTCCTAAGTCCTTCAATCATTATTTATATGCATCTATACAAGCACAGACATACTTCTAACTACATTTGAGTGTGTAACAAGTGGAAACATATCGTGAAGTATAACCAAAACGTGTGGAATAACCAAATCGTGAAGTATAAGCGTATATTGTGGAATAACCGAGTCGTGAAGTATAAGTGTACAATGTGGAATAACCGAATTGTGAAGTGTAAGCGTACAATGTGGAATAACCGAATCGTGAAGTATAAGCGTTACCAAATATAAGTGTATCATGAAGTAGAAGCGACAACAAGTGAAGTAAGAGCGTCTAATAGGCATAAGCGACTACATATATAAGCGAAATAGAGGCAATAACAAGTATAAACGCATCATGAAGTGAAAGCGTTATCAGGTAGGAGTTTAAACTAAGAGGGAGTATCAAAACATGGAAGAAAACCTTTATACTTGAGAAAATCACAACTTGCTGTTCTTTGGTAAAATAAGTTTGAAAACCTTTAGAAATTCTTTGGAAACTTTTCATAAACCAGTTTAAAATGATCTTTGATAAAACAGTATAAGTAAGAGTTTTGAACAAGTGAAAAGCTTTTGGAAAAACCATTTATAGTATCCTACTTGGTAAAACAGTTTACAGTGTGGTAAGTCCTTGTGCATGCGGGTTATCAATCACATGTGATTGATATGATAACTGGCATGTTTAACTTGTATCCCCCCCTATAAAACATGTAAAAACATTTAAAAGGTTCATTCAGGGGTATGAACTCACCTGGTGTAAATGGATCCGACGAAGGTGCCGGTTGGGTGCTCGGCGTCAAGTAAAGACTTGGACACACTTAGTGACCAATTTAACATATGATAACATATGTTCACATATAATTAGTACATTTAATACTGATTAAATAAGTATATGCGCTCTAAGGAGCGGAAAACACTTTGGTTAAGTGTTTGGGGTGTCCCGGGTAACATTTAAGGGTGCGAATGGCTTAGGAAAAGGAGTTTACTCTCCAAGAGTAAACTCTCCATATGGTGTTTACGGCCCTGGGTCAACTCCCCATGAGTTTACGGCCGTAAACTCATGGTGAGGGGTTCTAGGATGTTTAAAGGCCTTATATTGATCGTGGAATTTTGCTAGGTCCAAATCTAAAATGTATGAATGGGTTTAAGTCATTTAAAGGGACCAAATGGGAGTTTACGGCCCATGAACCACCCCTATGGGACTTCACGGCCTTGAACTCCTATACCTTGATTTTATTGAAGTTTAAGCGCTTGTTTCAACCCTAGCATTTTCTAGTGAAGGTATAAGGCCATTTGGGGGGGATCAAAACTACCATTTGACATGGTTTGGAGGTTTTTACAGCCTAATCATGTGCTTGGGCCGTAAACTCCTTTTTACCCCTCATTTCTTTGTGTTTAATTGTTCTAAACCCGAAATAGCAAGCCCCTAATTTATGTATTAAGCCTAAGGGTGGTTTGGGAGTGTTTTAGACTTGATTTAACAAGTTTAGTGGGTGTTTACGGCCTAAGCATGTGCTTGGGCCGTAAACCCTCTTTTCAGTCCCAAAAGTTGTTGTTTTATGCTTCAAACACTCCTAGGCTAAATCCTTAATTGGTTCCTAGGCTCAAAGAGACAAATTTGGCTCATTTTGGCCTCATTTAAGGGGTTTACGGCCCTAGAGTGTTCTTGGGCCGTAAACTCCTCTTTGACAGCTTATATGGTCGAATTTTGAGCTATAATCACAAGCCATGATGTTTAGAATAAGCTAGGGTAAGGGACTTACGATTTGGAGGCGTTTGGTTGCGGATTTTAGATGAAATCGGACTTTTATGAGAGAGAGAGTATAGAGAGAGAGTGAAAATGGGTGGAATGAAGTCCATTCCCCCTTATATATGGGTTGGAGTTGGAGCTCAATGGGAATCTACCCGATACTGCCGTTACACGGGGCTTTTGGTCGCACCCAATTTAGTGGTCGTAATAAAATTTAACCTTTTCCAAAATTAATATGGAAATGTAACTTAAGTGTTTTTACTTTATTTTATTACGAATAATAACGACATAGAACATAAATAAATAAAACATTTATTTATTTTGCGACCTCAAATTAACGGAACTTTTATAACGTGGGATATTCCGTTAACGGAAACGGGGTAATGTAACGGAATAAACTTTGGGTTGTAACAATGATTTCTAGACAATCCTTACTATACACAAGTGGGATAGATATATACCCCTTTTGTGATGTTTATGTGATGGTTCATGAATACATAGCCTATAATGGGACATGGGAGATGTTTTTTTGGAATATGTTCCTTCTTACATCCTTCCTAATTGTTAGGTTTGGAATATGCTCCTTCATAATTGTAGTTTGTATGTTTAGAACACGTTCCTTCATACTCAAGCTCCTAACCATCAAATTTATGAAATTAGACTTCTTGAGAGAAACTTGGGTTTTCGGATTATTGCATATTACATAACATTCATGATGGTATCGCTTATCCCATTTTTGAATTAAGTTGATATTTGAAATTTACTTAACCAACAATAGTTAGTTTAAGGTAGTTGGTGGTTTTTGAAAGTTGATTTGTGGATTTTGGTCATTAAATCCTAGCTTGTTTGAAATAGTCTAGTTAAACATGATTTGGATCATTAAATCTCAACTTATTTGAATTGTTAAACTTCATTTAGCTCATTCAAATCCAATTTATTTGAAATGGTCTTATTAAAAATGACTTGGGTTCTTAAGTCCCAAACTTACTTGAATTAGTCTTGTTAAACTTGTTTTGGGTCATTATATCCCAACTTATTTGAAATAGTCTTGTTAAAGTTTATTTGTTTCATTTAACCCACCTTATTTGGAATCTTTCTATTAAATTAGATTTCAGAAATTAAATGTCAATAAGTTTGAAACGGTTTTTGAGAAGATTTGGGTCATAAAACCTTACTTCTTTCGGAAATGATTTTAAAATGGATTTTTGGAAGCCAATTTGAGTAAATCTACAGATAGTCCCTTGGCCGTTGATCATAATGATTTCTGACGGTCACAATTGGTTCCTTTGTTTTTTGTTAATAATGGTTCTCTATCAAACATGCAAAAATCTTTTTTTCTTTTGTCTTTTTGGGTAAGAAAAGGGAAAATTCATAATTTTTATAGTTTAATATTAGCTTTCATATTTTAACACAATATATAGTTATTACATATTTAATAAAATCCATTTACAGTTTAATACACACAATTCACAACTTAATAAAATCTATTTTACAATAATTCAAAATTTCAAAGAAGTCAAAGTCAAACTCTACCATCACCACACACTAGAACACGCTGCCATCAAACACCTATGCTACTGTTGCAACCATCATTCCCTTCAAATCATATATGTATGTAGACAAAATTATGTATTGGCAGCTTAAATACTATATTCACAGTTTAATAAACATATAAATTCACTCATTTAGAGTTTAATGCAAAGCAAAACATATTAATTAACTTATTTAGAGTTTAATGCAAAAAAAAATTATAAAACTAATATATTCTTACATATTTATACAACACAAAAAATAGATATATTTACAAGAAAACTAATACAAACTTCATACATGAATAATTCATATTTTAAAACGAAATTTATATAACATTTGTAGCTTAATACAATTCTCAATTTAATACAGTCAGTTCACAGTTTAATACACATGATTACCAGCTTAATACAATAAATTCATAGCTTAATGCAAGGAAATGTTATATTCTTGAAACTTTCATTTATAACTTTAGATATGTATAGTCAAATCACAACTTAATATAATCAATTCATTGCTTAATACAGTGAATTCATAATTTAATATAAAACATTCACCATTTAATATAATAAATTAATTGTTTATAACACATAATTCACAGTTTAATACAGTTAATTCATAGGTTAATACAGTCAATTAATATCTTGATGTAGTCAATTCACATTTAATACAATAGATTCATAGATTAATACACAAAAAGTATACATTGCCAAGCATATTCTCAACCTAAAAAGTTCTATATATATATATATATATATATATATATATATATATATATATATATATATATATATATATATACCTTGATATCTGGAGGCCAGTGGTTTTTCAAGTTTATCTTATGTAATAGTCATAGTTTAAATTTTAGATACTTTATTCAAAATTAGAGAAAATCGTATATGTGTATATTGCTTTTTTCATCCTATATTTCAAATCAAACAAAAATTTTATAAAAAAACAAAAAAAAAAATAATCATTGCTTAATACAATCAATTCACTACATAATACAATCAACTCACATTATTACAAAAAATTCACGGTTTAATACAATGAAGAAATAAATATTCAAAAAATGCACAACACCAATTCACAGTTTAATAGAGAATTTATGGTCTTTCATTTACAGTTTAATAAAACAATTTGAGACTCTAATTTATACTATCCGTAGATTAAAAACATTTTTGTTTTTTTTTGAAGCATTTCATCAAATACCATATGTGCACCCCGTATGTAAGATCTATAAGAAACAAACAAATAACATCTGTAACAACCATACAAATCAGATTTGATTCAGTTATGGAACCATTACTAGCCACCATGAAATGCTTCGTAGACAACACATCTATATATGAATTGCAAGAAACACATCAAATTTAGAAATTGATTCATCTTTGGCTTCAGATCTGAAATGTTGATGGTTATTGGTGACTTTTTTGATGATCTTAGGTGAGGGGTTGGCGATGGTCGAATAGATCTAATGTGGTGGTGGAACGACTGCTAGAAACCATGAAATGCTTCGTACACACCAAATTTATGCTTGAAATTACACCAAAACCATAGGATTTGAGAAGATCTAACTAGATCTTGGAAATCAATGCGTATTTGGCTTCAAATCTAAAATTTTGATGGTAGTCGGTAAGTTTTATGACACTCTGAGGTAAGGAGGCGATGATTATGGAATAGATCTGATGCGGTGTGGAACCACCGGTGGCTACCATGAAATGCTTGGTACACACTAGATGTATACCTGAAATTGCACCAAACACATCATATCTTAACAGATCTAACCAGATCTAAGAAATCTCTATGTTTATGCTTCATGTCTGAAAGTTTCATGGAGACAACACGACGTTTTCTGGTGATTTAGAGAGGCTGGCGGTCAGAAGATAGTCGGAAATGAAGCACAAATCATAAATTTGAAGGTGTATAAAGCTGAAGTCGGAAATGATGGATGTAGATGACAATGATTGTTATAGATCTGGTGTGGTTTGATTTTATTAGTGTCAACGATTCACTGGAGTAGTGAAAGTGGTGAACATCGGACGTCGTATGGCCATCATCGGTGAAATCGCACCGAAAAAAGATATATGATCAAATTAGAGTGATATCGTAAAATCTTAGATTTGGAAGTGTTGGTTGCAGATCTGACGGTGATGGTTCTAGATCTGAAGGCGGTGATTCTGGATCTGAAGATGCCGGTTCCAGATCTGAGACCGGAGGTACAATATCTATATGTTATGGTCTGACGCTGATAATATTATGTTGATGGTGGTGGTGCTGATGGTGGTAGTGGTGTCCAGAGGCGACAGAAGGCAATAAAGAGAACATGATATATATATATATATATATATATATATATATATATATATATATATATATATATAAGAGAGAGAAAGAGAGAGAGAGAGAGAGAGAGAGAGAAAGAGAGAGGGATATATATATATATATATATATATATATATATATATATATATGTATGTATATGAAAGTGATTGAGTTTAAGTAATTGGTGATATAATGAAATCAATCTTTATTTTGTAATATTTTGTGTGTTTGTAGTGTAAATAATTGAATTACGTATGGCTATTATGTATTTATGTTTAGGTATACAATATTCGCTTTATTAATGGTGATGATGTAATCACTTCCCCACCATACAAGAAAAGTAGAGTGGTCTAGAATACCCGCTTTATTAATGGTGATGATGTAATGACTTACCCACCATACAAGAAAACTATAGTGGTCCAGAATACTAGGTGTTCATCATGGTTTGATTAGACTTGATGATCGGTTTGCTAGGAGCTTGACCGGTACATATCTTATTATTAAATATATTTCCTTAAAAATATTTATTTTGGATTTGAGTATGCAAATTTATTTCCATGTTGCTACATGACACGAAATCGTATGCATAGAAACTGCCATTTTATGATAGTGTTAATAGCTATAGAATATGGAGATCAAAAAAAGATAATCTATGAAATTTGAGTATCGGATGTCATCTCTATTTAGAAGAAAAATTATTTAGCCAAAAGAGGGATACAACAAGTACATTCAGATAAAAATGGACAAACTGTCCAAAACTAAATTTTTCCTTGACATGCCCAACACTAGTCCTAAAAACGACTAGGTTTATCTTAAGATTAGAATTAAATCGGTCATAAATTAAAACTGGTGTAAGATCCAGTTTCGGGCATAAATGTTTTGGGCTTCTTGGTAAATATGAAAATCTTATTTAAAAGATTAATTGAATTTTAAGACAAATGTTTAGATTAAGTAATTAAAATGATAAAAAAAACGATTAAAACAGAATGATAATAAATCTGGTAACTAGTCGATATTTGAAAATCTGATAGAGTCTTTGTGTCAAAAGAATATTTTTAATAGTGAGAGATTAAAAGTGGCATGTTGGTGAAACTTGTGTTTGACTAAGAAATTAACCAATTAAGTGTTCAAGACCATGTTTGTATAGCTTTATATAAGGAAGCACCATATATGAGTTGTTTTAAGTTTTTAGCTAGTTTGGGAACTATGTGAAGGAGTTGTAGCAAAAGAGGGACTATAATTACATAAGTGGCCAAAGGATGGTTTATTTGAAGCTCTTTATTCATCGTTTCTTCTCAATCATGAAAAATCAGCCATTAGAAATCCTTGGGAGTCATCTCTTCTCATTACCATGGTGGATTGATGATCGGTAGTTCAATTAATGAAGTCGTAGTGAAATCCTTTCAAATTCTAGCATCTAGAGGTAGTCTATTGTTCCTTTTCTCTTTAAAATTTTGTTTTAGGATTCATATGGGTTTGTAAACTCTAATTCTACTTCAAACTATAGAGTTCACATGATCTTTATATTGTTATTCCATTCCTTCATCAATCTCCAATCTACAACTAGCAAATAGTTGATGGATTGGGAAGATTGTGGTTAGTTGATGGGTTTTCAACCCTTCGAGTTAGATTCTTGAAATCCATGGTCATTATTATGTTTCCAATTTGAATTTATTTCTAGATAATGAATTTCAATTCAAATCCATGATCCAATGGGTAAATTATGTCTCATGGTGAGGTTTATCGATTTTTGTGCAAAGCCTAGCTTCTATGAGTTTTATTTATGAATTTCATATCTAGTTAATATAGATCATCATCATTTGATGATTAAGGTGACAAATTATTCTTCTAGTGTCAAAATTGATGTTTTAATGGTACATAGATTTCATAAGAGACTTCGAGCTTAGTGTTAAGTCATGATTCAACTATGAGATTCTCATAACATCTTGTTCCAAATGAAAATTGTTTTTGTATGAGTATTGGTATGTATGGAATAAAATCTATTAATAATTTGAAGCAACTCTTTCTCCTTTGGAATTTAAGAGTTCAATTGTGTTTAAGCTGAATCTTGATAAGACTGTGGGTGTTTGAAATTTAGTCAAAGGACATGACCTATTAAGGATCATTTATTATGTTTATTTTAAGTGAAATAAGATTTTTCGTCAATTAATTCGTACTTAAGGTTGATATGAAAATAGGATGGGTAAATAAGAAAGAAACCAACATTTGTAATATATTTTATAGGGAACACGACGTTTAATGTGTCATGTCTAATTTTTTACTTTGTAATTTGATTGTGTGTTGAGTTTGGTTCATTACTTTAGTCTCATTTGGCCTCCTTAATTCATATTAGGTTGATGAGTTGACCCATAGTGGGTATATTAGTCTTTTTACAACCTTATCATGTTGATAATTGGTGTCGATTTGGAATCATAAACCGTGGAAGAAGTTTAGTTCAAGTAAAGAAGAGTTTTCTGATGCAAAGCGTTGGAACAAGGTGAGTTTACCGGGAGAATATGTCCAGACTATGATTTTTAATCGAAATTTTTCACATCATATTGGTTGCATATATACTATCAGTTATTTTGATGCACATTATTTTCTTTTATATGTTATGTGCATTTCTATAATTACTAAATGTGTATTTTGTAAAAATGATTTATGATGAGATGTTGATAAGTTGTTTTATAAAAGTTTTCTTTAAAATAAAAATGATGTTTTATTATGAAATGAAATTTTATGTTGAAAATGAAGTTTATGATGAAATGATAATTTATGATAACATGATTCTTTATGATGAAAATTATGCTTTACAATGAAAAAGTTGAAATGATATAGAGAGTAAAACATGTTTATACATTCTACGATGGTTTCATGTGTGAGTCTGCCATTATATCTATATGAGATTGTCCATTATGATTTATAATAACAAGGAATGACTTCTAGGCAATCCTCACTATACACAAGTGGGACATATATATACCCCTTTTGTGATGTCCATGTGATGGTTCACGAATACAGAGCCTATAATGGGACATGGGAGATGTTTTTTTGGAACATGTTCCATCTTACATCCTTCCTAATAGTTGGATTTGGAATATGCCCCTTCATAATTATATGTTGTATGTTGAGAACACGTTCCTTCATACTCAAGCTCCGAACCATCAAATTTATGAGATCAGACTTCTTGAGACAAAGTTGGGTTTTCGGATTATTGCATATTACATAACATTAATGATGGTATCGCTTATCCCATTTTTGAAATAAGTTGATCTTTGATATTTACTTAACTAACAATTGTTAGTTTAAGGTTGTTGGTGGTTTTTGAAAGTTGATTTGCGGATTTTAGTCATTAAATCTTAACTTGTTAGAGATAGTCTTGTTAAACATGATTTGGATCATTAAGTCTCAACTTATTTGAATTGTTAAACTTGATTTAGCTCATTAAAATCTAACTTAATTTAAATGGTCTTATTAAAAATGACTTGGGTTCTTAAGTCCCAAACTTATTTGAAATAGCCTTGTTAAACTTGTTTTGGGTCATTATATCCCAACTTATTTGAAATAGTCTTGTTAAAGTTTCTTTGTTTCATTTAATCCCAGTTTATTTGGAATCTTTCTATCAAATTAGATTTCAGAAATTAAATCCCAATAAGTTTGTAACGGTTTTTGAGAAGATTTGGTCATAAAACCTTACTTCTTTCGGAAATGATTTTAAAATGGATTTTTGGAGGCCAATTTGTGTAAATCTACAAATAGTCCCTTGGCCGTTGATCATAATGATTTCTGACGGTCACGATTGGTTCTTGGTGTTTTGTTAATAACAGTTCTCTATAAAACATGTAAAAATCCTTTTTTTTGTCTTTTTGGGTAAGAAATGGGAAAATTCATAATTTCTATAGTTTAATATTTTCTTTCATATTTTAGCACAATTTATAGTTATTACATATTTAATACAATCCATTTTTAGTTTAATACACACAATTCACAACTTAATACAATCTATTTTCCAATAATTCAAAATTTCAAAGAAGTCAAACTCAAACTCTACCATCACCACACATTACAACACGCTGCCGCCAACCACCTATGCTACTGTTACAACCATCATTTCCTTCAAATCATATATGTATGTATATATAATTTTGTATTGACAGCTTAAATATTACATTCACAGTTTAATAAACATATTAATTCACTTATTTAGAGTTTTATGCAAAACAAAACATCTTAATTATCTTATTTAGAGTTTAATGCAAAAAAAATATATATAACCAATACATTCTTAAATATTTATACAACACGAAAAATAAATATATTTACAAGAAAACTAATACAAACTTCATACATGAATAATTCCTATTTTAACACGAAATTTATATAAATTTGTACCTTAATACAATTCTCAATTTAATACAGTCGGTTCATAGTTTAATACACATGATTCCCAGCTTAATACAATAAATTCATAGCTTAACGCATGTCATATTCTTAACCTAAAACTTTCATTTATAACTTTACATATGGATAGTCAAATCACAACTTAATATAATCAATTCATAGCTTAATACAGTGAATTAATAATTTAATATAAAAAATTTACCATTTAATATGATAAATTAATAGTTTAAAACACATAATTCACAGTTTAATACAGTTAATTCACAAGTTACTACAGTCAATTCATATCTTAATGTAGTCAATTCACATTTAATACAACAGATTCATAGTTTAATACACAAAAAGTATACATTGTCAATCATATTCTTAATCTAAAAGCTTATATATATATATATATATATATATATATATATATATATATATATATACCTTGATGTATGGAGGCTAGTGGTTTTTCAAGTTTATCTTATGTAATAGTCATAGTTTAAATTTTAGATACTTTATTCAAAATTAGAGAAAATCATATATGTGTATATTGCTTTTCTCATCTTATATTTTGAATCAAACACCAAATTCATAAAAAAAATACTTTATTAATACAATCAATTCATAACATAGTAAAATCAACTCACATTTAATACAAAAAAATTCACGGTTTAATTATAATGAAAAAAATATACATTCATAGCTATATTCTAAACTTAAAACTTATATTCCAAAAACATTATTCAAAGTTTAATAAAAAAGTTTATGACACTCATTCAGAGTATCCACAACACAAATTCACAGTTTAACAGAACATTTCTGGTGTCTCATTTACAGTATAATAAAACTATCCACAACACAAGTTTAGGACACTCTAAATTATAGTATTCGTAGATTAAAAATATTTTTGTTTTTTTTTTTGAAGCATTTAATCAAATACCTTATGTGCACCACATATGTAAGATCTATAAGAAACAAACAAATCACATATGTAACAACCATACAAATCAGATCTGATTCAGTTAAGGAATCATTACTAGGCACCATGAAATGCTTCGTAGACAACACATCTATATATGAATTCCACCAAACACATCAGATCTAAGAAATCGATTCATATTTGGCTTTAGATATGAAATGTTGATGGTTATTGGTGACTTTTTCGATGATCTTAGGTGACGGGTTATGCGATGGTCAAATAGATCTGATGCGGTGGCGGAACCACCGCTAAAAACCTTGAAATGCTTCGTACACACCAAATTTATGCTTGAAATTACACAAAAACCATAGATTTGAGTAGATGTAACTAGATCTAGGAAATCAATGCGTATTTTGCTTCATATCTAAAATTTTGATGGTAGTCGGTAAGGTTTACAACATTCTGAAGTAAGGAGGTGATAATTATGGAATAGATCTGATGCGGTGTGGAACCACTGGTGGGTACCATGAAATGCTTCGTACACGCCAGATCTATACCTGAAATTGCACCAAACACATCATATCTGAACAAATCTAACCAGATCTGAGAAATCACTATGTTTTTGCTTAATATATCTGAAAGGTTGATGGAAACAACACGGCGTTTTCTGGTGACAATGGTGACCATCGGACATCGTATAGTCATCGCCGACGAAATCGCACCAAAACAACATATATGATCAGATTAGAGTGATATCATAAAATCTTAGACTTGGAAGTGTTGCAGATCAGGAGACGATGGTTCTAGATCTAAAGGCGGTGGTTCTAGATCTGAAGATGTCGGTTCCAGATCTAAGACCAGCGGTACAATATCTAAACGTTATCGTCTGACGCCGACAATATTCTATTGATGGTGGTGATGTTCATGATGCCAACGGTGTTTAGAGGCGGTAGGAAGCAAGAAGGAGAACATGAGAAAGATATATATATATATATACACACACACACACACACACACACACACACACACACATATATATATATATATATATATATAGAGAGAGAGAGAGAGAGAGAGGTTCAAATGTTTTTCACATCTATTGTGTGCTAGAATGCACCAATAGAAATTTAGTATTAATTATATGTTTATTAAATTCTATCTATACTTATAACTCATTTTTATGGAAACTAATTAAATTCGTCATTAATGTCAACAATAATATTCTTTCAGAATGAATTCTTATCCAACAGAATGAGAGTATATTCTGTTAGAATACACTCTCGTTCTTCATATTTCATCCAACTTTATTGTAGTTTAAGGTAGTGAGTCATGAAAGAAAATACGAACTCATATATAAACACCTAGATGTGAATTCATTCTGAAAGAATGTTATTGCTGAGATTAATGACGGATTTAATTAGTTTCCATAAAAAGAACATTATAATTATGGATATCATTTAATATACATATAATTATGGAAATCATTTAATATCTATATTTATTTATTTAAATAATTATTTAATTTACTAAATTTCTATAGGTGCATTCTAGCACACAGTAAATGTAAGAAACAAAATAACCTAGCCCTATATATATATATATATATATATATAAAGAGAGAGAGAGAGAGAGAGAGAGAGAGAGATAAAAGTGATTGAGTTTGAATAAATGGTCATACAGATGAAATCAATCTTTAATTTGTAATATTTTGAGTGTTTGTAGTGTAAATAATTGAATTAGGTATGGCTATTATGTATTTAAGTTTAGGTATAGAATATTCGCTTTATTAATGGTGATGATGTAATGACTTACCCACCATACAAGAAAAGTACAGTGGTCCAGAATACTAGGTGGTCATCATGGTTTGATTAGACTTAATGATCGATTCGGTAGGAGCATGACCGTTACATATCTTATTATTAAATATATTTCCCTTAAAAATATTTATTTTGGATTTGATTATGCAAATTTATTTCCATGTTGCTACATGACACGAAATCGTATGCATAAACACTACCATTTTATGATAGTGTTAATAGCTATAGAATATGGAGATCGAAAAAGATAATGTATGAAATTTGAGTATCGGATGTCATCTCTAGTTAGAAGGAAACATATTTAGCAGAAAGTGGGATAAAACATGTACATTCAGATAAAAATGAATAAATTGTCCAAAACAAAATTTTTCCTGGACATGCCCAATACTAGTCCTAAAAACGAAAAGGTTGATTTTAAGATTAGACTGAAATCAGTCATAAATTGAAACTGGTGTAAGATCCGGTTTCGGGTATAAAAGTTTTGGGCTTCTTGGTAAATATGAAACTCTTATTTAAAAAATTAATTAAATTTTAAAATAAATGTTTATAATAAGTAATTAAAATGATAAAAACACGATAAAAAACATAACGATAATAAATCCTGTCACTAGTCCGTATTTGAAAATTTGATAGAATCTTAGTGCTAAAAGAATATTTTTAATAATGAGGGGTTAAAAGTGGCAAGTTGGTGAAACTTGTGTTTGACTAAGTAATTGACCAATTAAGTGTTTAAGACCAAGTTTGTATAGATTAATATAAGGAAGCACCATATATGAGTTGTTTTAAGTTTTTAGCTAGTTTGGGAACTACGTGAAGGAGTTGCAGCAAAAGAGGGACTATAATTACATAAGTGGCCAAAGGATGGTTTATTTGAAGCTCTTTATTGATCGTTTCTTCTCAATCATGAGAATTCAGCCATTAGAAATCCTTGGGAGTCATCTCTCCTGATTACCATGGTGGTTTGATGATCACTTGTTCAATTAATGAAGCCTTAATGAAATCCTTTCAAATTCTAGCATCTAGAGGTGGTCTATTGTTCCTTTTCTCTTTAAAATTTGTTTTAGGATTCATATGGGTTTGTAAACTCTAATTCTACTTCAAATTATAGACTTCACATGATCTTTATATTGTTATTCCATTCCTTGATCAATCTCCAATCTACAACTAGCAAATAGTTGATGGATTGGGAAGATTGTGGTTAGTTGATGGGTTTTCAACCCTTCGAATTAAATTCTTGAAATCCGTGGTCATTATTATGTTTCCAATTTGAATTTATTTCTAGATAATGAATTTCAATTCAAATCCATGATCCAATGGGTAAATTATGTTTCATGGTGAGGTTTATGGATTTTTATGCAAAACGAAGCTTCTATGAGGTTTATCGATCATCATCATTTGATGATTAATGTGACAAATTATCCTTCTAGTGTCAAAATTGATGTTTTAATGCTATGTATATTTCATAAGAGACTTCGAGCTTAGTGTTAAATCATGATTCAAGTATGAGATTCTCATAACATCTTGTTCCTAATGAAAATTGTTTTTGTATGTGTAATGGTATGTATGGAATCAAATCTATTAATAATTTGAAGCACCTATTTCTACTTTGGAATTTAAGAGTTCAATTGTGTTGAAGAAGAATCTTGATAAGACTGTGGGTGTTTAAATTTAGTCAAAGGACATGACCTATTAAGGACCCTTTTCTATGTTTATTTGAAGTGAAATAAGATTTTTACTCAATTGATTTGTACTTAAGGTTCATATGCAAGTAGGATGGGTAAATAAGAAAGATAACAACATTTGTATTCTATTGTATAGGGAACACGGCGTTTAATGTATCATGTCCAATTTTTTACTTTGTAATATGATTGTGTGTTGAGTTTAGTTCATTACTTTGGTCTTATTTCGCCTCCCTAATTCATATTAGGTTGATGAGTTGACCCATAGTGGGTATATTAGTCATTTTACAACCTTTTCATGATGATAATAGGTGTTGATTTGGAATCATAAAGCTTAGAAGAAGTTTAGTTCAAGTAAGGAACAGTTTGGTGATGCAAAGCATTGGAATAAGGTGGCTTTACTGGGAGAATATGTCCATACTATGATTTTTAATCGAAAATTTTCACATGATATTGGTTGCATATATACTATGAGTTATTTTGATGGACATTATTTTCCTTTATATGTTATGAACAATTCTATAGGTAGTAAATCTGTATTTTGTACAAAACATTTTTGGTAGAAAAAGGGTTTTCCTTTAAAGGTTGAAATCATGGTAAAAATGATTTATGATGAGATGTTGATAAGGTTTTTTATAAAAGTTTTCTTTAAAATAAAAAATCATGTTTTATGATAAAATGAAATTTTATGTTGAAAATGAAGTGTAAGATGAAATGACAATTTATGATAAAATGATTCTTTATGATGAAAATTATGCTTTATAATGAAAATGTTGAAATAATATAGAGAGTAAATCATGTTCTACATTCTAGGATGGTTTCATGTGTGAGTCTCTCATTATATCTATATGAGATTGACCATTATGATTTATAATGACAATAAATGATTTCTAGATAATCCTTACTATACACAAGTGGGATAGATATATACCCCTTTTGTGATGTTTATGTTATGTTTCATGAATATATAGCCTATAATGGGACATGGGAGATGTTTTTTTTTTGGAATATGTTCCTTCTTACATCCTTCCTAATAGTTGGGATTGGAATATGCTCCTTCATAATTATATGTTGTATGTTTAGAACACGTTCCTTCATACTCGAGCTCCTAACCATCAAATTTTATGAGATTAGACATCTTGAGAGAAACTTGGGTTTTCGGATTATTGCATATTACATAACATTAATGATGGTATCGCTTATCCCATTTTTGAATTAAGTTGATCTTTGATATTTACGTAACTAACAATTGTTAGTTTAAGGTAGTTGGTGGTTTTTGAAAGTTGATTTGTGGATTTTGGTCATTAAATCCTAAATTGTTTGAAATAGTCTTGTTAAACATAATTTGGATCATTAAATCTCAACTTATTTGAATTGTTAAAATTGATTTAGCTCATTAAACTCCAACTTATTTGAAGTGGCTTATTAAAAATGACTTGTGTTCTTAAGTACCAAACTTATTTGAATTAGTCTTGTTAAACTTGTTTTGGATCATTATATCCCAACTTATTTGAAATATTCTTGTTAAAGTTTATTTGTTTCATTTAATCCACCGTATTTGGAATCTTTCTATTAAAATAGATTTTAGAAATTAAAACCCAAATAAGTTTGAAACGGTTTTTGAGAAGATTTGGGTCATAAAACCTTACTTCTTTCGGAAATGATTTTAAAATGGATTTTTGGAGGCTAATTCGAGTAAATCTACAAATAGACCCTTGGCCGTTGATCATAATGATTTCTGACGGTCACGATTGGTTCATTGGTTTTTTGTTAATATTGGTTCTCTATAGAATATGTAAAAATCTTTTTTTTTGTCTTTTTGGGTAACAAAAGGGCAAATTCATAATTTTTACAGTTTAATATTTGCTTTCATATTTTAACACAATATATAGTTATTACATATTTAATAAAATCCATTTACAGATTAATACACACAATTCACAACTTAATACAATCTATTTTAAAATAATTCAAAATTTCAAAGAAGTCAAACTCAAACTCTACCATCACCACACATTACAACACGCTGCCGCCAATCACCTATGCTACTGTTGCAACCATCATTTCCTTCAAATCATATATGTATGTATATATAATTTTGTATTGACAGCTTAAATATTACATTCACAGTTTAATAAACATATTAATTCACTTATTTAGCGTTTTATGCAAAACAAAACATATTAATTATCTTATTTTGAGTTTAATGCAAAAAAAATATAAAACTAATACATTCTTACATATTTATACAAAACAAAAAATAAATATATTTACAAGAAAACTAATACAAACTTCATACATGAATAATTCCTATTTTAACACGAAATTTATATAACATTTGTAGCTTAATTCAATTCTCAATTTAATACCGTCAGTTCACAGTTTAATACACATGATTACCAGCTTAATACAATAAATTCATAGCTTAATGCTAAGAAATGTCATATTCTCAACTTAAAACTTTCATTTATAACTTTAGATATGGAAAATCAAATCACAAATTAATATAATCAATTCATAGCTTAATACAGTGAATTCATAATTTAATATACAAAATTCACCATTTAATATAATAAATTAATAGTTTTAAATATATAATTCACAGTTTAATACAGTTAATTCATAAGTTAATACAGTCAATTCATATCTTAATGTAGTCAATTCACATTTAATACAACAGATTCATAGTTTAATATACAAAAAGAATCCATTGACAATCATATTCTCAACCTAAAAACTTCTATATATACCTTGATATATGGAGGCTAATGGTTTTTCAAGTTTATCTTATGTAATAGTCATATTTTAAATTTAGATACTTTATTCAAAATTAGAGAAAATCATATATGTGTATATTGATTTTTTCATCTAATATTTCGAATTAGACACAAAATTAAAAAAAAATAAAAACAAATTCATTGCTTAATCAATCAATTCACTACATAATACAATCAACTTACATTTAATACACAAAATTCACGGTTTAATACAATGAAAAAAATATACATTTATAGCTATATTCTAAACTTAAAACTTATATTCCAAAAACAATATTCACAGTTTCATAAAAAAAAAAGTTTAGGACGCTCATTCAGAGTATGCACAACACAAATTCACAGTTTAATAGAGCATTTCTGGTCTCTCATTTACAGTTTAATAAAACAATTCGAGACTCTAATTTATAGTATTCATAGATTAAAACATTTTTAAGCATTTCATCAAATACCTTATGTGCACCGCATATGTAAGATCTATAAGAAACAAACAAATCACATATATAACAACCATACAAATCAGATCTGATTCAGTTATGGAACCATTACTAGCCACCATGAAATGCTTCAAAGACAACACATCTATATATGAATTGCACCAAACACATCAGATCTAAGAAATCGATTCATCTTTTGCTTCAGATTTGAAATGTTGATGGTTATTGGTGACTTTTTTGACGATCTTAGGTGAGGGGTTGGAGATGGTCGAATAGATCTGATGTGGTGGTGGAACCACCACTAGAAACCATGAAATGCTTCATACACACCAAATTTATGCTTGAATTTACACCAAAACCATAGGATTTGAGCAGATCTAACTAGACCTGGGAAATCGATGCGTATTTGGCTTCAGATCTAAAATTTTGATGGTAGTCAGTAAGTCTTACGACAGTCTGAGGTAAGGATCCGATGATTATGGAATAGACCTGATGCGGTGTGGAACCACCGGTGGCTACCATGAAATGCTTGGTACACACCAGATCTACACCTAAAATTGCACCAAACACATCATATCTGAACAGATCTAACCAGATCTGATAAATCGCTATGTTTTTTATTTATATCTGAAAGGTTGATACAGACAACATGAAGTTTTCTGGTGATTTAAAGAGGTTGGCAGTCAGAAGATAGTCGGAAGCGAAGCAGAAATCATAAATTAGAAGGTGTATAAATTTGAAGTTGACAATGATGGATGTAGATGACAATGATTGTTATAGATCTGGTGGTGGTTTGATGTTATCAGTGGCAACGATTCACCGGAGTAGTGACAATGGTGCCATCAGACGTCGTATTGTCATAGCTGGCGAAATCACACCAAAACAAAATATATGATCAGATTATAGTAATATTGTAAAATCTTAGGTTTGAAAGTGTTGGTTGCAGATCTGACGACGATGGTTCTAGATCTAAAGGCGGTGGTTCTGGATCTGAAGATATCAGTTCCAGATCTGAGACCGGCGGTACAATATCTAAACGTTATGGTATGATGCCGACAATATTCTGTTGATGGTGGTGGTGTTGATGGTGGCAGAGGTGTCTAGAGGCGGTAGGAGGCAAAAAAGAGAACATGAGAAATATATATATATATATATATATATATATATATATATATATATATATATATATATATAGAGAGAGAGAGAGAGAGAGAGAGAGAAAGAGAGAGAGAGAGAAAGAGATGAAAGTCATTGAGTTTGAATAATTGGTGATACAAATGAAATCAATCTTTATTTTGTAATATTTTTGTGTGTTTGTAGTGTAAATAATTGAATTATGTATGGCTATTATGTATTGAAGTTTAGGTGTAGAATATTCTCTTTATTAATGGTAATCATGTAATGACTTCCCCACCATACAAGAAAAGTAGAGTGGTCTAGAATACCTGCATTATTAATGGTGATGATGTAATGACTTACCCACCATACAAGAAAAAAAGTAGAGCGGTCTAGAATACTAGGTGGTCATCATGGTTTGATTAGACTTGATGATCGGTTTGGTAGGAGCATACCGGTACATATCTTATTATTAAATATATTTCCTTAACAATATTTATTTTGGATTTGATTATGCAAATTTATTTCCATGTTGCTGTATGACACGAAATCGTATGCATAGACACTACCATTTTATGATAGTGTTAATAGCTATATAATATGGAGATCGAAAGGATAGTCTATGAAATTCGAGTATCAGATGTTATCTCCATTTAGAAGAAAATTTATTTAGCCAAAAGAGGGATACAACAAGTACATTCAGATAAAATTGGACAAATTATCCAAAACTAAATTTGTCCTTGATATACCCAATACTAGTCCTAAAAACAACCAGGTTGATTTTAAGATTACACTGAAATCAATCATAAATTGAAATTGGTGTAAGATCTGGTTTCGGGCATAAAAGTTTTGGGCTTCTTGGTAAATATGAAACTCTTATTTAAAAAATTATTTAAATTTTAAAATAAATGTTTAGAATAAGTAATTAAAATGATAAAAAAAAAGGATAAAAAACATAATGATAATAAATCTTGTCACTAGTCGATATTTGAAAATTTGATAGAGTCTTAGTGTAAAAAGAATATTTTTAATAATGAGGGGTGAAAAGTGGCAAGTTGGAGAAACTTGTGTTTGACTAAGAAATTGACCAATTAAGTGTTCAATACTAAGTTTTTATAGCTTAATATAAGGAAGCACCATATATGAGTTATTTTAAGTTTTTAGCTAGTTTGGGAACTATGTGAAGGAGTTGTAGCAAAGGACTATAATCACATAAGTGGCCAAAGTATAGTTTATTTGAAGCACTTTATTCATTATTTCTTCTCAGTCATGAAAATCTTCCATTAGAAATCCTTGGGAGTCATCTCTCCTCATTACCATGGTGGGTTGATGATCACTAGTTCAATTGATCAAGTTCTAGCATCTAGAGGTAGTCTATTGTTCCTTTTCTCTTTAAAATTTGTTTTACGATTCACATGGGTATGTAAATTCTAATTCTACTTCAGAGTATAGAGTTCACATGATCTTTGTATTGCTATTCCATTCCTTGATCAATCTTGAATCTACAACTAGCTAATAGTTGATAGATTAGGAAGATTGAGGTCAGTTGATGGGTTTTCAAACCCTAGAGTTCACATCTTGAAGATCGTGGTCATTATTATATTCCCAATTTTAATTTATGTGTAGATCATGAATTTTAATTCAAATCCATGATCCAATTGGCAAATTATGTCTCATGGTGAGATTTATGGATTTTTCTACAAAACCTAGCTTCTATGAGTTTTATTTATGGATTTCATATCTAATTAATATAGATCGTCATCATTTGATGACTAAGGTGACAATTATTCTTCTAGTGTCAAAATTGATGTTTTAATGGTATGTTGATTTTATAAGAGACTGGGAGCTTAGGTTTAAGTCATGATTTGAGTCTGAGATTCTCATAACATCTTGTTCCTAATGAAAATTGCTTTTGTATGTGTATTGGTATGTATGGAATCAAATCTATTAATAATTTGAAGCAACTCTTTCTCCTTTGGAATTTAGGTGTTTAATTATCTTTGAGATGAATCTTGATAAGACTGTGGGTGTTTGAAATTTAATCCAAGGACATGACCTATCAGGGATCCTTTATTATGTTTATTTGAAGTGAAATAAGATCTTGAGTCAACTGATTCGTACTTAAGGTTCATATGCAAGTAGGATGGGTAAATGAAAAAGAAACCAACATTTGTAATCTATTGTACAGGGAACATGAAGTTTAATGTGTCATGTCCAATTTTTTACTTTGTTATTTGACTGTGTGTCGAGTTTGGTTCATTACTTTGGTCTCATTTGGCTTTACTAATTCATATCAGGTTCATGAGTTGACCCGTAGTGGGTATATTAGTCTTTTTACAAACCTATCATGATGATATTAGGTGTTGATTTGGAATCATAAAGCTTGGAAGATGTTTAGTTCAAGTAAGGAAGAGTTTGGTGATGCAAAACATTGGAATAAGGTGAGTTTACTTTGAGAATATGTCCGTAGTATGGTTTTTAATCGAAATTTTTCACATGATATTGGTTGCATATATACTATGAGTTATTTTGATGGACATTACTTGCCTTTATATGTTATGTGAATTTCTATAGGTTCTAAATGTGTATTTTGTACAAAACATTTTTGGTAGAAAAAGGGTTTTCCTTTAAAGGTTGAAATCATGGTAAAAATGATTTATGATGAGATGTTGATAAGTTGTTTTATAAAAGTTTTCTTTAAAATAAAAAATGATGTTTTATGATGAAATGAAATTTTATGTTGAAAATGAAGTGTATGATGAAATGATAATTTATGATAAAATGATTCTTTATGATGAAAATAATGCTTTAATAGAAAATGATGAAATGATATAGAGAGTAAAACATGTTCATACATTCTAGGATGGTTTCATGTGTGATTCTGTCATTATATCTATATGAGATTGACCATTATGATTTATAATGACAATGAATGATTTCTAGTCAATCCTTACTATACCCAAGTGGGATAGATATATACTCCTTTTGTGATGTTTATGTGATGGTTCATGAATACATAGCCTATAATGGTACTTGGGAGATGTTTTTGTGGAGTATGTTTCTTCTTACATCCTTCTTAATAGTTGGGTTTGAAATATGCTCCTTCATAATTATATGTTGTATGTTTAGAACACGTTCCTTCATACTTAAGCTCCTAACCATCAAATTTATGAGATTAGACTTCTTGAGAGAAACTTGGGTTTTCGGATTATAATATATTACATAACATTAATGATGGTGTCACTTATCCCATTTTTGAATTAAGTTGATCTTTGATATTTAGTTAACTAATAATTGTTAGTTTAAGGTAGTTGGTGGTTTTTGAAAGTTGATTTTTGGATTTTGGTCATTAAATCCTAACTTGTTTGAAATAGTCTTGTTAAACATGATTTGGATCATTAAATCTCAACTTATTTGAATGTTTAAACTTGATTTAGCTCATTAAAATCCAACTTATTTGTATTGTTCTTATTAAAAATGACTTGGGTTGGTAAGTCCCAAACATGTTTGAAATAGTCTTTTTAAACTTGTTTTGGGTCATTAAATCCCAACTTATTTGAAATAGTCTTGTTAAAGTTTAATTGTTTCATTTAATCCTACCTTATTTGGAATCTTTCTATTAAATTTGATTTCGAAAGTTAAATCCCAATAAGTTTGAAACGGTTTTTTTATAAGATTTGGTTCATAAAACCTTACATCTTTCGGAAATGATTTTAAAATGGGTTTTTGGAGGCCAATTCGAGTAAGTTCGATTTCTATATTCTTACTCAAAAGGAATCCGTCTCGAGTATTCTCACTAGACAAATTCACTACCAATTAATTTTGACATATGCTCAGGTTGAATATTGAGTCGATTACCGGAAGACCGTAGCTTGAATTTTATAAAATACCAAAGCTTTTGTGATGAGCTTGAACAAGTGTTATGATATGTTTATTGTTAACAACCTCGCTATTTGCAAAGTTAATTATAGGTTTTAAGTAAATTGAAACCATATTTTTCCGCAACTATTTATGATGGAGTTTTTAAAAATATAATTTATTTCTTAACTAAGTTTTCAAATAGATCTTGACGAAAGGTGTTACAATTGTCTTTAGTCGTAAGGTCATAAATTTGATCCGGCTTATTATTCGACTGAGATCGGTCCTAAATGTTCTATATTACTGTATTTTTTAATATTGCACATTAAAAGTACTCATATCACCCATCTATATTTTCTCGATAATAATGAAATTTTATAACTAAACATAATGAATGTGTTCATTATCTATAAGATCAATACCATGATTTGAGAAATAACAAAACATTATAAATGCTTCTATCACTTTTTGATGTCCTCAAAATTAGTTAAATCATCAAATAAATATTTTTCGAACGATATAGTGAGAGTTCAACTTGGAAGGAAAAAACTTTATCTTTCATAGGTTGACTTTCTTTGATCAAATTAACACTTAATAGCCTCCCCAATTATTATTTTTTTCAAAGCCCCAAGTGGAATCATCGATAAACTTGAAAAAATGAGAAGGAAGTTCTTATGGAGTGGGAGTGATACCGGTTGAAAGATACATTGGGTATCATGGTCGAAAGTTGTTGCATCCAAAAAAAACGGAGGGCTTGGAGTAGGGACATTAAAAGCTCAAAATATTTCTCTACTCGCGAAATGGTGGTGGTGACTTAACAAGCATCCGTAACTTAAAACGCATGCCCGTAACGAATATTGCAAAAATCTCGTTGGTTGGTGTATGGAGCAACATTGCCAAAGCCATCAAAACTCTCCCTGAATTTGATATTAATTATCATGAGTTGTTTACGTTAATTCCTAGATCAGCTAAGCTATGCTTAGTTTCTGACAGAATTAATAGTTTTGGGTTCTCATGGAGGTGGAAGATGCAAGTTATGGATGAGTAAATCGCAAATGATCTGGGAAATTTGTGCTTAATGATTTAGGAGGTTAATACTAAACCTATGCATAATGGATTTCGTTTCACCCTCACCTCCAATGGAAATTACTCAGTTAGCACTCTTCATAATAAAATTGATAGAAATATTAGCCCTCACATTGGTATAAAGATAAACTGGTCAAAGGTAATTCCCCTCAAAATTCGTTGTTTTGCTCAGAGAGCAACTTTGGATAGACTTCCATTGGCAACAAACTTGATGGCTAGAGGTATCAATGTATAATTAAATATCTGCTCTGTATGTAATATTGATCAGGAATCCGGTTATCACTTAGTGATCAGTTGCGGCGTGGATAAGGAGGCTCGGGAATGGATACTAAGATGGTGTGGTGTATCGAATACTCATTTTGATAAGGTTGCGAACTTCCTTAACTTTGTTGCTACATGGGGAAATTGTCCACGAAAGAAAGAGAGGCTGATTGCGGTGTGTTACGCTCTTCTATGGTGTTTATGGTTGGTTAGGAACAATTTGGTTTTAAAGAAAATACACACAAACCCTACAAGGATTGCTGACGAGGTTATCTCCGAAACTTATTTATGGCTCAAATTCAGAATAAAGATGATGGAATGTAGGTGGATCGAATGGAGTATTTCCCCATTATATTAATTATTTTGTAATCCTCATTTTGCTATTGTACTCTGCCCATGATTTAATTACTTGCTCATCACGTGGCTTTTATTTTTCATATATATATATATATATATATATATATATATATATATATATAAGGTTAGGTTATTTTGTTTTCACTATCTATTGTGTGCATGTACGATTGGTTCTAGACCAATCATTTTAGTTATTTTAAGAAAGTAATTAATGCATATTACATGTTGAAGATATAATGGATGTTAATTCCATCTTCGACATTTAATATGCATTAATTACTTTCTTAAAATAACTAAAATGATTGGTCCAGAATCAATCATACATGCACACAATAGGTAGTGAAAACATTTGAACCTAACTCTCTCTCTCTCTCTCTCTCTCTCTCTATATCATAAATATATATATATATATATATATATATATATATATATATATATAGGGAAAAGTTCAATAGAGAACCATCATCATAGGTTCTTCAAGGAACCAAATCTTTTTTTCAATTTGTAGAGCTTATTCTTTGTCAAAAAAAAATCTAAAAATATCTAAATTCATATATTAGCATTGTGAATGTGAAAAATATTTTTCGGATTCACCGTGTGAATCCGGATTCACGTTGTGAATTTTCAAAGATTCACATTGTGAATTTTCAAAGATTCACATTGTGAATTTGACGTAAAAAAAATAAATTCGAATTTTATATCATTGGAAAAAGGATAAAAAGTTATGAATTTCTGTATTTTTAGTTTTTTTTTTGATAAATATAAAAGTTGAAAAAAATGATTGGTTCCTTGGTTAATTATAGTTCTCTATTGAACCTCACCATATATATATATATATATATATATATATATATATATATATATATATATAATTGCAGTTTCCAAAAAAAGATATAGCGAGAGTTAAATCATGTAGTAAGTATTGATTTCATATACATATATATATATATATATATATATATATATATATATATATATATATATATATATTTATATTCTTAGAATTATGTTATCTTGTGAATTATATAACAACAAGGTCTATACTTGCATATTGTATATGATTAAAAAATATAATTAAAAAAAATTATAGAATACATATGACCTATAATGGAGCCATTGCTAAAATGCCATATTCTTAAAATGATGTTATCTTGTGAATTATATAACAACTCCAATTCTTCTTTTGTCAAAGGACCAAATAGAGTAGAAACATATACAATTCATGAAGCAAGTGAAATCACTCTACCTCAACATGCCTTTCAATGAAGCCATTGCTAAAATGCCAAAGTATCCAAAATTTCTCAAAGATCTCATCACCAATCACAAGGATTTAGAGAAAGCTTATAATATAGTTCTTAACGAGCATTATTCAACGGAAATCATGCACGATATTCCAACAAAAATGAGGGATATGGGTAGTTTGACCATACCATGCGAATTTGAATTTATGTTTCTAGATATGAAAGAGGATGAAGATCTGCCTATTATCCTAGGAAGACATTTCCTTAGTATCGCTCGAGTTCTAGTAGGCATCCATGATTCCACGCTTACTTTAAGAGTGGGGTAATATGAAATCACCTTTAGAATCATGTAACATCCCAAAAATTAAGGCCAAAATTTATTTGTAATTATAATAAAACCATCATTCAAAACATGCTAAAAAACCATGATAAAATTAGAGTATGATCAAATCATCCAAATACATCAGAGTCGAATAAAAAACGGAACGATATGGTGTGTGCGATGTCATCACCCCGAGCTCTTCCCCTTGGATCTGGAAGTATCTAAAACATAATGGGCCCCACCTGGTATACTTATAAACACATAAGCACATATCAAACATATAATGGGCCCCAACTGGTATACATATAAACAGATGCAAGAATCACAAAGATAAATAGCACACAGTATAGTCATCAGGCCCCGCCAAGCATCGGGCCCTGTCCGGTATACATATAAACACATAACATAGGCAAGAGTCACGCAGACAACTAGCATCCTGATCATAACAAACCATGGGTCAGCATTGTTGCCTTCGACCCGTCAACCACATTGAGGAAACTCGCCTCAACCTGCTGAATCTCTTAGATAATAATCAAAATAATGATCCGGAAAAATCCCCATGCTAACACCATCAACTAATATCCAATCATAAATTAGGTTACAACCCATAATTAGGATCCTAGTCTAACTGTCCAATACTCATGGTAAAACACCATTTCACACCTTCCTAACTTGCCCCAAAACCGGGGCCCAAGCCAATACCACCAAAAAGTCTAATATGGACCAAAGCTCTAAAAGATTCCAAAAACCCATTATGGGACTAAAAACAGAAAGGCCCAAATCCCAACAATGGCTTAAAGTCAGAAGGGTCGATGGTCCATTAAGGCCCAAACTCTCAAAGCCCAAAAATGACTCAAAGTCACAAAAGCCCAATCCAGGCCTGTACACCACGTGTACCAGATGTTTGCCTAAAGTACTAGTTTACATGCATATCACGGACACGGGTACATATGCGCAACGTACCCTTGAGTACGCCCAACGTATGTACTTATTAAGCAATTTTTCCTTAAGTTATTTATACTTGCATTCCAATATCCAAATTTCAAATCCAAGTCTAAATGGACGTCTTAATCCATAAATTCGTGAACATGGAGCATTTGCATGGCTCCAAAGGACCAAAACCTCTCTTTTAGCATTCTACTAACACCATAAAGTCCTAAACACATGCATGGTTGATCCACAGCCATCAAGAAGCTAACTTTATGGACTAAGGAGCTCAGAAACATCAAGAAAAACAACTCTTAACTCTTGGAGAGGAAGGAATCCACTAAATCTCATAATATAACCCAAAAGGGACCAAAACTTGATAAAGACTAGATCTAAGTAAACAAGGAGAAAGTTCCAAGATTTATACCTCAATGAAGCTGGAAATGATGTGAAAAATCTGGATCAACAAGTTCCATTTGATAAAAGCTCCTTCTTCCAAGCTCCTCTTCTTCAACTTCCACCAACACAACACTAAAACACACACTCAAGAGGGTCAAATCTCTTCAAGGAAGGCTAGGGTTTTGAAATGGCACTCTAAGGGCAATGGTGGATTGGCAATGAGAGAATAAGAGGTCATAATGTTTATTAAATAAGGTTTAAACCCTAAAATTTAGGGTTTGTCCCCTACATCCGTACACCCAGTGTACTCCAACTTTTCCAAAGTTGGCCAAACTACCCCTTAGGGACCAAATATGCAAAACATTTACACACCAAGGGTAAAAATGAAAAGTACCTTGAATCGAGTGTTACAAATCTACCCCACTTGAATTAGACTTCGTCCTCAAAGTCCGCTGCCACAAATAACTCTGGGTTATGCTCCCTCATCTCGTCCTCGAGCTCCTATTTCCATTTTGAACCCTTGTAGTGCTACCACTGGACTTTTACCAACTCAACAACCTTGTTCCTTAAAATTTTTGTCTTCCGGTTAAGGATCATCATCTCGTCCTCGAGCTCCTATTTCCATTTTGAACCCTTGTAGTGCTACCACTAGACGATCATCCACCTGGATATCCTCTAATGGAACCACCGTAGAATTATCAACCAAACACTTCCGCAACTGGGAGACGTGAAACGTGATATGGATCTGACTAAGCTACTTGGGAAGATCCACACGATAAGTAGCCCGGGCCACCTGGGCCAAAACACTAAAAGGACCGATGCACCTGGGGCCCAACTTTCCCCTCTTCCTAAATCAAATGACATCCTTCTAAGGTGACACCTTTAGGATAACCATGTCCCTAACCTGGAACTCCAGGTCAGATTGGCGCTTGTTGACATAGCTCTTCTGCCAACTCTAGGTCTGATCAAAAATCATACCCCTAATGGTGAACAAATCATTGATCCCTTAATGGAAAAACAAGCACCTTACTGCTATAACTTTTCCTAAACTCCACATAGGTTGGGCCATCTCGAAACATAACCACTAGGACCATATACTGCAATCCGAACTGAAAAACGTCCATTTGGTCCTGAAGTATCCCACTAAACCCTTAGACATGCATATTATTTAACCATAAATTGATGATGAAAAGATCTTTCATATACCAAGACGAATCTCATTGTGCTTCCCACCCTTTTTCCATCCCGATACATGAACCATAACCCAAAATCTGAAGATTTACACTTACATTTTATCCAAAATATTCTGATTCCACAACGACTTTCCACTAAACTGAGATATACAATCCCCAATCTACCAATGTAACTAACAGTCTCACACCTAGTCCAATCACCAGGCTCCTACTAAGAGTCTGACTGATAAAGGCTACCCTAGCCTATACATTATAAAGCACTTTTTCCTTAAGTGCTTTTTTCTTGCATTCCAATATCCAAATTTAAGATCCAAGTCTAAATGGACGTCTTAATCAATAAAGTCGTGAACTTGGTGCCTTTGTATGGCTCAAAAGGACCGAAACCTCACTTTTATCATTCTACTAACACCAAAAAGACCTAAACACATGCATGGTTGATTAAAAACTATCAAGATGCCATATTTATTGACTATGGATCTCAGCAACATCAAAAAAATCAACCCCTAACTCCTCTTCTTCAACTTTCACCAACACACATTGAAGAGGTCCAATTCTCTTCAAGGAAGGCTACGGTTTCGAAATGGCACTCTAAGGGAAATGGTGGCTGGGAAATGAGAGAATAAGGGGTCATGATGTTGTTTAAATAGAGTCCAAACCCTAAAATTTAGGGTTTGTCCCCTGTATGGGTACGCCCAACATACAAGGAGTACGCCCAAGTTGGCAAAACATCCTCTAGGAAAAATGCTCTAGGGACCAAATATGTAAAACATTTACTTACCAAGGGTTCAAATAAAAAGTACCTTGAATCGAGTGTTAAAAATCAACGAAAATGATAAGAATTCACAAGCAAGCAAGGATGTGGTGTTTTACATCGATAATGATGATGACGTGATACAAAAAGAAGAAGGTGAAGATTGCAATGATCTCTTGGAGTTGGAAAAGCTGATGGAGGATGAGATGTAAGAGTGGATTGAGCTTAAACAAGAGGAGAAACACACAAAGCCTCAAGCTTTAGTTTCGATCATTTGGGGTGCCAAGTTTTCACCTTTTCTAAGCCTAAAGTAGAATTAGAAGAGGAAAATGAAGATAAAGCAGCCAACTATGAGATCAAGGAAAATGTGATCAATGAGACAATAGTTGACGAGAAATATGAAGAAATTAAGGAGCCCGATAAAGGAAAGAAGTTGGATGCAACTAAAATGAGTCGTGGATTCAAGCGAAAACACAAGGAAAGAACGAGCTCGAAAAAGAAGGAGAACACGAAAAAAACAAACAAAATATGAGTGGTTGGTTATAAGATAAAACGGCTCGAGATGATATTGAACAGGGAGATTCCACTCCCAACCACAACAACATAGAGAAGAAAGGAGTTTGGCTCACGAATCCTACAAAAGAAGTTCTTTTGGGAGGAAACCCGGGGGTGAGCAAACATGTTTGTGTTACATTTAATTAATTTTTTTCAAAAGAAAAAAACGGGTTTTAAAATACACAAAAACAACGAGGTGGTCCTCATATGGCCACGTTGTGTCACTTGCTTTTGTCCCGATTGAAAACTCTCATTTTTAAACAACGAGGGGCGCCTGACTTACCCAGGTCAAACCATTCTGGGGTGTTTGACGTACCCAGGTCAAGCCATTTTGGGGTGCTTGACGTACCCGTCGGTCTATTTCACCCGACTACTGGGACTATTTCACCCCTACTACTACCACATAATCACATAGCATAACATAATATACTGTCAGCCAATTCTGGGGAGTGTAACTTACCCATGTCAAGCCATAATGGGGTGCTTGACATACCCGTCGATCTATTTCACCTGACAATCGGGGACTATTTCACCCCTACTACTACCGCATAAACACATATCATATAAGCACATAACATAACAAGTAACAACAAACCTAGATGAATATCACAAAGACAATCATCTAACATCCAACTCCTACTACTGGGCCGACATTGTAGCCGTAGACCCACTGCTACTGGAAGGTAACTCACCTCGAACAAGTAGATGTTGATAATCCATGTGGGAAGTCTCTGCTTGCTGCTGCTCCGGAAATCCCCTGGCTACAATCCCCACAAAACAGTTAGTCAGAAACTGACATCTACTCTTAGGGTAAAATGACTATTTTACCTCCAATCAAGTCCAAGTCAAAGTCAAATTCAAGTTGACCCGACTCGCCGAGTTGGGCCGCCAACTCGTCGAGTCCCTATCCCTTTATACGACCTCATCCATGACTCGAATCGTCGAGTTTGGCAATGACTCAACGAGTTCCTCTTCTGTAAGAACATCGAATGATCCTTCATCTGACTCGCCGAGTTGTATGAACAACTCGTCGAGTTCACCTTCATCTGATGAACAAGTCCTAACCTCGACTCGCCAAGTTGTATGAATAAATCGTCGAGTTCATCTTCAATCTTAATGAGATTGCCTTGGACTCGCCGAGTCTGTTCTAGCACTCGTCGAGTCCCATGAACTCCAGGTCTAAAACTAAGTCCAATGTGCTGGGTCACTCCTTCTGTCCTGCTACCACCCTTCCGACACCCAACTAAGTTTTTTTGACCCATAACAGATATGGGACACAAAGCCTTGGACTCGTCGGGTCCCAAGAACGGACTCGCCGAGTCGATAACGTCCACACTCAAAATCCTCGATTTCTGATGTACAACACTTGACCAAATGGTAGATCCAAGCCCCTAAGCTCGATCTAGCACGTAAAGTTACAAACTTTACGTGCATGCATGGAAGAATGAGCCCAATGTCTCAAAAGGAACTCCCAACATGCATGAGGCTTTCCATGGGTTCTAAAACAATTGCTTTCTGCCTTAGGGTCCCTCAGTAACCCTGGATCCGAAGCCCTAGCTCTCAACCATGCTTGCAATCATTCTTGGTAGCCAAATCGGCTCTTAGAAGCCCTAACTTCCTTCAAGAATAGATCTATAATAATAATAATGAGCAAGGTGTAAGCTTTATACCTCAAATGCACTATGGAAGATGCTCAAACTCGGATCCCTCTAGCCTCTTCTTGTTTCTTCAAGCTTTTCCTTCCTTTCTTAGATCACAAAAGCACCAAAATCACTCAAAAGGCCTTAGATCTTCAATCACACGATTGGGGTTCGCTTTGGGGGTCTTCTGGGATCAAATGGGACGATGGTGACTGAATGAGATGTTTAAATAGGATGCAAACCCTCGGATTAGGGTTTTTGTCCAGCCAGGGCCTACTCGTCGAGTCAGGGACCTGACTCGCCGAGTCCATCACTAAAATCCCACGTCCGGTCCCGCTTCTACTCGGCGAGTTGGTCCTTCAACTCGCCGAGTCCAAGGCCAAAATGCAAAACACTTAGATAAAAAAATAAAAAGAATTACGTACCAAGAACCTGGTGCTACATTGTTTCATTACTTACAATAGGCGGTTTGAATGGCTCTACAATTGGGATTTTATTGTGTTGCATACTATCGATTGGGACTGGCAAAAAAAATGGGGATGGCGAGACGAATTGAGCCATATTTGACAAAGGTATTCCATGGGAATGGTTATTCAATGACACAAAATGGGTGGATGATCTGGTTTATGATAATTGAACCGATTTGTAGGGAGATTTGTGTGGAATTTTTTGCAACAGTCGCCTTCGAAGAATTTTCTTTGGATCTTAATTATTGGTAGGCACTCACCTTTAGGCTAGGAGGACAGTATTTGGAATACATTTAAGCTGAGATTGCTTGGAGTTGGGAATTATTAGTCGCAAAAAAGTTGTATTTGAGAATTTTACCACATTTTTAGAGGTCGGGATTCAAGATTTTACAGTTGGAGTTCAGAATTATGAATTTTGGAGTACTATTGACAACAATTTTTATGATCTGGGGTCGTCACAAGCAATCCAAATCCAGTCTCCTATCCAGTGTTTTCTCTGTTGTCTCATTACTTTTAGTGTTAATCACAAACGACATTGAGACAAAGTTCCTACCTTGAATCTTTTCTACTTATGGAGTATCATTACACCCGGGGTATTTTGCAACATCCCATATGCTATCGCTTGATTCTTATCCGAAACAGTTGTGAAATCAAGAGCGGGAAGTCCTATATGTGGGGGACATTTTGTAACATGACTTCCAAAATCTTACGAAATTATACACCTGACTACGCTTCAAACGTTGACACTTATTCATGGTCAACGTCTCATGGTGGGAAAATTGGAGACCATGCGACTTGTGGTCGATGTTGGGGTGGATTTGCAATATCAGAAGATGATTCGGAGGTACCAATAAGAGGAGTGAAGGATCCAGTACCACAACTTCGCAGAAACAGTAGTAGACTTGTAAAGACACTGACTCAGGAGCCCATTAGAGACATACCCAACGGAGTGGTCCCCCTATCGATCCTTTTTTATTACGGGTCGAGGAGCATTTGGATAATGTGAGAGGTGGTGTCTCTAATATCGGAACTTTAATTGATATTATGTTTTCCCATATGGGACTTCTTAGGCTGGAACACATGCCACAACAATTTCCATATACCAACATGGCAACAATTTCCATATACCAACATGGCAAGAGTTTCGACTACTTTTTATTAAGTCTGGTGTGATTTTATTTTGATTGTAACCGAATGAATTTTCCTTTGTATTACTCTCGTTTTGTTTTGGTCTCATAAAATATATATTAGAAAGTTTGCATTAAGTTCAACGTATAGGCTAAGAAAGATGTCAACGATTGTTATCGAGAGTCACGACAATTAATAAGTGTGGGGCGTGATTTTTGTGTACAAGAGGATTTTGATCAAACATGTGTTGTAACAACTTTAATTATGGCAGATGGAGTATTGAAGTAAGTGAAATGTGTGAATAAAGCATCGTTTGATCATAATTTTTGCACCCAAGATTTTTCAGAAGCCCCAGAAACCACAACATGGTGTTACGATTGCCATGTCGTGGTGCTTATTTTGATCGCGGTTAGTTCCTGCATTATCTTCGTACCACAGCCTAGTCATTATCATACCATAACGTGGATGATGCACATTACCATTTCTCCAATTTTATGAAGTCTGCTTATTGGTACATTTTATCTGGTCGTTACTGTAGTGCTTCTGTCCAGTTCCAACTAATATCGAGATGTCAATGTCAACCCACAACAATTAAGTTGATCTTGCCACTACTACCCATAGGAGTCTGATCCTTTTTTCTCCCTTTTAGATTTTATATGTTTTTAATTGTTTTATGCATACAATGAGGAAATTATATAAAATAAGTGTGGGGTAGGGGTTGAAAAAGTTTGCAAGCATACTTGATTAAAAAAATGAAAAAGCTAGATTAAAAAAAGAAAAAATATTGTAAATATTATGATATGAAAATGGTCGAATTTAGAAAAATCTAGAAAATTTAAAATTTTCTATTATTATGTTAAAACTAAGTTTGCTAGTGGTATGTGGGATTATTTTATGTGAATTTAAAGGTTTTGTTTAGCTAATATGTAATAGTATATTTGTGGTTTCCAAGTTCTAATGAAATCATGAGACAAAAATGCAAACTTGTGTAGTTTGAGGGACATAAAAAGTTTTGCATCGTGTACACAAATATATCCATGAAAACTTATGCAGTCATTGCACTCTAGATAGATATCTTTAATCAATAAAGGTTGATATTAAATTTTTTAGCTTAAACATATAATTTTCTTTTAGGTATTTAGTTGAGGGAAACAAATGAGTTATGAAAAAAAAGTTATGAAAAAAAAAAAAAAGTTGTCAAAACTTTGTTGAATAAAAGTTGCCAAAGAATGCAGATCTTGAAGAAAATGAAGAATAATGCAAAATAATGGCTTATGAGTTGTAATTTTTCTTTCTAGGTTATTTTATCATAAGTATGATTGGATTATTTAACAAAAATATCTTGAGGTTAAGAAAGTTTTATGAGAATGTATTCGGAGGGATGCAGAAATGAATGTTGCACAAAATAAGTGGGGAACCGTTATGAGGAATGTGAGTATTTAGGACTTGGTATGTACTTAGGAATATTGACACAAATATATGCATTGACGTAAAACATAATGGATGAATATCATTGGTGGGTAAAAGGTTTAATGTATGTTGATAATCAAATTAGTTTTGCCCGGGGACAAACAAAAGACAAGTGTGGGGTATTTTGATATTCCTATATAGTCATTTATTATGTGCAATATTTAAGTATATTTAGCTACATTTTAGTGACATATAAAGATATTCGGTAATTATTACGTTTAAAACCTATTTTGTAGCGGAAAATACAATCATAAGGAAAAAGGCGAAAAATTGTTATGCTTAAGGATAAGGACTTGAACCATTCATCGAATAGAAGAATTTGTGTGCAAAAGTGTCAGCCACATCATGGTCATATGCATGCCACGAAATGGTGACGTGTCATGAAGTAGAAGGTTCTCGGATGATCTACATGTATAACATGGAGGCTACATAAAGGATTTTTCCACCATGACGTGGTGATCCATTAACCACGACATGGTGGTGTGCTTTAGGAAACTTATATAAATGATTACTAGGTCAGAATTTGAAGGATTTCTACAATTATTTGCACTTTTTGATGACCAAACCCCTCTTAGAAACCCCAAGAAGTCCAAAGAGTGATTGAAGAACAAGAATTGAAGAGATCGAGAGTTAAACGTGATTAATCATTTGGTTTGCTTTGTTTCAGTCATGTGTTTCAAAGAGGTTTTTTTAATTTTTTTTTGTTATAATTAAGGGATAAAATCCATTGCTTTCGTTTAGCATAAATGAACCTTTATAGATTTCTATTTATATGAATTTATTTATGTTGGTTTTAATTGTTTTTGATACATCAACAACCTAGCATATTGAAGTTCAGATTTTTATCACTTATTTGCAAGCTATTGTCGTTAGATGACCATTCCAATTGCATGAGCTTGATATTTAGTCATTTACGACCATTAAATAGTTTGATCTAGAGATTAAACAGATCCTAGGGCTAGGTGGTAAGAGTTAGCGGTTATAATTGTGTTATAGAGCATTAAATATCCATGTTATGTGCTTAATTTATTAACATGATCATAGATAATAAAATCACTAAATCTTGTTATTCATAGTCCGAAAATATTAAAATCAATTTATTTTCACTTGTTGCATAATCATTGTAATAGTAGTTTATAGATTGATAAATGCTAGGAAATCGGAACGAGATAACTAGTAACTTAGAATTCGGTAACCATTAAATAATCCATTGCATAAGAAATCAACCATAAGGTAAAGGTGATTTAAAGCTAAACGAAAGTGCTCCTTAATCTTGATTTAAAACTGTTTTTTGTTTCCTTGCTTTAGTTAAAGTAAATATAATTAGTTTAATTGTTTAAGTTGATGAATTAAGTTTTTCTAAACTTGTAAAATCAGATACCCCTCCCCCCAATTTATAGTATTTTCTTTAGTTTAAGTAGTAGCAATAGCTTATAATTAAAATTGTATGCGTTCCCCTAGAGTTCGACACCCTTCTTACCTTTACTATACTATTATTCGACTAGGTACACTGTCTATTTGTATTTAGCTGGTTTAGATTTAACGACTTATAAATTTAAAAATATTAGTGAAAATAAACACATCGAACTATAATCCTAAGGCTTAGTAATTAATCATAACACTCACCAATTCTATAGATCATATAAAATTTTCATCTCACACATACACATCAAATAGTAATTACATATAACTGAACACATAACGTATATGCTAGCACACATAACCCTAATAACTAGATTCCCTTTCTGAGTGGATTTTATCTAGTTGACCTAACAATGATCACTTCCCTTTCTAAGAGGATTTTTGTGATCTTACATCCTTTTAATTCATTTATATTCTTTTTTTGAGAGGCTTTTCTCTAGTTGACTTAACATTGATCACTTCCCTTTCTAAGAGACTTTTTGTCATCTTACATATAACACATAGTCCATATAATAAGTAAATTCATGAGAACTCACCTGAACAATCGACAAGATGAGATCCACGAGCCAAGCTAGTGGCATCGAGTCTTCCTTAAATCGATACACAATACATAACCTTAATTTAATAATTAAGGAAAAGTTTTTATGCACATTTCTTCATCGATTCTAGGTCTAAATAAAAGTTGTTCAAGCTACAAAAGATCATTTTTCCCCTCAAGAACTCCAACCAACACAGTTGATTAAAAGTCAAACTTGGTCAAACATCAGCGGCAGTGGTCAACGCATTGCAACCCAGTTGTTTGTCCCATCATGAAGATGCAAAAACAAAACAGTCATGAAGCCTCCTTTACCTCCAAGTCGTGTCATGCACTTGGCCGCACTGCAGTTCCCCTGGCAGAACACTAAGTCATTAAGCACTTAATCCTTATAGATCAAGGCTCACAATGTAACATCCCAAAAACCAAGGTAAATTTGTTTTTTTTTTAATTTTTTCAAAAGGTAATAAAGCCATTTTCATAAATCAAACATCATCAAATTAATTTTTTTCACCACACAAAATCAAAATCAAAGTATCAAATCATGAAATCTCTCAAAAATAGGAAAAACTACTAGATTGTGTATATAATTATATTTGCCTTCCCCGATCATTTGAAGTACCTGAAACATTTAATATATAACTATAAGCCAAAGCTTAGTGAGTGCCCCAAAGTATCCATACAACACAACACATTTAACAAATAAAACAATTGTGGGTTATCAGCAACCTTGAGTTATCAACAACTCAATTACAACAATTTGGGTTATCAGCGACCCCGAAATATCACCAGCTCACATACATCAAATTAGCTTATCATCAACCCCGAGCTATCAACATCCCACATACAACATATATTATAAAGAACACAGTGAGAAAATCATCTCACAAACAAAACATAAAACCTCTATAACTCAAAACACATGAAGGCATGCACAACAACCACCTAAACATGTATTTAAAGGTCAAATCCCAGCCTCGGACCTAAAACCCTAAAGTTTGACATAAATTCAACTTATTCAAAGGTCAGCAGTCCACAGTCAAAGTCAACAATCGAGTCATTGCGTCGTGGCCAAATCCTAAAACAACTTAATGGGCTAAGCACTTAACCCTTAATCTTTAGAGCTCAAAACCGTATATCTGATTCTTTTAAGGTATTAGTGGATAGAGTTTCCAACTTTATCCATTAGGACATCCCAATAAGTAAATATCTAAAACCCTAAGTTGATAATGTTTATTCGAATGGTACAGACTCAAGGCTAGCGCATGCAATACTCTTTTCTTTCAACCAAACTAGTCTAGAAACCAACAAATGCACTCAAGGTTCTAGAGTTCACTTAAAATCATATAACATAGACTTTTTGGGACAAAAAGCTTATAAAGGAGTCAAAGTCTATATCTGTTGAAAGATCATCAAGTTAGGAGATTTATACCTCAAATGGACCGGAAACTTGATGGAAAATCTAGATCTAAGCTAGACCTTTGCTTCCTTGCACCAAGAGGAAGCTTCATTTACCTCAACCTTCACAAAAATTTGGGAATAAGATTAAAATCAAGTATAGAAGTAAGGGTTTAGGAGGATAACTTTCACATAGGCCGGAGCTACTAAATGATCCTTTAAATATGGCTCATACCCTGGGATCTAGGGTTTTGAACCACAACAGCCACCGTATGGTGGCGAATACGTTGCCACGCCACGGTCGGAGAGAATGCATGTCCAAAAATTAATGATGCGGACGCGTCATGGTGATCCTCCACCATCATGTCGCGGTCAGCCAATACTCCAAAACTTTTAAAATTAAAATAATTACCCCAAAAGAATAAAAACTGAAACAAATATTACACATAACATCAAATCTGATTCTTCTAAATGACTTAATGGATAAAGTTTCCAACTTTATCCATCTTAATGGTAAAATCCAACTAGATTCATAACCCTAACTTGATTTACTCCATAAAACGTTATCAACCTTTACATGGATGATCAAGAACACAAACATTGACATTTTTTGCATCATAAAGATTAGAGACCTGCTCATTTACTTATTAGAGTTCTAGAGTTACTATAAATCCAAGAACATGGGGTCAAATACCTTAAATGGCCAAAAATTCAAAGAGAACCTTAGATCTATGCATAAAATTGAATAAAGTAAGGTTCTTGAAGACTTAAATTGCAGAAGAATGACTAAAAGATGAAGTCTTGAGCTAGAAAGAACACCAACACCATCTTCAACAATTATATTCTCTTTTAACCATTAACAACACCAAAGACTCATCAAAACATGAAGAGGAGCTAGGGGTTCGTTTGGGAAGAAGGAGGATGAAGATATGAGTAAAACCTAATCCTTACATTCCTTAAATAGCGCCTAAGTCCTGAGGCCAAGCATTTGGGGTTGTGAAGGTTGTCGTGCAATAGATAAACAACAACCGCACCTCCATTTAAACACATGGCCACGTTGTGCCACCTTAACGTCCGCGCCGCATCGTAAGGTTTTTTTACCCAATACTTCATTCGAAAAACCCAAAGTCTTTAGATGGTTATTCTGAAAAACGATTGTTATAGTTCACCCCCACTTGTTAAAATTTCTTCCTCGAAATCTGACCTGGTCATAATGCTGAAAACAGCCTAAAAGCAACTCCTTCGTTCTTTTACTGCCTTGGCGCATCAACAAAGGAGTTCCAGAGATCACTTAGACAATAAACAACATTGGCATTTAAACCCCACTATTTGGACTGTCACAGCCTGCAATAACCACATTTTATAGTACTAATGGTTCTTTGAATCACCTTGTGAAAACACTCAATTCGGAAACCCCAACACTGTATCCACCAATTACTCAAACAATAAACTTCAAAAGAACGAGAATCCATTGCTTAAAAACTCATGAATCATACCCTAATAATGTCGGTCATTCTTTAGATATACCCATCAAATAACCTCCAAACCTGAAGATCGTGTCCAAAAAGGTCTTCTACTGCTCACTTGACATCCCTAAAAGTCATCACTATGCCACAGATCCCAAAAGTATAACAATGAATGGACCATAACCTTTTCTTATATCTAAAATCTTATCCTGAATTAGCCGTACGTCATTCCCAAAAGATCATCAAAAGTTATTATCGTGAACCTTACAGTTCAAAACTTTCAGAACTAATTTTCCATTACTAGTAGTTGAACTCAATAGAAAACTTTTGACATACAACCAAAACCTCCCAACTGATTAGTATCCACTGAAACAATACATTCCTAACACATATCAATGATATCAACTCTAAACCAACATACTAAATTCCCTAGAAGGTCTATCTCAGGCACTGCCATACCGAGAATTGGTCCGCATAGGGTCTATCATGATCATCCAAACCTTGAGCACTTCTCCTAAAGGGTCGATCATGGTCAAGCATACTAATCGTTGTCCACCCTACCCCAGAGAATATATGTGGGCATGCTAACACATACATTCACATAACATCTGTAACATCTATTCTTCCATGTTTTCTTTTGAACCCTTGAGTTTTAATTTGTTGCAACAAGGGGCCATGATGTTAAAATCCATGAATTTTAGGTGTATCTTGAGTACTGTAAGTCCCAAATTAGCTTTGATGTATCAATCGATTTCACTTGATGGTGCGGAATCCCAATTAAGTGAATGATGCAAGATAGAATATAGAAGAAGAAGAAGAAGAACACAAGATGATTAATCTTCAATGTACACTATATTCAATAGAGTCTGGTACATAAGATGTTCATAACACACGTTCTTTCTTCTTTCCTCTCTTAATCATGTCCTAAATGATATGGCAGCCCCCTTGAACGTTTCCTCCTCTCTTCTCACTCCTCTTCACGCCTCTAAAGACTATATATATATATATATATATATATATATGGGCCCAAAGCACAAAGCCCAAACCAAAAACACAATAGCATGATCGAAATCACATGTGATTTCAGTCTAAATAACAAATAAACTCACGTGGATGTCGACCCTAGACCAAAAACCATAAAGGCCTAGAAAAGCAAAGTAAAAACCATAAATTTAGACCTAAAAATCTCTCCCTGGTTTATAGCGTTCTTTTCTTATGACCTAACAAGCTCCCCCTGGGTTTGTAGCTTTCTTTTCTTCTCCATCTTCGCTTTGTGCTTGGCTTCAACTTTTATCTTCAATTTCTTCACAACTTCAAGATGAACAAATGAATTTTGCTTTGAACGCACATTGCGAGTGGAGGCTTCTTGTAAGGATTCTTGAAAATCAGTAGTTTCAGCTTTGAGAATCTTCCGAGAAAATAACAGAGAGACCAATTCTTCTGGATCACTTTAGCAGGTTCATAGATAGCGGCAAATTGATTAAGGATACTTCAATGCAATCTGTCACATGACTTCAAGTACAACTTCACCTTGCTTCTGGGGTAGAAAGATTGAATGTTGAAAAATAGTATTCACACCTTGTTCCTTCGAATGAACGTTCTTCCATGATCACCGTTGTGCCTTGAAAAGTAAAAAAAATGACTAAAAAGTCCTTGTGGATCACAAAATCATAAAGACCCTTCCCACCACAGTTGTTCAAGGACCCATCCTTGGCTCAGAAAATTCTGATACAGTCTCCTTGAGTCTCTTCTTCCTTTGATTAAGAAAAATGAAATTTTGAGATAAAAACAAAACTAAGAATAGACTTAGCACACAATAAAAATGACTAAGAAATAAAATTAAAATTAAAATACGCTCAAAACAATATTTTTGTATTTTTTATGTTTCTAAAAGAGAAATAAAAACAGAAATAAACATATTTTTGGATTTTTTCAAATTATGATTTTTTTTAATTCTCCCCCTAAATTTGTCCATAGAGGAAAAATGTGAACAAATTACCAAAAATAATAATAACTAAATTTAAAACTTTTTGGGATCAAAGTTGTCAAGCAATTCAATATCGTTTATCAGCAAACACCTATATGTTTAGCTCTGGTCAATCACCAACACTACAAATAAAATGACATTTAGTGGCATAAAAAAGTGCCACTAAAAATAAAAAAAGTGTCACTAAAGGCCTCCTAGGCAATCAACGGCACAAAAAAATGTGTCACTAAAAGCGCTCCCACTAAAGGCCTTTAGTGACACTTTTTGGTTGTGTCGATGCACCCTTTTTAGGTTTTAGTGGCACTTTTCGATTATGCTACTATAGCACGTTTAGGTTTTAGTGGCACAATTCTTATGCCACTATTTAACTGCTAAAATAAATTTTATTTTTATGTTTTTAGCGACATTTTTTTAACACAAAAAGACTATAGTAATAAAGTTGGTACTAATTTTTAAAATTTTAAATAGAATATCAAATAATAATAATAAAATAATTAAGATAATAAATGAAAACACAATGTCGTTACTTGAATTAAAACTTGTCTAACAACAATATTCTCAATATTTACAGCACAAATGTCTTCAAAAAAAATTAATAAGTCTAAATTTTATGCTAGTACTCAAAACATAATGTTATCGAACTAAGCTAGCTAATTCGGTTGTATCCTTCCTCCTATGTAGCTTGGTTAAAAGGGAAAACTCTATAAACAACTCTGAAATGACACAAAACAAATCTAGTTAAGAAAACAAAAGAAACAAAAGAAACATGATAACTTCACATCATCCATCTTTGAGGCGAGGTCAAAACCTTTTCATTATGTATGGTACTAATGACATGTTCTTCATGGTACATTAGCATCCCTCCAAGTGTTATGGTGGCTAACATTCACATTAAAAGCAAGACAAAAGATATCTATACAAAAGATATAACGAATCAAGATTCTAACTTTTAAATAAAATTTTTAATTAAATCTTATGTACTTACTTAGACCAAGTAGGGACTAGTATATAGATATGAGAAATAGGGGGAAAATGCTTCTGGAAGTTTGAAAAAGTCAACATGCACCAGTCAAAGTTTGTATCGTTGCTATTCATTTATCTTTGATCAACTTAGAATCTTCCCCATAGGCTAACTTTAGTGTTTCCTCAACCATCTTATTGCTTCCTACATTGGAAGATATTCACTGAAGGAAAATATGATATACACATTAGAACACAACAAAAAATGCAAATAATTATAAATTTTGAAAAGATGGAGGCTATGAATTGTTTACTTGATTAAACAAATCATAAAATTCATTTGTTTATCCTGGTAAGATTATTACAATTTAGAATAAGACATCAGTAGTATTTTCTAGGCTAAATCGAATGTAATGGACAAACTATTTTGCACTTAAATCATGTGGGAACATTCACTGTAAATCACAGTTAAAAATAAGACAATTGAAGCTTACATTGTTTGTTTCTCATGCCAAACATACTCCACATCCTACAACCAGACATACCCAATGATATTTTAACAGATTCAGATCCCCAAAACTTCCAAGATTACTTCCAATAGGCTTAATGACCTACTCAATGCATGTAAAAAGCTAAAGGTGTCATGATATAGATCATTGAGAAAAAAATATGATATGTACAAGTATCAAGAATTAAAGCATGATGTGCATGAATTCAAGAATCACAAATGGTTTAAGATGTTATTGAGAATGACAAATCTTATCATAATATTTACTTTCTATAAAAATTTATATAAAAGATAAATAATTTGATTTCACCTCGAGTAGGCAGTTTAGTTTCAATATGGGGTGGAAGAAAACATGTCCAATATCTCCACTTACAAGCTGAAAAAAAATCATCATCATGTAGGTTCATATATAAAGACCACAATAAATTACAAATTAGGTGCATCTTCTATAGCTCGTTTAAGCAATTAACATCGATTTTTGTCTAAACTAGAGACAAGAAAAACATACATAGAGGACTAAAAGGACAAAAGGTAGGTTTCAATCACCTCGTATTGAAAGTAAACTACCTTCTTGAAGTGAACTCAAATTATTTCGAATGGATACATGATAATTGAAAATGAAACTCTGAAAAAATTAAGTTTATGTATTTAACTTGGATGTCCAATTTATAAAACGAATTTTAAAGAATCAACTACATTAAGGTTCATGAAGTAGAAACTTACCCGTCATCACTTGGTTAACCGTAGGCGTTAAACTATAAGAATTAGGGTTCATGTTGAGTCCGTTTATGTTGCGTCTTGGGCCTTATGTTTTGGTGTCCGGATTGGGCCTGTCCATTCGTGATTTTCTAGATTAGCTAGTAGGGTTGTTATATATATATATATATATATATATATATATATATATATATATATATATATATATATGCATGCATGTATGCATTATATAATGTTGATGATCACGTTCTTATTTTGTAACCCTAGAACACCTCTATAGTCGAAGATCTTAGTTGAGCTCTTCTGAGGTGTCGAAGTATTAATCATACGACTTATTCAATGCCATACATGTGTTCTTCATTACGTTCTTAATTATTAACTTGGTTAGAATCTATCGATCCTGATAGAACTTTGTTCTAACAAATGGTATTAGAGTACGAGACCGTGTGATCAATACACATTCCTTCTGTATTCAGAATTCCTTAGGGTTTCCGCTTTTATCGCATAAATAAGAAGTCGTCTTATTTGTTTTGACGGCAACTTAGTTTTAGATAAAACCCTAATCTCAAGTTTACAGGTTTGATTCTAGCAGCTCACCATGTCTCACGATGATTTGCAAACAAAACCAATCAACATCTCAAACAACATTGGATCTACAACCATGATACCCATTCTCTACACTCAAGACTACGAAGTATGGGCACATCACTTCGAAGACTACGTGGTTGGATCTGAAGACAATGGCTATCTTGTCTGGCAAACTATCACACTTGGGCCGTTTGTTCACTCAGGAACGAACACTACTGTCAAATCCCAAAAGGAATATAACAAGCCGGTAGCAGATGTAGACAAGATGTCGCAGGACGAGAAAGAAAAATTGCTATGTAATGTGAAGGCCATGAGGATGATCAGATTCGATTTACAATCTGACACCTTTCGGTTGGTTGGCTCATACACGACAGCCAAAGAAATCTAGGATAGGTTGAAAGAACTCTATTCGACCGATGAAGATCTAGAACACTCCATTCAAACCTTGCTACTGTCGGAATTTGGAGTATTTGAACAGAAAACTGACGAAAATAGACTTTCGATCGGTTCAATCATCTCCTAAGTAAGATGATTAAGCATGGAATAGAGAGGAAATTGATTGAGCAAAAAGTGAAATTCATGAATGGGCTCATACCAGAATGGATGGCTGTTGTTTCTATAGTAAAAGCGCATGAACAGTTTAAGTCTTACTCGCTGGCGAAACTTGTGGGAATACTTAAGTCCCATGAAAGTGTACTAACCAAAGAAGCGAAAGTGGTTTCTGGTGTAGGATCGCTGGCTCTTGTCTCTAAAGGAAAAGGTATTGCAGAAGATGAAGAAGAAGCTGATATGTCGGAGTGTGACCTCACAAGAGAGGAGTATGCTATGATGGTCACCAATCCAAAGAAGTTCGCAAGGAGAAAATTTCCTGTCAACAAGAACCGAAATTGGCAGGGAAGTTACAGCTCTGAGAAAGTGAAGGATGAAGCAAAGATTACCTCTCAAAAGGATGAAGAAAGAAGGAGAGCAAGCTTGCAGGAGACTCAGGATACGACTGCAATTACTGCCACGACAAGAACCACTTTGCTAAAGATTACATGCTAAGGAAATTGGTTAAGAAAAGAGACGGAGAAGATGATGAGGCATACTATATGCGAAAGTTGGAAGAGATCAAAAAAAGAAATCAACTAACAGTTCTATGAATGCTTTGATTGTGCAGGAGAATGCAAATGTAGACGAGTTTGGTGGCGTCGAAGTTTGGTCAACCGATTCTGAAGACGAAGAGGTGAGAAAGCCTACTCATGGAAAGGCTTGTGTGGCAAAGGAAGTAGGTTCGGCTGGAAAGTGCTTGATTGTCACAGCTACTTCATCAACTGCAAGTGCAAGTGAGGAACCAAACTTGAATGATAACAAATGTTTTGCAGCAAAGCCAATTAGTGAGCAGATCAACGACTGCGATCGTTTGATCAAAAAGGTACAACCTATCATAGATTCTCTTAATGTTCCAATAATAGAATATGAAGAAGAATTAAATGAGTTAAAACTTAAAATTTCAAATCTAAGTGGTAGTCTCATGCAAACTCGGTTAACAAATTCTAACCTAACTGACCAAATTAGCAGGCTGACAACGAAGAGTGAGGAGAGAAGAATGTGGATAGAGCTGAAGGAGCAGGAGTTAGTTAGGGCTAGGGATGAAAGTATTTATTTGCAAAGAGACAATCTAAAGTTTTTGAAACAAAGGAATGTTTTTTGTTTAATTGCTAAGCGTTTATATACCAATATAGCTCAGTTGCACCTAAGTTGTGGGATAGGAAAGAAAATTCATAAGATGATTTTGCCCTTTCTTGAATTTATGGAAGACGAGGTCATAGCTGAATGTGAATCAGAAGTATCATCAGAAGAGACGTCCATGTCCTACAAAATTGGACTGGATAAAATTGAAACCTTCATTGATTCAAAGGAACACAAATGTATGTTAAAAGATATCTTAGATGAAAATGATAGGTTGAAAATTAAGTCAGACACAATTCACTTATTTGACCAATCCAATGCCAAATTAGTTTCTGATAATAAAATAGACTTAGAAAATACGTCTGAATTTGATGAAGAAAGTGAGATGAGTGAAATATTTGTAGAAGACGTATTTGATTGCTCTGAGTTTATGAAGAGCGAAAGTGAGAAAGAGAAACCATTAATCTCAGAAAATTTAGTTGAATTTGCTCGACTGGCAAAAGATAAGGAAAAGAAACTTAAAGAAAAGGCTATGATTTATCAAAAATTTCAGACTATGACAAATCAGGTTTATGCAGTTACATGAGTCACTCCAAGCAGACGTCAGAATTAAGAATCATGGTCAAAAATGATAACGTTGAAGGATGTGATGACTACTTCTGGTCAGCTCCTATTGATAATGCAGACGAAACGGTAGGTTTTTCTGAGCAGACTTCTTGGAGGGTCAAAGGAAGATACGTAGTTGAACCTATAAATAAACCTTCAAGTTTTGACAAACCAAGCACAAGTGGAACCAAAGATATCCCTGAAGAACCAAAGGAAGAACAGAGAGTTCTGGTCAAAACAACCAAAACTCAAAAGGAGAAGCCAAAGGTCAGCTTCAACATCCACAAAACACAAAAGGAGCTAGCTGAACAGAAACGCCTAAGACATCAAAGATATGCAAAGAATCTGAATGAGCGAAAAAGTTACTGGCAATCTCAAAATCCAAATCATGTCCCTTCTAAGAGAGCATCATCGGATAATGGAAAGGAAAATTTCAGTCCAAGTTCCTACTACTCAAAGTCTCAGAACCGAAAGTCAACTTTCGGTCCTAAACCCAGTTTCGGTCCTAAACCTAGTTTCGGTCCATCCAAGTCTCAAAAGCAAGGCAAGGAGAATTCTTTGAAGGACATCAAAGGAAAAGGAAAACACACTTCAGATTCTAAGTTCCACAATAAGAAACAATCAGCTAACCCTAGATCTCAAAAGAAAAATCAAATGCCAATACCATCTAACAAACCAACCAATGCACTTAAGTTTAAACAAGATAAAACTAAAATCAAAGTGTATTGATTAAAAGAAAAGATCAAAAGACTCTAGTAAAAAGAACATATTTGGTTGATATTTCCACTGTAATTCCGTTTTCTGTGAAAAACTCACAAGGACCCAAGCGACTTTGGGTTCCTAAATCTGCTTGAATTTGCAGGTAATCAGTGACGAGCAGTTCGATGAGGAATGGTATATAGATAGTGGTTGCTCGCGTCACATGACAGGAAGGAAGGAAGAGCTAAGGGAGTTTCGGTCCCTGAAAGATGGTGGGTGTGTGAAATATAATCAAAGGATATGGTATGATAACAAATAGAGATTTTTCGATTCGTAAAGTAGCATATGTGGAAGGATTGCAGTCTAACCTCATAAGTGTGTCACAATTAGTTGTGGGCACTGGTCTAAAAGTATCATTTGACGATGAGGGCTATGAAATAACTGATAAACAATTCAAGAAGGTTTTGTTGAAATCTGAACGTAAGGGAGAGATGTACCCTATAAATCTCAACCCTTTACGAGGAAAACCAGAAATATGTTTGCTATCAAAGGAAAATACATATGAAAGCTGGTTGTGGCATCGACGACTATCGCACCTGAACTTCAAAGACATCAAGAAGATGGTGCTTGGTGATCATGTTCGAGGACTCCCTCTTCTCAAGTTCGACAAGGAACATCTATGTGCAGCTTGTGAAATGGGCAAACAAAGCAGAAAAAGCCACCCTACAAGAATCAACACAAAGATAGTTGATACTCTTGAACTCTTACACATCGAGTTATGTGGACCTTTTGCTATTGAAAGCTTCGGTAGTAGTAAGTACATTCTTATAATTGTAGATGACTTTTCACGCTTCACCTAGGTTTTCTTTCTTAAACAGAATTCAGATGCAACTTCCAAGTTGAAGACATTCATCAAGCAAGTGGAAGTGCAGCTGAGGAAAACGGTAAGGAATATCAGAACTGACAATGGTCTGGAATTCAAGAATAATGATTTTGAGAGCTTTCTGGCTAACAAGGGCATAACTCATAATTTTTTGACCCATTATACACCACAACAAAATGGGATTGTTGAAAGACGAAACAGTTCTTTATGTGAGGCAGCAAGAACGATGCTCAGTTTCGCTTCATTTCCGTTATACTTTTGGGTTGTTGTTGTTGCAACAACTTGCTATACTCAAAATCGGTCCTTACTAAATAAGAGATTCTCTATAACTCCATATGAGATCTTAAACAACCGAAAGCCAAATGTCAAATTTTTCCACATATTCGGTTCAAGGTGTTTTATTTTCAATTCAAAAGAGAACCGTAATAAGTTTGATGTCAAAGCCGATGAAGGAATTTTTCTGGGTTATTCACTAACGTCAAAGGCATACAGAGCGTTGAATAAACGCTCAAAATGCATTGAAGAAACCTATTATGTCACCTTCGATGATAATTACATGAAGAAAATTCAAAGAAGTAAAAGTGACTTAGGAGAAATTTTTCCAGAATCTGGACAGGTCTCGGTTCCAATAGCTAACCTATTTGAAGAATACATGTGCTTATTTGATGAACCAGAGAAAGCAGCACACTCAGAAGCGAAAGTCGCATATATTACAATTGATATTCTCAAGAAAATTATAGATGAAACTGCCAAAGAGATGGAAAATGAACCTCTTACCGCTACGAGGAATCCACCATTTGAAGGGGAAAGTTCAACCGCCTCAACATCAAACATAGCATCTTTCGAGGGGGAGAGTCATATTTCGTCTCCATCTAATAAAGGATCGGGAGAAGGAGAATGTACTGATCCAAAACCACCAAGTAATAGTTCGATCGAGGGGGAGAATACACCTCCCTTAGCGGGTGCAAACTCTGATGCTGCCACAGACTACACTTCGCCAGTCGCAGGGGAGAAAGAAAGTGAAAGTACAACTGACGAAGGCGAGGGTGATCTATCATAAGTTGAGATAGAAGTGAATGCTGAATTGGATCCAAATTATGACTCAAGTTATCCTCCATTAGTGAAATGGACCAAAGACCATCCCAAAGCACAGATTATTGGTGAAACTTCAGAAAAAATTCTTACTCGTTCTCAATTAAAAGCGAAACAAACTGTATTATTCTCTAAAGTTGAATTTTGTATGTTTAATTCGTTTGTTTTCAAGATAGAACCAAAAATTGTAAAAGTTGCACTTGATTATTCTGATTGGGTCCAAGCAATGCAAGATGGGCTTCATGAGTTTGAACGTAACAGAGTTTGGAGGTTGATACCTACACCAAAGGATGCGTCAGTGGTAGGCTTGAAATGGGTTTTTAGAAACAAGGTAGACAAAGAAGGGAATGTCATTCGTAACAAAGCTCGATTGGTTGTGAAAGGATATTGTTAAGAGGAAGGTATAGATTATGAGGAAACCTTCGCTCCAGTAGCTAGGTTGGAATCAGTTAGAATCTTCTTGGCATAAGCTGCTCATAAAAACTTCGAAGTTTTCCAAATGGACGTCAAATGTGCCTTTTTGAATGGAGAATTAGAAGAAACTGTCTATGTCGAGCAACCACCAGGGTTTGTGAATGAGAAATTCCCTGATCATTGCTATGTATTGGACAAAGCAGTTTATTGATTAAAGCAAGCACCGAGATCCTCGTATGAGACTTTAACTCGCTTCTTAAAAATGTCAAAATTTAAACAAGGTTCGGTTGACCCAACCTTCTTCCGAAAGAAAGAAGGCGAACATCTTATGATTGTTTAGATTTATGTTGATGATATCATCTTTGGCTCTACGGATCCTACCCTAACAGCTAAATTCAGAAAGTTGACGGAGACTAAATTTGAAATGAGTGCAATGGGTCCAATTAACTTTTTCCTTGGTTTAAATATTAGACAGGGAACAGAAGGTATATTCATCAACCAGGAGGCCTATACAAAGAACTTACTGACAAAATTTGGTATGACGGGCGACTCAATAGTGAAGGTTCCAATGGCATTTGGCACTAAGTTAACACCATCTCTGGAAAAACCTGTTGTCGACATAACACTATATCGTCAAATGATAGGGTCCCTTATGTCTCTAACAGCTAGTAGACAGGATATTATGTTTTCTGTTTGTTATTGTGCTAGGTTTCAAGCTAATCCAAGATAACCTCACATGGTGGTAGTGAAGAATATATTTCGTTACCTGAAGCGAACCTGTTCTCTTGGTCTCTGGTATCCTGCAAGATCAGGTTTCGTCATTCAATCCTTTTCTGATGTTGATTTACGAGGATGTGGACTGGACAGAAAGAGAACTACCAGTGGATGTCAATTTCTTGACGGAAAACTTGTTAGTTGGCAGTCCAAAAAGCAAACCTACGTATCACTATCCACAGCCGAAGCTGAATATATCGCTGCAGCATCTTGCACTTTACAAGTGATATGGATTCAGAGTCAACTAAGAGATTACGGGCTAAGTATGAAGAAGATTCCTCTATATTGTGACTTAGAAAGTGCAATAAGGATTTGTCACAATCCAGAGCAACACTCAAAAACTAAGCACATTGCACTTAGATATCATTTCATCAAGGATCATGTAGAAGATGGGAAGGTGGAAGTACATTTTGTTCGATCTACTGATCAAATGGCCGACATATTCACTAAGGCATTACCTGAAGCACTCTTTAACAAAATCTTACAAGGCTTGGGTATGATGGAAGCAGAGTCGCTACCGAACACTCAAATCTCTCACTAAAATTAGAAAAGCGAAATGGAGCGAACGCTCGGTCTATTTCAGCTCCTTAATTTTTGGGAACTGAAATGAACCGAACGCTCGGTCTATTTCGGCTCTAAAATTTTTGGGAACCGAAATGAACCAAATGCTCGGTCTATTTCGGATCTGAAATTTTTAAGAACCGAAATGAACCGAACGCTCGGTCTATTTCGCTTCACTCAATTGAGATAAGGTTTCGGTTGTATGTTGTATAAATTTCTTCTCTTCTCTTAAATATGGTCTATGCTTATTTAATTTCTGTTTTTAATTTTTTTTTTCAAAAAACTTCAAAACGCCAAAAATATTTTCCATTTCTATTTTTATTTTTTTCAAAAAACTTCAAAAATCCAAAATCATTTTCTATTTATGTTTTAATTTTTTTTTTAGAAAACTTCAAAAATCCAAAAATATTTTCTATTTCTGTTTTTTTTTTTTTTAAGAAAAGTCAATACTTCAAAATATTTTCATTTTGTTTGTTCTCTTTGTGTTGTGTGTTTGTTTCTTCTCACTTCAATTAGGTCACAAGTGTATCAGAACAACAGAGTTTGGAGTCATGACAAGTACAACTATTTCGATACGAACTAGTTAAGGGTCCCTAGACGCATGCTGCTGCATGTTGACCAAAGCCTCTATGATTTCGAGCATGCCTTAATGATTCGATCTATACCTATCTTTTCTTCCTAATAAGGCCGTTTACATCAACTCAGTCTAGAGCTACCTTACTCTTCTCATATGAGTTAAGAGTTTATCTGCTTGGCCATAATTTTTTTTACAGCAGAAGGTACTTTCGGTTCTTAAACCACCTTCTTATATTCTCCATCGGCTTTTATTTCACCAATGTAACCCTTGAGACTCTCGGTTCTAACCTGTTGAGAGAAAAACTTTGAGACACACTTGAACAAAATGGTTAGAACAAGTATATAGCGAAATAGTTAATCTCGAAAGATCTGTTAGCTCAGCAATAATATTAATAGTTAGAAGTTAGTGAGTTAGATGCGGAAAGTAAAGTAATGTAAATGACAACAATTGTTATATCAAGAATACACATAAGCTGATTCATAACTTGGAATGCATTCAAACCAAGATCAGTAAGTGAGATCAAACTTAGTGAATAAGTCACAAGGACTTGCTCCGAAGAGAGATTATGATCATGTATGATAGTAAGAAGTGAGAGAGGAGAGAATTTCTGATAAGTAGTGAAGATACTTGAAGATGCGTATTTGATTCAGAACAAGTGAGCTCTATTTATAGAGACTCAAGAATTAAAAAAGATAACTCTCTAGAAGTACCCATGCAAGGCATACTGGAAAATAGAAAGTGTAAAGAAAAGACAAAATAGACTAAGTGCAAAAACTTGTTGTCTTCTGACTTCGGTAGAAGCTTTCATTGCGGTAGTAACTTGGTTGTGGGTCTAGGAAAGTTCAAGAGAGTCACTTTCAGTATTCTAACAATTTCCCCCTAAGTGACCTCTTTAACTTTTATCAATTATCAAGATGGAGATGCTTGATTTGGATCCACCAAAACTTCCTGACACTTTCTAACCAAGTGATCCTCCTTAGAATTTCATACTTGACTTCCAGAGTGGTATATTTTGACTTTTCAACTGCGGTTCGATAGATGTCAAGCCACTTCTTTGTTAGACGATGTATAGCAGAAGTAGGGATGAAATATTTGACATTATCAGTTTTCCTTTTGAAGATGACACCGAGTTCAGGGAAGTTAGATGCACCTAAGGGTCTTTCTTCAAAGCCTTCGGTGGGCATCGGTGCTGGATCAAGTGGAGGTAATTCATGCTTCTTCGCAATGGTGGGATAGATATCTGCATCGATTTTAGCAAAATCGCATACAGTATCTATCAGAAAACTGTGACTCTATCAAGTGCAATTTGCATCTTCGGATACTTTTCAGCCTTGCCCTAGAACACTCTTGCAATGAGGAAAATCTCCTCCAGATTCATGCAAGGAATATCAGCTTGGTTCCGGACATAATCTTGTTCCCTTCGGGTCAGAGTGTATTGGAAAAACTCTGCCTTCATGAATTTTCTGACTTTGTAGTTCACAACTGCGGATGGTCGATCATTTGACCATATGTTCTCAAAGGAAGAGCCATGCTCTGAATAGAATTGAGATAGTCTCTCAAATTCCATAGGAAATCGTTTGGCATTTGGAAGGATTTGATCAAATGGCTCAAATACAGTGAAGTATTTGGCATTGGGTGAGATGGGAATATCCCAGTAACCATTAGTAGGAGGCTTAACATATGTAAGATGAGGAATGTAATCTTCATCTAGCAGTCTTCGGTGGGGTTTAACCCAAGAATTGATAGGAGTTTCATCCATGACTGTGTCAAATCCGCATAGCCTCCAGATCTCTTCACCAAGTTTAGCTGCCCTCCAGTCATTCTTCCTTTGGACAATGGTAGGACAATCTGTTGAGCTTGGAGATGACATATGTTCCTCAAGATGTTTGAAGTGTGGAGGAGTTTCAGGTTTCTCCAGAATGTGAGGTGCAGTGTGAGATGATGGTTGCGATGAGGGAACATTGCCAGTGATGATGGGGGGGGGTTGATGTAGTGAAATTGATTGCTGAGATTGATGAACTTGATCTGATTGATGAGATTGATGGGCTTGATCTTCTTCACTTCCCCCTCTTGAGGAAGTCCAAATCGGAGCTTCCTCAAGCCATGTCCGAAGGCCATCAATTTTGGAGAAGGCCTCCTGAAATTGAGCCTTGATAGCATCTTTGAGTTGTTGATAGGTTGGAGAGGAGGAGTTGAATAGCAGGCGATGAATCTCCTTAGTGAGTTGAAGGATTTCAGAGCCATGAAAGTTGGTTGTTAAGGATCGTTGAAGGCGGTTGATGGTAGAGTGAAGAACCAAGATGGTAGACTCATAAGTGGTATGAGTTTCATCTATTAACTTCTGAGACTGAGAGGCTTGATCTTGGATAGCGGTTTGAAGATCATTTTTGATTGCGGTGACTTCTGAGATAAGACGTTTCAGTGGCATCCATGAAATCTTTGTGGTTTGCTTTCCGATTGTTGTCGAGGGACCGGATTCCCATTTCGACTTTTAAAGAGATACGCTCCGCAGGCAGTCGTTCTCTTGCTTCCAGTCTTTCAATCCTTTCTATCAATGATTGTGGTCCAGGAACATCCTCTGGTTGCGGTTGAGTTGGCTTGACCGCAGCCAGGATTTGATCGACTTTGGCCTGGAGAGATAGAAACTCTGTTCTTGTTACTGCGTTCTTCTTCTTCTTCTTGGGCTTGGAGGTGGAGTGGTGAGAACCACTTGATTCTTCACCTTCATCAAACATCTTTAGATCGTCTTCAGAAGGAGAGGGCTTGTTTACATCTTGTACCTCGTCATCATCAAGACCGAAGGTAGGAGCTGAGCTGATTGCGATCTCAGGACCTTCGTCTTGTGATGTTTCAAGAACCGTAATGGGAGGAACTTGGGAGGTATGTTGGGCCGCAACTGTTGCTTGAGCTTTGAGGAGTGAATCGACCATCTGAGACATCCAGTCTTGAATATGAAGAATCCCTGATACAGTATAAGCATTGTTGATTGCATCAGCCCAATACTTAGCAATCATCTCAAGTTCTCGTTCCTTCTGTTGTTGCTGTTTGATTTGTTGATCCTTTTGGGCTTGGAATGGCCTTCGAAAGGCAACATATTTCTTGACTTCGGCATCAGTAGTTGGTTGATACTAACTCCATGAATCACTTGAATCGTCTCCGTCAATTCTTTGAGTGCGCACCAAGGTGTCCCTCGGGTTCACAGATCCTTGCACATGTGTGCTCACCGTGTCTAAACCACCTATAAATAATGGAAGCAGAGTAGGATTTCATGGGCTTCCTTGGTCTCCTTGACCCGTGGTCAAGTCTGGCCTCGGCCCAGTTCTGGACTGAGCAAAAGAAGTGCCCTGCGGATGGTCAGGTGTTTGAAGTGTTTGGGATATGTTCAAGACGACGGAGTCTAACTCCTCGGGAGAAAAGAAATGCAGTCGGGAAGCCCTGGAGACCATAGGCCGATGACCAAATTTATCTACTTGAGATATAACTGGGGGTTGTCTCCACGTTCAGATGATGATGATGATGAAACAGACTCACTTGATGAGCTTGAGTGGTATTCGATGGTGGTATTGAACGGAACTGCGACAATCCCAAGGATTACCCGAGCCTGTGGAGAGGCTGAGGTATCAGTCCTGTCACGCATTTGGCTAGAGGTATTGGTGTTTTTTCTTTTCCTGAGACTCGATATTGGTAGCCTGTTCTCTTCAGAATCACTGCTTGATACAGTGGTTGGTTTGGTTTTGCGTTTCTTGGTGGGCGCGGTTGGTTTGGGAGCATCCTTCTATGGTGTTCTTTGTTTCCTTTTGGATGTCAACTACTTTATTCTTTGAGAAAGATTGGATAGAGTAGTGGCAGAGGGGACTGTGGTACCCTCAGGGATAATGGCTATGGATGGAAGAGGCGGGGTAGAAGGGTATGGGGCAATACCCTCTGTAGCCTTAATATGGTCTGAGACATCAGCAGTCTTAGGACCAAGAGTAGAGAGAATATGGGTGGGAAGCCTACGGATTGGTCCTAAAAGAGTTTGATCGGATGAAGGATTGTACCTTTTGAGATCTTTTGTAGCAAAAGATTGGTGTCATTGCCCATGGGGATGTCTACATCGGCATGAAGATCCAGGATGCACAGTGACCAAAACCTAGTAAAGGTAAGTTATGTTGGGTTTTCCTTGCAATGTTCCTTAGGGATGTTTTGAAGGAAGTCATCCCATAGGATTTGCCCGTAATTCACATCGTGCCCTGTGAATATGCTCCAAACCAACTCAAGGAGCCTAAGCCCCATATTGTCGGTTCCTCCGGTTCTGCCGGATAGGCTTCGGATGATGAAGTGGCACACATATTGCCATACTGCGGGCAGTTGATTTTTCTTGAATTTGGCAATACCCTTGATTCTTTCTGGTATCCCATTTGGTAAAGAGAAGCAGTGATATCTGCCATTGATGGAGAGAATAACTTGATCGACGGATGAACAAGTAGATTGATGGACCTTAGAAATTTCTCCTTGGTCAGAATAACCAATGCGTCAGTCACAAGATTGAATGCACTTCTTGAGGGTTTTGGAGTGGTCGATATGCCGAGAATGCACATTTGAACAAGGTTGAAATTGGTATGATTTCTGTAAATGCATCAAAAGGTCCAAACAGAGGGTGATTCTTGAGGAACTTGATCATGAGCTTGATGGGAGCATTGTATGAAGGATGATCTTCAAATATAGCTCGGAAATTGCTTGAAGCGATTGAAAGAGAGTCTGAACCTGTTGGATTCACAGAACCTAAAGCGTTGGATTGCTTCTTGGATGCACCTGATTTCACCATTGTGAGAAAAGAAAAACAGAGTTCTTGAGAGTTATGGAAGTTTTTGAAGGTTGAGAGAGACAAACGATATTCAGAAAGCATAAAGGGTTGATGGGGGAAGAAGATGGGTTTATAAAGGGGGGTGAAAAGGTTTTACCCTAGGTAAAAGGTAAGGAGAGGGTAAAACGACGATTGGGGTTTTTGGGGGGAATCGATGAATTATGGATTGAAACTCATCCACAGATATTAAAACGGGTTGGAAAAGATTTTGGGAGATTTCCTAAAAGGGTTTACATTTAATGTAAAGTCGGAAGCATGTTTGTACGTCAGGTAATCGTGGGGGTGATGGGAGAGGAAGGGGTAACAGATGGGATGTGTTTGGGAGATGGGACATGTTTGGGAGAGGAAAGGACAAATTAAGGATGAGTTTATTGGAAATACGTTCTTTTTGTCGTCATTCCTAAAATAAGTATGATAAAAGGATTTTTTCAGAAAGAGAAGATGACAGTTTCTAATGATAATGTTTTATTTTATTTAATAAAGGATCATTAAATCGCACAAAAAGTTTTTTTTATGTTGAAAAAAGTAGTTGAGAAATTATCACGAAGATTGCGGGTGAAAACTTCATTGCGGTTGGAAATGTCATTTCGGATGACAAAAGTAAAGACTGCAGTGAGAAGCTGAGAGAACCACTTATACAAAAATTAGTAAACACAAACAAGAAGGATCCATTAAAGATAGATATAAGATATGGTTGCGGTACATAGGCTGTAGGACAGGAAATGTTCCAAAACCATCTATTATAAATAACTTTCAGTAAGGACGGCAATGGAGATCGCTATGGCACTTTCAGAGTCACAGTAAATTGGTATCCGCAGGATTCTGTACCCGTAGGCTAGCAATTGTGTCTTCATCCAAAGGACTTGAGAACAGCAGCTGGCTGCGGCCACGTATTTTGCTTCTACAGTAGATAAAGATACACAGCTTTGTTTTCTCGAGGACCAGCTGACAAGTCTTCCTCCTAAAAATTGGCATCCACCAGATGTACTTTTTCGATCAAGTTTGCATCCGGCATGATCCGCATCAATAAATGCTTGAAGACTGAAGTCATTCCTTGCGGGGTACCATAGACCTAGAGATTTTCTTCCTTTTAGGTACCGAAGAATTTGTTTGGCTGCGGTCATGAGTGACACTTTGGGATCAGCCTGGTACCTTGCACACACACCAGTTGCGAAGACAATGTCAGGTCTGCTTGCGGTGAGGTACATTAACGAACCAATGATACCTCTATAAGTCTTCTGATCCACAGATTCACCAGAGGGATCAACAGAGATCTTATATCCGAAGGCAATAGGGATCTTAGCAGAAGAGAAGTTGTCCATAGAATATTTCTTCAGAAGTTTAGTGGTTTATTTCTCTTGATGAATAAATATTCCTTGCTGAATTTGTTTGACTAGGAGACCTAGAAAGAAGTTAATCTCTCTATTCATGCTTATTTGAAATTTGTTTGTCATGAGCTTAGCAAATTCATCCACCATTCCTTGATCAGATGACCCGAAGATGATATCATCCGCATATATTTGTACAAGCATAAGGTGAGTCCCATTTGCTTTTCTAAATAGTGTGGGATCAATCACTCCTCTTTTGTATCCTGAAGAGACTAAGAATTCAGAAAGAGTTTCATACCAAGCTCTAGGGGCTTGTTTCAGACCATAGACAACTTTCTGAAGCTTGTAGCTGTGATCAGGGAACTCGATACTTTCAAATCCGAGAGGTTGTTGAAGATAAACCTCTTCGTTTAATTCCCCATTGAGAAAATCACTCTTGACGTCCATTTGGTGTACTTTGATGTTTTTGTGAGAAGCATATGCTAAGAATATTCTGATTGCTTCCATTCTAGCTACCGGAGCGTATGTCTCATCGTAGTCAACACCTTCCAGTTGGCTATAACCTTTAGTAACTAGCCTTGCCTTATTTCTGATGACTGCACCAGACTAATCTAGCTTGTTTTTAAAAACCCATCTTGTACCAACAATAGTATGACCTTGTGGGATGGTAACAAGTTGCCACACTTTGTTTCTTTCAAATTCTTCTAGTTCTTCTTGCATTGCAGAAATCCAATCTAGTTCCAATAAGGCTTCTTTGATAGATCGATCCTTGACTGCAAACATAAATGTTGCATAGTGACAGTGATCATATAAATCTTTGGCGGATCTAGTTTGGATACCTACAGACAGATTGCCAATAATTTGACCTGGTGGGTGATCCTTCGTCCATACATGTAGGCGAGGCCTTAGATGATCAGCAACTGCGGTAGAAGGAATGTTTTCAATATCAGAATTTGCTTCGGATGGGGAAGGAAGTTCGCCCTGGATTTGAGAACACCCTGCTGGTTCATCCTGACTAGTTGGAGTCAGAGAGACATTTTCTTTGATAGGTTCCCCCTGGATTATTGAAGGGAGTCTATCTGGAACCTGAGAGGGTTCCCCCTGGACTGCGGATGGGATAGTGACAATTCTTGGATCAGTTCTAGTGTCAATATTTTCTATGAGTTCATCATCCGAATCCGAAGATACGTTTGATGGTAATGCTTCTCTGCGGGTAGGAATTTGAACAACATCAAGTACTGGAACCTCGATGCTTTCGGCTAGATCTGGAGTAGAGCTTTCCCCCTCAACCGGAGAGGTGGAAGTATTGAGAGATACTGCTTCGGATGGAGATGGTCTAGAAATGTCAGCATGTTGTTGTTGAGCTGATGGAGACACAAGAACTTCTGATAGTTTTGCTGTTTCAACAAGTTCGAAGAGATCATCATAATTGACTTCTACTAGATTTAAAGGACCAGAAGAGGCAGGAATGTCACATTCCATGGTTGCGGTGGTTGCAGTGGATGAAGGGGCATCGCGGATGTGAGAATCATCAAATTTCATATCAAAGCTTTCAATGATCAGCCTTGTACGTCTGATAAGCACTCGATAATCAACCTTGTTAGTGGAATAACAAAAGAAGATGCCTTCATCAGAATTAGGTGCAAATTTATTAAGTTGATCTCTGTTGTTGATCACGAAACATCTACACCCAAAGATATGAAAGAAACGAACATTTGGCTTGCGGTTGTTAAGACCTTCGTATGGAGTTTTTTTTGAGACATTTGCACACAATGCTTCAGTTTTGGACAAAGCATGCAGTTGCTACAGCTTCAGCCCAGAAGTAGAGAGGAAGATGGGCGAAGTTAAGCATGGATCTAGCTGCTTCTACTAATATGCGGTGTCTTCGTTTGAAGACACCATTTTGTTGCGGAGTGTAGGGTGCTGAGAAGTTGTGAGAAATACCCTTCGACACCAAGAAACTGTTGAGAAGATGATTAGTGAACTCGGTTCCATTATCACTGCGGATGCGTCTGACTGGAAGCTTGATCTGAAGTTCTATTTCTTTGTTGAAGTTTATGAGAATCTGTGGTGTTTCTGATTTGAGTTTGAGAAATAAGACCCATGTGAAGTGAGTGAAGTCATCAACAACAACCAGTATGTATTTCTTGTGGTGGAGACTGGCTACAGTTAAAGGACCGCAGAGATCCATGTGTAATAATTCCAAAGGTTCTGAAATAGACGAATCCATTATCAGAGGGTGACTTGCTTTGACTTTTTTTTTCCACATTCACAATCTGGATAGAGAGTATCGTTGCTGAATTTGAGAATAGGGAGACCACGGACAAGTTCTCCAGTGACCAGATTGTTGATGTATCTGAAGTTGAGATGAGCTAGCTTGCGGTTCCATAGCTAGCTGACTTCGGATACAACTTTAGAAAGAAAACATAGCTGCGATTTACCAACGATGAGAGAGATATTCAGAGGATACATTGTGCCTTCGGAGCGAGACTTAATTAAGCAAGTGCTTCTGTCACCCGTCATTATGTAACAGAACTGATCATCAAATTTCACTCGATGGCCTGCTTTACATAGTTGGCCAACACTGATGAGATTGTGTTTAAGGCTTTCTACATAAGCAACCTTCTGAATGGGTGAGAACATCGTAGCCTCGTATGACACCATTCGCATTGGTTCCAAAAGTGACATTTCCACCATTACATATAGGCATGAAATCCCGAAGGTACTCTAACCTTCCAGTCATGTGCAAGGAGCAGGCACTATCGATCAACCATTCTTCTTTTTGATCCTTCTTGCACAATGCCTACAAAAACTAAGTGGTTAATTTGGGCACCCAAGTGAGTTTGGAGCCCGAGGTCACATTCAATGTGTTAATCGATGCATGATGCGAGGTGGCAGGGACAGGTTTTAAGTCAACTTTCAAGCCTAGTCCTGGGTGTTTAAAGTTCTTTGGATTTTTGTGAGATTGTGAGTAATGGTGAGTATTTTTGAAGAGATTAGGATTGACCCTGAAATCCTGGGTTTTGGAAGTGCTTCGAATTCTTTTACATTGACATTAACAAGAGAACTTTTTGTCATTTTTCCTGACATTTGACCTATTCTGAGTTTTTGAAGAAAAGGTATATTTTTGTCCATTCCGAGGATTGTCAGATTTGACCTTTTTGTTTGTGTATTTTGAAAAGGTGTTTTGTGCAAATTTGGCAGTTGTGAAGGCATGTGCAGAGCTTTTGTGATGTGATTTCTTAAACGTTTGAGATGACCTTTTGGGTGCCGGAGTTGGCAAAATTCCTTTCCATTTTTGAGACATTGACACCGAAAAGGTTGGAGTTGGTAAGATACCTTTCCATTTTGGATCCTTGATAGAATAGATTTGAAATCCATTTGAACAAAAATACTTATCCTCATGTTTGGATATTTTTTGAGTATTGTCAGAAACAGTGATCTCCTTTCTTTTTGTTTTCTTGGAAACAGTTTTCTTGAAATGGTAATTTGAAAAAGTAAGCTTCTCAGGACTTTTTGATTTAGGACATTTCACAGATTTCTTAACTTCTGAGCAAATTTCTCGTTTCTTGCCACGAGAGCGAAATTCTTCTTTAAAAACTCTTTTTGCTTCGGTCTTAGGAGAACCGCAGTCAGTGATATTTAATTGCGGTTTCCTAGAATCTTTAGAAGATTTTGAAAAATAGTGACTCGATTCATCCAAACTTGAGAAGTTAGGACTTTGAGAACATTGACTAAATTCAAAATTTTCAATTGGTAATTCATGATTAATTGGCTCAATGGTCACATAACTCTTGACTTCGATCAGTGGAGTAGTACTTTGGACTACAGCAGAGTAAGTCTTGGTGAATGCTTATTTGAGACAATTGATATTAGGTAATGAGACAGATTGCGGTATATGACTGCAGTCAGAGACACTGCGGTCAGAATGTAAGGATGGGAAGTCTAAATAAACTTCAGGACTTTCAATAACAATCTCCTCATCAACTACGGATGATGTCTGAGAATCTGTGTTGTTGACATGAGTAGAAAATTCAGGGAGAATTTCTTCTATAACACAATTATTACTCAGATCATGAAGTTTTCCAAAGTGGGCTTGGATATCCTCAGGAAATGTTTTGTCATTGACTGGAAATAAGAAGTTGCGGTCTGGTGGGACATAGGGACATTCCGGTGTAAACTGAGGTGATGAGTCCGTTGTGGTTAGGTAACCATTGGACCAACCCCAGTTAAAAGTGTTATCAACATTCCCATTATTAACAAGGTTCTCAATGGCCTCAGTTTCATTAAAAAACTTTTCAATTAAAAGATTTAAACGTACAATTTCATTTTGTGCTAGATCTCTTTGATTTAAGGCTATTTCTAATTAAGTTTCACTAAGCATCCTAACATCTTTTTCTAACATTAAATCCTTCTCTAACATTGCCATTTTGAGTCTCTTATTGTCCAAACGTCCTCTAACATGGAACATCTCCTGAGAAGCAATGTTCTTCTCATCTATGGCTTTATTGTAGTCTGTAAGGACGGCAACACAAGTGTCATTGAGTGTGTCTATGAAAGGTTGACAATCATGCATGTTGTAATTTAAAGTTTGAATCATGAGTTTTACCTGTTCCACAATGCTGAGAGTTCCATCTTTAGCCATATAGCAATGGTTCTTCTTTAGATTGGTTGAGCCATCTTCATCAGCAGTTGCCACCATACAGATCTTGCCTTTCCCTTTGCTAAGGACTTCTTCATCTTCATCTCCTGATGACCACACTTGATGATTCCTTTTCACTTGAGCAACGTAGGCCTTTCCCTTTTCTTTATCTTCCAGTTCTTTAGCTATTCAAAGATAGAAGGCTCTATCTTTTACTACGTTTGCCTTGCAATCTTTGGTAAAATGATTTTCCTTATTGCATTTATGACATATGATGACATCACTCTTGTCTTCTATAGAGGTACCAGAGTCAGTTGATTGGGACTGTGGTGGTACTTCTTTGGACTGAGTCTGCTGAGACTGCGGTGGAGGGAGAGGGTTTTTGGTGGAACGAAAGTGATTGTTTTGAAAGTTACGGTTGAAAGGTGGTCGATTGAATTGTTGGTTTTTGCAAAATGAAGGTGGTAAACGATTGAATTTCTGACTGATAAGAGAAATGACATTCTGAAACTCTTCTTCATCGTTATATTCTTAGTCAGCTTCATATGACTGCGGTGGAGAGTCATATGAGGTGGGATAGGTTTGAGTGTGAGGTGATTGGGCTACTAATGCGAGTGGTCCTCTGAAGTCTAAGCAGTCCTTGAGTACAGTGGACTCTTGAGCTTGCAATTCTCCATAAAGCTTATAGAGAGATAAGGATTCAATCTTCCTGTCACCTAGTACAATCATTTTGGCTGTTGTCTAGTGTCTTCCTAAGCCATTAAGAAACTGCAGATTTGTTTCATGATTGCTGCGGATAGTACCCGCATTGGACAGTTTTGTGACAATCAAGTTGAACCTTTTAAATGAATCTTCCAAACTTTCACCGGAATGGGCTTTGAAGTTATTGAATTCGTTGAGTGCTGTAGTGAGCTTCTTGTCTTGAGCCTGCTCTGAACCTTCATACAAGTTTTTGAGAACATCCCAAATCTTCTTTGCTGATTTGCAATTTATTATGATGTCAAAGTTGCCAGGAGCAACTCCACAAGAAATTACATAAAAGGCAATAGCATCACTTTCCATTTTGTCTAGATCATCTTTTGTGGGACGATTCAAAGCTGGTTGACCTCCTCCGAGCCTTTCTGTGGCTCCATCATTTTGAACAGGGGTAAGGACTGGTACATGGGGTCCTTCCTCTATAGATCTCCAGACATCTCTACCAAGTCGTCTGAGATATCTCTCCATCCTTTGAGACCAGTGATGATACTCATTTGCAACCAGTATTGGGGCTCGATTGGAACAACCAACACTGTTGGAAACATTCAGTGATAATGATTGTGCCATTAGAAAAAAAAAATTGTTTAGAAATGAGCTTTAGTGGTATAGAGTGCTCTTTGAAAAATCAGAGTACCGATTTTCAAAAAGCAACCACTCTGGCTGTGATACCAATTGTTGAGGGAAAAACTTTGAGACACACTTGAACAAAATTGTTAGAACAAGTATATAGCGGAATAGTTAATCTCGAAGGATCTGTTAGCTCAACAATAATATTAATAGTTAGAAGTTAGTGAGTTAGATGCGGAAAGTAAAGTAATGTAAATGACAGCAATTGTTATATCAAGAATACACATAAGTTGATTCATAACTTGGAATGCATTCAAACCAAGATTAGTAAGTGAGATCAAACTTAGTGAATAAGTCACAAGGACTTGCTCCGAATAGAGATTATGATCAGGTATGATAGTAAGAAGTGAGAGAGGAGAGAATTTCTGAGATAAGTAGTAAAGATACTTGAAGATGCGTATTTGATTCAGAACAAGTGAGCTCTATTTATAGAGACTCAAGCATTACAAAAGATAAATCTCTAGAAGTAGCCATGCAAGGCACACTGGAAAATAGAAAGTGTAAAGAACAGACAAAATAGACTAAGTACAAAAACTTGTTGTCTTCTGACTTCGGATGACTGCAGTAGAAGCTTTCATTGCGGTAGTAAGTTGGCTGCAGTTCCAGGAAAGTTCAAGAGGGTCACTTTCAGTATTCTAACATTACCACTGAGGTTTATGGTTGCACAAAGTCTGTGTTTGTGATCTTGGATACGTATACCACATGCTGAGTGAAACCCATAATCCAACTCCAATAATGAATTGATGGTGAATTATTAAATTCAAGAACTAACTGGTTACCCAATGAAATCCTTTTTTATTTTTGCGTGGTCTTTATGAAATTCTCTAAAACGAAGGCATTTCTTCCCAAAAAGATCCAGTTTATTTTTTTTTTGGATTTCTATTACTTCATTCGTCACTCCAACTTACATCTTGCCTACTTGTTCAATAGACTACATTGGTCTCACAAGTACTTCAACCAACGTTAAGTCTTATGTTAAGACTCAAAGTTTGGTTGAAGATAAGCTACCCATAGCCTAACAATTAAAAGAAGCCTTTCATTGTTTCTCTACAAACACTTGATCGTATTTTTCGGGAAACCACACAAACACTTCAAGTCTCTCTTGACTTTGAAGGAAGCGATTCTTGCCCGGGATCATCTACTTTCGGTATTATAATGAGACATCACTCACATCCCATATACACTTGCTTTGTTTCTTTATCAATTGTCACTCTATTGCACGAAAATTTTATTTTCACAACTCTCGTAGCTGTTCGTTCAAAGTTTTGTTTAAAAAGGACACTTATGTTTCTTGAAGTCACACTGAATTTCAAACGACATTTGAAGATAAGGATTTGGGCGCGTGAATTTGAATTGTCCCTATACCCACGTGTTCTGACGCTTACCTGGGGGTAACCAATCTGTCATATCGCGCTTTTCCAGGTGATGTTTTAGTGATCACGTCATTATCATCGTATACATTCTCTCTCCTGGCAACGGTATATAAAGAGATTTTCCTTTATTTGTCTTTTACCGCCAACAAATTCTCTCAAGATTACGAAGCAAGCATCAACTGTTCATCTTCATTCTTCGATCAACAATGGCGACTTCTTCCTCCGTTCAAGAACAAACTGCATCTTCCACATTGCTTACGATAAAGCCTAATCAGAATATAATCATCGAACTTAACCCGTTCTTGTATGATTCGTATATGCTTCAAGTGGTCGAGTACTTGAAGTATTCCCCACTGGTGGTTGCCCTAACTCAAGTTGAATCTATTCCAATGTCACTCTTATCACAGGTCTACTCCACAGCCTCATACGACAAGAACAAAGCATGCATTTTCTTTCAAATCCATAACATGAAGGCTTCGATTTCAAAAGGGAGGTTTTGCTCATTGATGAATCTTGCTATTGATTCTTCAGTCATTTCACCAGATTTTATCACAACTACACAGCTGTTCTCCATGCTTTACGAGATGGGATATACAGATGTTCTCACCACGGTCACAAAAGTTAAGAAGTCATGCTTGCCGTCTCAGCGGAATGGATTGTTAACTCTTCTCATCAAGAGTTTGGCAGAAAGGAGTGGTGGATCAGATAGCACCAGCAAAGGGTTTTCTTACCCTCTTATATGGTCTTTATAATGGTCTTAACCTAGACTATGGGACGATTATTTGGTCTCAAGTGGTGCAAAGTCTCAATACTTCCACGAGGCATTTAGAGATATCATGTGGGCACTTATGGACGCTTATTACGAGGAGGGCGATGAATACTTTGTACATCCCTGTAATGAAGGATGCCCTAGTTGCTTCAATTTCTACGTTTCACACAAAGAAGATCATCATCTCTGATCCCACAAAGTTTCATCACAAGGGTTCCATTCTTGAATCCATGTTTCGTTGTGTCTCTACAGAAAGTAAGGTTATGGCGGAATACAAAAAACTTCCTCCAAAACAACCGAGAGTCCTTAATCCAGAACAGTAGGTTTCCCTGGATGCAATAGACAAGCCTGGAAACTGAGGCAAACGTACTACTAAGAAGGAGTCCACAGAAGAGGATAAGACTAAATCCTCCAAGTCTCGAAAACGTAAATCTCATAAAGGAGAATCTTCTAAGCCCAAGAAGCTTAAGAAAATGGCGAGAAGGTCCAAGAGTCCCACTCCTTCTGGTTCAGATAACGAAAAAGAAGATGACGAAGAAGAGGTTCACCATGAATCATCGAGAGGTAATACCCCTCCCAGATCCCCAACTCCAACCGAAACCATCCATACCAAAATTCCAACACCACCTCCATCCCCAAAACATACAGTTGTAGTTTCGGTTCCCATTGATCCTCCACCCACTACTTCACAACCAACTATTTCTTTACCACAATCTCCACCAGTTACTACCATTCTCATTTCCACATCACCATTACCACCTCCTATAATTTCACAATCCACCACCACTACAATTCCTGACCCAACAGTGGGAGTCAACGTATCTGATACAGGGGCCACCACTACTACAATCGAACCTCCGGCCTTCACTAAGCCTCTTTCCCCTACCAAATCAAATGATTATTGTGCCACTCTGGGAGGAGAGAATGATGAGTATGACTCTACATACTTCGGTCCATATCGCCTTCCTTCTGATGAAGATAATGATGATCCTGTCAGCAGTCACCATTTACAGGGCATTCATGACAAGCTGGATCGATTGCTTGAAGACAGCAAGGCCTATAGTGGTGTGGTTCTTAAGGCTTTTCTATAGACTGCTATTGAACAATACACCTCATCCATTGAAAAATCCACGTCTGCTATTGATGCGTCTACTTCTTCCTGTAAAAAGGCACTTACTGATGTTACTGAGGTTGTTCATACAACTCAGATTTTTCTAGACTCCTTGAAAAATCATGCCAATACAAGTGCAGTGAAGATACAAGCCTCTGTGGATTTGTTTTCGAAATCCCTTCAGGAAGAAAGCACCAAGTTTGAAGCTACGAGATCATCTCTTCAAACTGAGAACACTTCCTTTTTAAGTTCAGTGAATTCTCGGTTTGCCTCTCTTCAAGTTGACCTCGCAACTGAAAGAGCAGTAAAGGCAAATCTTGCTAAAAAAGCCTCTACCATTGAAGTCCAGAAGGTGCAGTTAGCCCAAGCAAAGAAAGAAATTTCTTTGTTGAAGACAGAAAGGGCTGTATTTCAGAGTTGTGCTGGTGATGTGAAGGACATGTTGCTCAATCTCCTAGGTGCTCATGATCCCATCCTGACTCTCACCATCAAAAATCATCTTACCACCAAATTGATTCCTGCCCTTGCCATGCTCCATGAAATGAATGGTGTTTCTGAGAGGTTTGTACCTCCGGAACAAGGGGGAGAAGGTGTTCGTGTTGATCAAACGAAAGTGTTTGTAAAGACAGAAAGTAATCAACCGAAAGTAACTGTGAAAATTGAAACAGAGACTGTTCACCCAACCAAACTAAAGGATAATGTAGCTTCAGGTTCTGGTCCAAATGAAAAGGAAAAGCTGACTGCTGATCACAGTGATAGTGATGTTGGTGAAACTATTACTGAAGCTCTTCAAAGTAAGAAGAGGGAACCAGAGCTAAAAGAAGCAGAGGAGAGGGAAAGGAGAAACAAGGAAGAAAAAGATGCCTTGAATTGTAAAAAGGCCTTCTTTTCCTTGTGGACAAAGTAAGTACTTGTCAATCAAGCTATACAGTTTCCATCTGTCTTTTGGTTGGAACCTGTTGCTTTGTTTGACTGTGATAATTCAAAGGACTCACAGTTTGATATGCCGATTACAAGGAAGGCATTCACGTTCCATTGTTTTGATTCAACTGTGGAGCTTCCTTTTCCTCATCCAAAGATAGATCGAGAGCTGATTGATTTTTATCTCAAGTTTGGCCAACCGTAGTACCTGACTTGGAGTGCACAGAAGATCATTAGAGTCAAGGTTCTCAAACCTTCACCTGCTGGTAGATTTACAAATGTCAATTTCAAGATCAATCGTGGTACAACAAACACAGTGTCGACTGTCTCTCTTGCAAATCTTCCTAATCTCAATCCCCATGATTGGATTTTGCTATACAACATTATGCTCACAAATCCAACTGAATATGAGCCAATTCTTGAACACTTAAAGTGAATGTTGGACTCTTACATTTATGAAGTTGAGACTATGGATCAGGAGATAGCAAAGATTATGAACAAGAAGCCAACAGTCAAGCCTACACCGAAGCCAGGGGATGTGAACAGAATGAAGTCAGGTCAAATTGATTCAACACATCTCACTGTGATGTTTACTAAAGGAAAAGGTCACAAATTCTTGTTTGCTCTGGTAGATAAACACTTATTCTCTACTGATTGCTTGGAGCACATCATCAACATAATACATCGGTGCAAGCAGAATTCAGAGGCTGACAAGAAGAATTTTACAGATATGCTTCGGTGGTACATTACTTTTCGGTATCATCTTTTGGCCATCATACCGAGAGTGTTTAAGATTGTGAAGAAGTCTTATGTTGCTAAACAGAATTGAGGTTTCGGCTCCAAAGACGCAAAGGGGGAGATTGTTGAGTCTGTTTATGTTGCGTCTTGGGCTTTATGTTTTTTATCCGGATTGGGCCTGTCCATCCGTGATTTTCTAGATTAGCTAGTAGGGTTGTTATATATATGCATGCATGTATGCATTATATAATGTTGATGATCACGTTCTTATTGTGTAACCCAAGAACACCTCTACAGTCGAAGTTCTTAGTCGAGCTCTTCTGAGGTGTCAAAGTATAAATTATACAACTTATTCAAAGCCATACCTGTGTTCTTCATTACGTTCTTAATTATTAACTTGCTTAGAATCTATCGATCCTGATAGAACTTTGTTCTAACAGTTCACTGCCTATCGGTATTGCTAAATGCAAGGGTTACTAAAAGTAAGAAATTGCTACTGATGCTCAATGAAGTAGCTCTAAATTGTCAATGGCGGCTAGGGATTTCAACTCAAAAAGCAATAATGGCGGTAAAATATTAAGGATTTGAAAGAGAGACAGGGCAGCAGAAGAGAGTTAGGTTTCAAATGATGGGAAATGGCTGGAAGATACGTACCTGAAGAACCAAAACAAAAACTTGTTGAAATGAGAAATGATAATCTATGTAATTTCAGCTCATAAACGCAAGTACAGTTAACTGAAAGGAAATTTACCTTGTTGAATTTGGGTAATAGGGTCATTCCAACATACCAGTACATCCTATTGATGAAAAGAAGTAGATCACAATGATGCAATCAGTAAAAACTAGGAAATACATGAACATAAACAACTTACGTTTCTTAATTTTAACGTGGAGGGATCCAACTACAAGCCCTAATTGGAACACAGGTTGTTCGTATCCTAACAACAAGCCCTAATGGAACTCAAAAAAGAAAGAGAGGATCGGAGATGGTTGAGAGAAGCCGCTGGAAGAACTCGACAAGTATTCTTACGAACGAATGGAAAGTGAGTAGAGATCGATGAGAATTTGGGAAAGGAACCAGGTCATGGAACGAAGATTAAGTTATATGATCGAGACCATTTTTTTAAGTTTTGGGTGGGCGACTACTAAATTAGGGGGAAATAAGAGCGGGCAACTTGATTTCCAAGGAAATAGAAGCAGGCTACTAGATTTTCAATGTATAGCGGTATAAATATATTTGTGCCACTAAATGTAATTTTGTTTGTAGTGCAATATTGTGGTCCACTTAAACACAAAGGATATTTGTAAGTTGGACAGATTATAAGTGACAAGAAATTTGCACCTATACTCCTAAATAGACCATTTAGCTGACGCTGATGAAGGATATTGTTGTCCACTTAAACTCAACAGAGAGATCTACAGACAACCTTTTAAATGGTTTAATTTCAGGTGCACTAGAACGTGTTGACCACTTCCTGACATAGCCTGCTAATCAAAAACTTCCAAAGAACTCCTTACTTTAGATGAGTAGTCAATCATTAGGAGAAAAGATAGATATAGAAACGTATATGTTGTTCGCTAGGTCGGATCTCTTCTAATCACACAGAGGGGACAACATGTGACTAACACAGATAGAGGGGTTGAGAGGTAGAATGTTGCATAGGTTGTGTTCTAGGTTGGATCTTTTCCAATCACGCAGAGGAGAGAACATATGGCTAACAGATAAAAAGAATTGCATAGATAACAAGATACATAGAGATAGAGTTGCATATGTTGCATTCAAGGTCGGGTCTTTTCCAATCGCGCAGAGGAGGCAACATATGACTTACAAATAGAAAGCAAGAAAATAATTTCCTACATACCTACTTTATCAGAACCCCTATTCACCCTATCAGTACCGGAACTAAGGACATAAGCTCGTACATCAAAGAAATGTTGAGCCACAGTTCTAGATACATATGACTTTCATGTATCGCGTAGGCTCCCTTGTTTATGTCACTGCTCAATCTATATGAGCGTCGTATGGTCAGTCCAAATGAAACTATCTAAGTCCACACTCTCAAGTCCTTTTATTGTCAACTATGTCTAGTCCTTTTGAATCCTTCGTGCCTATCAGCACATTAAACACAGAGTCTAAACAATTTAATTTCAGTGCATTACACAAATATCTGATTTCCCTTTAACACTAAACTTTATATCATTCCCCAAACACTTATGAAAGAAAACATATTTTTGTATTTTTTTTTATAATTTTTTTTGTATTTTGATTTCCCCCCCTTAATTTGGGCATGGGGAAGAAAGGAAAATAACAATAATGTGAAATTTTTTAAAAAAAATTGTCTTCAAAACAAATCATTTTTAGAAAAATTTAGAAGTATCGAGAAGAAAACTCAAACCGTAATTCAACAATTGAAGTTGCATCCAGATGCTCTGAGAACAACACACAGATGTAGCAACATGTTCAGCCTTAGCTCTGTTTCAATTCTGGAACAAAGTTAACAAACTCAAAATTCAACAGGCTGTTAAGTACGATCCCCATTTGTGATCCTCTTCTTTCATCCTTTCCTGCAAAGGACACATACCCTCAATTAAGATTTTGAATTGTGTGCAGTTGAAAGACGTCTCCTTTCATGTGCCTAGAACAACCATTATCAGCAAATTGAAGTCTGATGATATTCCTCCATAGTTGTTCCAACATAAAGTGCGAGATTAATTGGTCTTTGGAACCCAGTCCATTTTGAAACTGGGTTGACCTTTATCATCTATACAAGGTACTCTCTCCCATGGCATATCCTGTTTATCATACAGAAGTTGAAGAAATGTTAGAATCATTAAATAATGTGGGAGTATGAACCTTTGGTACCCATCTATAGTCGGGTTTAACCCATTTCTTGTTTGATCGGATGGACGCCTCAGTACTTTATTTAGAACTTAAAGCCGACTGCCGAGATGACTTCGATCTAACCGATCTTTTTCGAACAACACACTCTTTTGAATATGTTTTCTTATCCGACATTCCCTTCTTGACCTTGGGAGTTTGATCCTTGCCCTTCTTCGCATTCCAGTCACCATTGCGCAATTCTGACCTCGAAGGGTTTCTTTTGGAGAATCTCCCTTTTGGTGCGTTCTGCCAACCTTGTGCGTAGTAGGGAGCATATGCACGACTTGGACAATTTCAGGCAATGTGTCCAGGTGTTCCATAGTGGAAACAAGTCTGTTTTTCCTCACGTAGAAGTTGTTTCTGCATGTCCCTGGTACCGTGCCCATGCTTTGTCTCTAATTGTTCCCACAAACACACTTACAGCAAGCAGTCTGTTTCGCTTGTTTTGGTGGCCTATATTTACCAATAGTAGGTTTATTAGAAGTAACAAAATTAGAAGCAACATATTCAGAGTTCTCCTTATTCAACAAAACTAGAAGTATTTATGTTCTCCTTGTTCTCATCTTCCACTACTTTACCGGCACATGAAGTAGAATCATTAGTATCCTTCATCTTAATATTCTCAGTTAGGCCTGATTGTCCAATCTTAACTAAAGCTGGTATAGGTGGTGGACCAAACTGAGTAGGTGTCTCTTCCTCATTGATTTCAAGGGGTGAGGTATAGTTGTCATTGAAGGGAGGTGGAACATTGTGATACCCTAGACCCTTATTTTGATTATCTTTAAATTTTAATTGGTTCTCAATCATAGTGTCAACTTTCTTACTTGACACATCAAACTTTTTGAAGTTAAAATCTGCATTTTCAAATTTATTTTTCAATGTGTCAAGCTCATCAGGCAAGCCGGCAAGCTGTCTCTTAACATATTTATATTTCTCACATTTGTTACTATATTCTTCTTGAAGTTTTCTAAAGTCTCTTGTCTTGGCCTCTAGTTGTTCTTTCAGAGGTTTTTGGGCCTTCCTAAGAGTATATCCTTCATATTTTAGGTCCTCAATTTCTCTAATTAATAATTCATGTTGATCACGATAAAGTTTAATTTTAGCTTCACAGGACTGAGAACATGAAGCTTCATTAACCTCCTTTGTACAGTTGTCAGAACTCATAGTTTAACAAAAACGCCCTTTGACTTGAATCCTCGAAAGTCAAACTCGAAAGTCAAAATTCAAAGTCAAACTTGAAGGTTAAACGTGAAAACTTTAAAGTCAAAGGTCAAAATTAAAAGTCAGAAGTCAAACTTGAAAGTCAAAAGTCAAACTTGAAAGTCAAAATGCAAGCTTGAAAGTCAAAACTTTCGGCCGAAAACGAGGCTTTAAAACCAAAAATCTGATTTCTAGACCGAAATCGTGAGGCTTCTCATCCACACCGAGAAGTCTCGCACCGAAAACAGCAGGCCGAAATCAGAAGCCAAAATCCAAACAGAACACGTGCGAGCCGAGAACTCTGAGGTCAAGAACCTCGCACCAAAAACCCTTCCACCGAGAACCTACGAGACGCTCCACCGCAAACTGCAGACCGAAATCCGTTGCTGGCCGAAAACGCTGCTGAAACCCTCATTCGAGACCGAGAATAGTCGTCGGGGTCTCGCAAATTACAACCAAAATCACCCAAAATTTGCCAAAACCCAAAATTTTCAAACTTTTAATGCCAAACTCGATCAAAACTCCAAAAATATGAAAAATACGAAGAACAAAGAGCCAAAATTTCGTAAAACATAAATAAAAAACGCTAGAAAATACAAGAAAAAAATCCAAGAAACTCTCAAAAAAAAACTTGCCAAATCGATTGATATAGATCCAAGCTCTGATACCACTTGTAAATCCCAATCAATCGATTTCACTTGACGGTGCGGAATCCTAATCAAGTGAATGATGCAAGATAATATAGAAGAAGAACAATAACACAAGATAATTAATCTTCAATGCACACTATATTGAATATAGTCTGGTATATAATATGTTGATAACACACGTTCTCTCTTCTTTTCTCTCTTAATCACGTCCTAAACAGTATTGCAGTCCCCTTGAACGTCCCCCCCTCTCTCTTCTCACTCCTTTTCACGCCTCTAAAGACTATATATATATATATATATATATATATATATATATATATATATATATATATATATATATATTAGGACCCAAAGTACAAACCCCAAACTGAAAACCCAATAGCCTAACCGAAATCACATGTGATTTCGGTCAAAAAAACAAATAAACTAATGGGAATTTTGGCCCTAGACCGAAAACCATAAAGGCCTAGAAAAGTAAAGTATAAACCATAAATTTAGACCTAACAAGTACTTTGGGTGTACACCTTCGTACATTGAGCATACTAAGCCCTACGCCAGTACGTTGCGTGTACTCCAGTGCATCGGGCGTATGTCATTCAGACAAAAACCCTAATATTTATGGTTTGTACAATATTTAAACACCATTATGGCCCCAAGACCTTTCCCTTTATAAGCCTCCATCCCAAGATCGACCCTCCTTGCAAACCCTAGTTTATTTTGAGCATTTTGAGGTTTTGGAGTGATCGTTTGCTTCCTTGGTTATGAAGAAGGACCTTCAAGGAGTAAGATTTGCTCTCAAGACTTTGGATCCAACATCTTCTCTTTATTGTGCACCATTTGGAGGTATAAAGATCCAAACTTCGCTTATGTTTCTTTAGATCCTACTTAAGCCTTGATTTTCTTCCTTTTTGTCCTAAATCCTAGAGCTTGGTGAGTAATAGGAACTCCTAAGCCTTCAAGGTTTCCTTTCATACATTTTAATGCATTTAACTCATAAAAATGCAAGCTTGGACCTTGATTTGTCCCCATCCAAGAGTTAGGGTGTAGAAAAGGGTTAAGTAAGTTAGGCTTTTAGTGTTGGGCTTCTTGTAGCCATGCGAAGTCATAAAATTTGCAACTTTATGGCCTTAGGGGTATTAGTGAGATCATACATAAGTTTTCATCATAGGGTCTTTAGGCATTAAGAAATTTTTTCATGGATTTCAATTAAGGGTGCGTACGTTGGGCATAACTCCATGTACGTCATGTGTACTGCATCCTAGTCGTGATTTTCCCACTTTGGCTGACAACGTTGTGTGTACCGGTTGGTACGCCGAGCGTACAACCCAGTCCAACTTCGCTGATTTTTGGGCCTTAATCGTTGTGCTTTGCTTGTTGGGCTGGACCATAGATTTTCATGATATTGGGCCACTTCTGATGTTTCACCCATATTCGACCTTGGATGATCCTAGGGGTTGTGCCTAGGATTTAAATGGGCTTAAAAGAGTAACTTGGCCCTTTTTACCTTTGACATTAGGCAAGTAATGTAGGTTTTTAGTTTTGGGTAATGTCCCAATTATTAATTGGGGCTCTGTTGGTTAGTTAGCTCGAGGATTTCTCCAGTTCAACAACCCGAGCGTTTATCTGGGTTTTTCAGCAATTGAGGTGAGTTTCCTCACAAGATCCATGGCTAGAAGGCACACATTCCATCCCATTGTTTGTTGTGTAGAATGATTGGATGCTTGTAATGATGAGATGGAAGACTAGGATCTGGCCCCAGGCATTTGTCTGAAACACCAGGTTTTGGCCCCTGGAATTTGTATGCAAGACTTAGATTTAGTCCTCGTGACTGAATGGAAAGACCATGGTTTGACCTATGGCAGGAAACTATTACTATGCTTTGGCCATAGTATTATCTTCTTTCATGTGTGGTATGTGGTGCTTGAAGGAACTCAATAAGCTTTATGGTTACAGTTTATGTTTATGGTTTCAAGTACATCCAGTTCCAAAGGGAAGGGCCCGATGTGATAGCACAACATCCTCCCCTCATGATTTCCACATTCGATATATTTGTATCTGATGCTTTGGATATTATGACTTGATGTTTATTCTTAACAATTTAATGAACAAGTTAACTAGTTTTTAAAAAGAATAAGTTTACCATTAATTTTGGGCCGTTAGAACATCCATATAATACATGATCTAAACCTGGAGGGTTCAACCCACATAAGTCGCATACATGTTTGTTCACGATATGTCGTAACACCATCATGCCAATGGAATGATAAATTCACAGTACACACTGTTCTTACTATCATCCCTCCCTATACTTGTCAACCGACAACCCATACCCCACACTTTTCTATATTCTAAACATATTTTCATTCTTAAATGAACTTACATATCTCTCTCTCTCTCTCTCTCTCTATATATATATATATATATATATATATATATATATATATATATATGTTTATTTAAAAAAAAAAACTAAATACAAAATTCTAAAAATTTGAAAAATGTGAATTTATAAGAAAAGTGAAAAAATATTGAATTATAAAAATTGAAGTGTTTTTTTTTCTCTTTTAAATTTAAGCAAATAATTTAGATAAATAAATAAATAAAATTGATGAAACTTTAATTTGGTAATTAGTAAATTAAAGAAAAGTTCATTAATGAAATTGATATGCATTTATTATTGAATATAAATACTATCTACAATTTAATAAAATGAAAAAACCGTAAAATGACATGTGGAATAAAAATTAATTTAAAATAACCACAAAATTATATGTGGCAAAATGGATGAGAATTTGAAATGCGGCAAAAAGATCTTTATTTATTAGGAAGGATGTATATGTGGGACGGTTCACTTGTGATTCTAAAAAAAATATAGATCTTGAGAATTAACCTCAACCACATATTTGTAATTTGTCGTTCTAAGGCACCAGCATACTAGCAGCAACGGTGTATGCTTAATCATAAATGATTATATGGTGGAGTTGTATAATCTTATATGATTATACATGTTTATACAAATATTTCTAATCATACATGAGTATATATATATATATATATATATATATATATATATGTCTGTGCAAAGAGTGCTTAATCATATATGATTATGGTGCTTGGTGGGAGAGGAGGTGGAGGTGGAACAGGTGGTGGCGGTATAGTGGACGGAGATGGCAGTAGTGTGGTCGGTTGTTGGCGAGATGGTGGTGACGGTGACGATGGTAGTTGTGGTGTTAGGGAAGTTGACCAAGGAAAAAGGAATGAGTGGCGCTGCATAATCATTTATGATTGTAAACTCTCTGGCTGTGTCAATACGCTTGAGGGTTAGAACGAAAAATAAGAAATATGTGTGGTTGAGTTTGGATATTATGATTGATTGAGGTTAGATATTATGACTTGATGTTTATTCTGAACAATGTAATGGACGAGTTGACTAGTTTTTAAAAAGAAAAATTTACCATTGTTTTTGGGTCGTTACAGGTATGTATCAGAGTCTTGGTTTGAGGGATTCGGGCATAGTTTCGGGTGTGTCAGAACTCAAACTGAGGAAATGATAATTTTCTTAAGAAAATAAAAAAATTAACTTCTAAAAAAAGTTTTATAAAAAATGAGGGGGTGTGATGCATGTTGTAGCATCCAAAAATTCAAGCCCAAAAAATTTCATTTTAATTATTTATTTCATAAAAGCATTCATTAGAAAATATTGTGCCAACACGTCATTTCATAAAACAATGTATCATGATCGAAACCCACGTCATAAACAATTATCATATCAGAATACAATCCCAAAAAGCTTTGTGCGGAAAATCATATGTGTGTGTGATGTCATGCTACGCCGCCGGCTCCTTCCCCTTAGACGAAGAGGTACCTGAAACCAAAAACTGAAACCCTAAGCACAAAGCTTAGTGGGTTCCCCCATCATACCACATACCATACAATACCATCTGTATCTTTCAACCGGTAATCATCATCGGTATCTTTCAACTGGTAGTCTTCATCGGTATCTTACAACCGGTAATCATCATCGGTATCTTTCAACCATTAATAATCATCGGTATCTTTCAACTGGTAATTGCGGTCTATTTCACCCCCTACTACTAACATACAACAACAAGGTATAAGCATACAATCTGGCATATCCGAGTACTGACCTACCCTTCGGTCCTAAGGACCACTGTCAGGGAAAACTATCCCTATCACACACGTAACATATCATACAGATATATCTCATAACCAAACACGTATCCATACCAAGATAACTATCACAAAGACAATCATCTTCTAAAATACTCCTACTTGGTGGGCCGGCATTATGGCCTTAGACCCACCCCTACTGGAAGGTAACTCACCTCAAAAGGTTGGCTGCTGAAAATCTGATCCGCAAATGTCTGACATCTGCTCCGGTGATCCCCCGACTATATTTCCATAAAACACTTAATCAGACATTGATACTATTCCCAAGGTAAAATGACTATTTTACCCCTGACCGATTCCAAACCAAAGTCAATTCAAAGTCAAAGTCAACTTCCAGTTGACCCGACTCGCCGAGTTGGCTTGCCAACTTTTCGAGTCCATATCCAGTCGATTGTCGTTACTCCTGTCTCTACTCGTCGAGTTAGGCATTGACTCGACGAGTTCAGTTCCTAACTGATACTCAATGGTTCTTCATCCAACTCACCGAGATTAATGAACAACTCGTCGAGTTAATCTTCATCCGATGAACACATTTTGTCCTCGACTCGCCGAGTTGATGAACAACTCGTCAAGTTCTATAAAGATTGCCTTGGACTCACCGAGCACCTTCATGCACTCACCGAGTCCCATGAACTTCCAGATCAATGGGTTAGTCCAGAATGTTGGGTCACTCCCCGGAGACCCCTTAAAACCTTTCCACACTCAACTTGGTCCTTTTGACCCTCAACAGAATGGGACAGAACCCCTTAGACTCGCCGAGTCCAAGAATGGACTCGCCGAGTTGGTCACGTCCATACCCTAAATCTTTGCTTTCTGATGTACATCCTTTGATCAAAAGATAGATCCAAGCTTCTACAATCGATCTAGCATGTAAAGTTACAAACTTTACCTGCTTTCATGGGACTCTTAGCTCAAAAGGACATAAAACAAGCTCATATGGCACATGGGACCTTTCATGGGTGCAAAAGCAGCCTAAATCTGCCTAGTGACTCCTTTCATGATGTGATTTAGAAGCTTTTGCCCCCAACCTTGTTTGCAAACGTGGTTGGCCACCAAAAATGGCTCATAAAAGCCCAAAACCTCCCGAAAGAGGGATCTAACAAATGAATGAGCAAGGTCAAAACATTTTACCTTCAATGAGCTGAAGAAGGTGCACAAACTCAGGTTCCCTTGATCTCTACTTGCTTCCTCAAGCTTCTCTCCTTCCTTCCTTAAGATCACAAACACCAAAATCCATCAACAAGGCTTAGATTGCTCCAAAAACGGCTAGGGTTTCAGTGAGGGGTGTTTGGGAGCATAAAGGAGTGATGGAGGCTGCATAATGTCGTTTAAATAGGGTGCAAACCCCTGGATTAGGGTTTTTTTGTCCAGACAGTGGCTACTCGCCGAGTCTGGGACCCGACTCGCCGAGTCCATAGCTTAAACTTCGCATCTCATCCCACTTCTACTCGGCGAGTCAGTCCTTCGACTCGCCAAGTCCAAGACCAAAATTGCTAATCGATAAAAGAATTAAATACAAAATACGTACCAAGAACCAGGTGCTACAAATCTCCCCCACTTATTTTAGACTTCGTCCTCGAAGTTTGTTGCTCGCTCCTGAAACAGATCGGGGTAATGCTCCATCATCTCGTCCACCGGCTCCCACGTCCACTCCGACCCCTTACGGTGCTGCCATTGCACCTTCACGAGTTCCACTCTTTTGTTCCTCAGATCCTTCGACTTCCGGTCAAGGATCGCTACAGGTCGCTCGATGTAATTCAGGCTGTCATCAACCTAAATTTCCTCCAAGGGTATCACCGTTGAGTCGTCCACCAGGCACTTCCGCAGCTGGGAGACGTGGAAAGTGTTGTGGATCTGACTGAGTTCGGCTGGAAGATCCAGCTGGTACGCCACCTTGCCCACCCGGGCAACAACCCTAAACGGTCCAATAAACCTGGGACCCAACTTGCCCCGCTTCCTGAATCGGATGACGCCCTTCCAAGGCGACACTTTCAAGAGAACCATATCCCCGACTTGGAACTCCAGGTTTGACCGACGCTTATTGGCATAACTTTTATCCCGACTCTGAGCAGTCTGAAACCTGCTCCGGACCTGCTGAATCTTCTTTGTCGTCTTGAGCACTACATTTCGTGCTCCCCATGACCCACTGGCCAATCTCGCCCCAGCATATCGGGGTCCTGCACCTCCTCCCATACAACATCTCGAAGGGAGGACGGTCGATACTCACATGATAGCTATTATTATACGAGAACTTCGCCAACGGAAGCTAGATATCCCAGCTACGTCTAAAGTCTAAAACACATGCCCGCAGCATGTCCTCCAGAGTCTGGATGGTCTGCTCGCTCTGGCCATCCGTCTGCGGGTGAAAGGCGGTGCTAAAATGTAGACGAGTACCCAGCTTGTCGTGGAATTTCTTCCAAAACCTGGATGTGAACCGCACATCCCTATCCGAAATCACCGAAACTGGCACTCTGTGCCGCGCCACCACCTCCCTGATATAGATATCGGCCAATTTCTCGGCCGAGATGCTCTCCTGAATTGGGATAAAGTGGGCGCTCTTGGTCAATCGATCGACGATGACCCAGATCGAATCCACTCCCCGCGCGGTCCTGGGTAGCTTGGTGATAAAATCCATCATCATGTCTTCTCATTTCCATAGTGGAATATCCAACGGCTGCATCTTTCCGTGTGGTCTCTGATGTTCGGCCTTGACCTTCCTACAGGTCAAGCACCGCTCCGCGTACCATGCCACATCCCACTTCATGCAGGGCCACCAATAGTCCAGACGAAGATCCCTATACATCTTCGTCGCCCTGGGATGAATGGAGAACCGGGATTTGTGCGCCTCCTCCATCAGAACCTGGCGTACGCCTCCATGGTAAGGGACCCACACCTTACAGTGAAGAGTCAATAACCCTCGGCTATCATAGTCGAAGGAGGAAACCTGCCCAACAATCCGCTCACTCTTCCGATGTTCCTCCTTCATAGCCTTCTGTTGGGCCTCCCGAATCCGCTCCAGCAGCGGAGTCACCACTGTCATCCTTAGGCAGATATCTCGGATCGGCATTGCCTTGCGGCTAAGCGTGTCATCCACCACATTGGCTTTCCCTGGATGGTAAAGGATCTCAAAATAGTAATCCTTTACCATGTCAAGCCACCAACGCTGCCTCATGTTCAGATTCGGCTGGTCCATAAGATAGCTCAGGCTCTTGTGGTCCGTGTAGATGGTACAACGAACCCCATAAAGGTAATGACGCCAAATCTTGAGGGCGAACACAATAGCCCCCAGCTCCAAATCATGCGTCGGGTAGTTCGCCTCGTGAGGCTTCAGCTGCCTCGAAGCATAAGCAATAATGTGCCCTCTCTGCATCAACACTGCGCCCAAACCCGAGATGGACGCATCGCAGCACACAACAAAATCCTCCATGCCCTCTGGCAGGGCTAAGATTGGCGCCTCGCACAATCTCTGTCTCAACGTCTCGAATGCGGCATACTACTCGGGCCCCAGCCGAAAAACCACGGCTTTCCTCGTCAGCCTGGTCCGGGGCATGACTATCTTCGAGAAGTCCTGAATGAATCTCCAATAGTAGCCCGCCAATCCCATGAAGCTCTGAATCTCGGATGGAGACCTCAGGACCTCCCATCTCATCACGGCCTCCACCATGGCCGGATCCACTGATATCCCGCCCTGGTTGACAAAGTGCCCCAGAAACTGCACCTCGCGCAACTAGAGCTCACACTTGGAGAACTTAGCATATAAGCTCTCCCTCCTCAAAGTACTCAGAACCTCACGCAAGTGCCGCTCATGCTGCTCTCGCATCTTGGAATAAACCAAGATATCGTCAATGAAAACAATCACGAACCGATCCAACATCGGTCGGCACACGCGATTAATGAGATCCATGAACGCGGTAGGAGCATTGGTGAGCCCGAAAGGCATCACCACAAACTCATAATGACCATAGTGTGTCCGAAAAGCAGTCTTCTGCACATCCTCCTCTCTGACCCTCATCTGATGATACCCTGATCTGTGACATCCCATATTTCACGGCCAGAAAAGACCGATTTGTTTATTCTTTGTTTTTAAAATCAGAGTAATCTTTTAAAGAAAACGGTTGTTGAATTTGTTCCCAAAACAAGATATGATAATAACTTATCAAAACATTTCTCAAAGAGAATGTATTTTCATTTAATAATAAAACCTCGGGATGTCATGTTCCGATACAGACATATAAGCATAAACAGAACTTACATTTAATTACACTAATGATTTATATCTCCTTTAAATCTCTCTGTGAAATATGTCTTCGTATTGATACCTGTGATACAAAGAAAACTGAGTGGGTCAGGCTTGGGAGCCTGGTGAGCATATAGGGTTTTCATCCCACAGTGTTATATCATATATTTATAAATATAGAACATTCAAACTTGTAAATTTTCACCATATAAAGGCAAATCTTATCCCACCCCATCGATCCTCACAACGACACAATCTAAACTCTCATATCTAAAATTTTCCTCTTTACCTGATCCCTACTCACGGATCTAAAACTAACCTTTTCACCCGATCCATACTCACGGATCTAAAACTAACCTTTTCCCCTGATCCATACTCACGGATCTAAAACTACCTTTTCACCTTATCCATACTCATGGATCTAAAACTACATGATCCATACTCACGGATCTAAAACTAACCTCCTGATCTGATCCATACTCCCGGATCAATAATTGTACCCATTCCATACTCCCGGAATAGGGACAATTAACTATACCCTAATCTTGATCTGATCCATACTCCCGGATCTATAACTGTGCCCAATCCATACTCCCGGACTAGGGACAATTAACTTAGTCTTAATCCATACTCTCGGACTAACAACAAGTTTTATCTCTTTACCTGATCCATACTCCCGGATCTAAAACTAACCTCTTGGTCTAATCCATACTCACGGATATAAAACTAGCCTCTTGATCTGATCCCTACTCAGGGATCTAAACTAATCTCTTGATCCGATCCATACTCACGGATCTCATCTACCCATGTCCTACCCAACATATATTTAGTTACAAAATACATATATACAGTTTAACTCATTAAAACCTATATAGTTCATGCATTCCACGAACATCTCAAATAAACAACAATATATAAACACATAGCACGTATTTCATAGCAAATACTTAATATTTATGTGTTAGAAGAAAGTGACCACACACTCACTTGATCAGAAGATGATCGGACAGCACTACGGCTTGCAATGGTAGTATTCTTTGGTGAAACCGGGATCACTTCACACACTGGGTTTCTCGCGGGCAGAGCTTCGACTCGGAAACTCTTTTCTTCTTGGGATCTTTAGACTTCGGGACTTTCTTCGGGTCTCGGGAATGATACCGGGGCTTCGGGGGGTTAAAATTGCACGTAAAACGATGTAATATGGGAGAGAGATGAGAGAATGAGCAACCAAACTCGACTGGCCCTTCAAATCTATTTATAGGGCAAAATCTGCCCTTGCCACGTCGTGGCACCTTTTTCCACGTCGTGGGCTTGGTCGTCACTGCATGCGTCATCTCAAGTTGCATCTGGGGGACTCCCGGAGGTGTCAGAAGACTTTCCACGTCGTGGCACTGCTAGCCACGTCGTGGTATCTGACAGTTTTGAGGTTTCGCGCCCCGAACTTCAGAAATTCATAACTTTCACATACGAACTCCGTTTTCGACGTTCTTTATATCGACGCATAGGTGAGATTATGCTCTACAACTCTCTTTTAGACTCCATTGGATAATTTTGAATTTATTTTTAATATATTGTAAATATATTACTTATATATTATCTTTAGTAGGCCGGGACAGGAAAACTCCGTTCGAAATTCATAACTCCTTCATCTTAACTCCGTTTTCGTATGTCTTTTTATCGTTGGACTACTATCGAAGACATCTTCAACTCTCGTTTAGATCACTAAGGATAGATATATATCTACCTTAAATTCACTATTTACGTCGCGCTGGGTCGTGCCGGTTCTGTCGCGAAACTTCAACAGGTCATAACTTCTTCGTTATAACTCGGATTTTGGCGTTCTTTATATGCACGGAAACCTTGTGACATATACTACAACTTGGTTAAGATTAATCTTTCTAAATAATCTTCCATAAAAAAGTCATTTTTGATGATTATCGTCTCTAAATTGACTAGCGCGGATCTACGGGCATTACAGTTATCTCCCCCTTAGGATGATTACGTCCCGGAATCATCAAAGAAGTAGGGCTTGCATAATGATTCCACACGTTATCTATTCATACTAGGTAATAACCATAACTTTTATGTTTCCTCGAAAGAGTATTTAACTCTATGGCTTTCTTGACCGCAGACGATGCCCAATCTTGCATCTGCTTATCGTACCATGTTGTACTTTCAATCATAACTTCTGAGTAACAAAATAAATCCTTATTGAGGACTCCTTCTTCTTCTTAGGATAATTACTTTCATTCATCTATTGCAATAGATCGATGGGTCATGTTCTAATGACCTCTCATCGTATGATGCAACGCTTAGAATCAAGTCTCTTAGAGTCAAATTCCATAATGGAATATACCTTCCTTCATATTCTAATGTGATATAATCAAATTTTTAACATGTAGCATGCCTAGCTACAAACTCCTTTTTTTTAACGAGCGCGATACTGTCAATCGCTTTGATTTCAATCTTCTGACTTGAGTCGGATGCTACCTCGAACTTGGTTCTATGAACCACGTAACAAACTCCTCTGAGTCAGAATCAATTTGATATGACCACTAGGGTCGGAATAACAACCATCTTACTAGTCACTACCAAAACAAGGGTAATGACACACTTGAACAAAACGGAATCAATTACTAGCTTCTTGGTAACCTTGTGACTTTCCCTGATCCAAGTGTGAGTCCCGTGCTACCGGTAGTATATGCATCTACTACCTTTCACACCTACTCATACTCATCCCAAGTATTGTCCCACAGTTGACCAAGTCACCATACAAGAAAATCAGACAATCATTCAACAAATCAGTTAGCAAAACTAGGGTTTATATTATTTCCTTGAAACTATTACACAAAATGTCACAATCAGAAATTTTGTGTCTTGTAATCACTACACTCAAGTAAATGTTGAATCAAAAACTTAAGAGCATGTGTGATGCTTATTATATGACATCAAAAACTTCAATCAAATACATCATACAAGTACTACAAATAGTCAACAAGCCATTGGAAACCCTAGAAGTTCTTGTTTAGGTCCATTTTGGACTAGGACTTCCTTATTGGACTCAATGGACCAATAAACTTCCAATTTGACTATCATGGGTTTAGAACCTTTTAATGGGCTCTAATTGGACCCACATTCATTTATTTCAACATTTTGGGCCATATTGGGCCTAGAATGAAATAAATTAAAATTTTTGAACCATGATTAACCTAAACTAGCCCAACAAAGTGTAAAACTCATATTATATTTTTTTTAGGTCAAAAATCATCCAACTTAACTTCTATATGGGCTTGAGGGCAATAAAGCCCGAAAACCCTTTTCCTTCCAAATTCTCGGCCCAAGGCCCAAATCTAAGAAGAAAAGGGGGTGGGGGGTGACTTCTTCATGCCACCTCACTTTTGTATGGGGGATATCCAAGCCTTTACACCCGAAACATCCATGCAAGTCTCATTTCTCCATGCAAACCACCCTCTTCTTCTCTCCCTCTCTCACTCTCGGCCGATTACACACACACACACACAATTCTCTCACAACTCTCTCTCAAGAAAACTCCCTCCATTCTTCATCAAGATCTCGAAAATTAGGAGGTTTTCAAGGGGATATTTCCGCAAACTCTTCATCTAAGGTAAGGTTATGCTTGGATCTATGACTTAGATTCTTTGTTTTATCAAAAATCTCTTCCTAATCCATGCAAAAATCATAATCTTGCATCCTAGAATCACCTCAAGGCCGAGATCTCCATCATAGTGTGCTAGAGCCAAAAATCACTAAACTTTCTTCCATTTCTCCTCCAAAACCGAAACCACACCCTAAGGTGAGCTTCATACTCCCTATTTTTCTGTTTTATAAGTTTTGTGGGGGGGGAATACAAGTGAAAGTGTAGATCTATATGTATTTGTATGCCTTGTATGATTTCTATGCTTATATGTGTGTTTTTGTGTGATTATGATGTTGGATCTAGTCATAAACCCCTAAAAATCGAGATATACTTTATGTTAAATGATACTAGCATAAATTATATTACTACATACAAAGTATTCCAAGAAAAATAGCTAAGTTGCTTAATAACATCTTGTATGGGCTAAAAACTCATTTTTTGGACACAAAATGTTAAAAATATAAAGTTAAAGGGACCAAAATGACATATTACGAATTCTGATGGGTGATATGAGTCAAAACAGTTTCAATAATGTATTTTCTGGAAATATACTCTTTTGGAGGATTAAAAATATAAATTTCAAGCTTAATGGGCTAAAAATGACATTTTCGGCCCAATAGGGCCCAATATGCGGAATTTTCCAATTTGTGGGGCTGAAACTGTGTTTTTCTGTAAAACAGTGGACTATTAGTGTTCTAAGTCCTTTTCAAAGGTTAAAAATGCTTTTCATAATTAAAAAGGACCAAAGTTACACAATTTTTCCAATTTGGGCCAAAAGTGTAAAAATTACGAAAAAGAGAGGTTACAGCCGAGAAAATTGTATTTTGAGGGACTAAAACTGTTTTCAATTTAAAAAGGTGCTGAAAAATATCAATTTCAATAAGTTTTGATGTTAAAATGCCAAGAAAAATGGTTTAAGGACTAAACCGAAAATTTATTTATTCAAAGGGTTGAAAAAGTAAATTTACAAAATAAAGAGGGGTTGTAAACAGAAAAATTACAATGTTAATTCAATACATTCCGTTGTGATCAAACATTGACACTGTGACTACCGACGAATTGATTCGGTCTCGAATCAATAACAAATCCGAAACTACTAACACGACGACAACCCGGTTCATACATGGAAAATTTGGGAATTCAATACACACGTGAGAGTGCACAGACGTCGATACATCATCTTTGGGCCCAAAAGTGTAAAATCTTGTTTGTTGGGCCTAGCTAGCCCAATGACCTGATCTTTAGGCCCGAAGACATCAACCATACGAGTTGTTGGGTCTTACATGATCCAACACAGCGTAAAAGGACTTTCAATGGATTTTATACTATTGGTCCCCAAGGGTCCTTTGGTACTGCTAGTAAAGTCAGTTATTCAAATGCGAGTCGGGCCAAGGGCCCTTCGCACTCACTTTATCCCCAACCGACTAATGGAGTTATCGAGCTCTTCGTGCCGTCTTTCTCTTCGGATGTGGGACTACAAGAAGTCAGGGCGGTTGGATTACGTGAATAGTACGGACGACGCCTAAGGGATCGTTAGTATAGTTGTAAACTGATCGTTTGTGTAACGCGTGTTTATAACAATTCACCATGCGCAATAATCCGACGTCGCCTGGAATCAATGACTTCACATGCCACGATGGTACAACAACTACATGGAATTCAAAGTGATAGGAAAACATCGGGTTTTCCTAGGGTATTTCAATACATACAGTTTCGAAATGTACACCAAGTTTAATGAACACTTTTTTTACAACCATAGAAACAAACAAGCATACATATGGATCTTCACAAACTTTATCATAAACTCCTTTCAGAAAATATCGGATTTTCTGGTAGTTTTCAAAACAATACAAAACGTTGCTTTTCAAATACCGCTTATGAACTCACCAACATTTCATATGTTGACGTTTTTCAAAATACTTGTATTCTCAGGTAACAAGTATACTGAGGGGAAAATGTATTCAGTGATGGCCTGCAGTTTGTTAATCTATGATCGAACAATTTATTTTTGGGAATGTAATGTTAAAACAATGTACTCAGTGTAAACTCGACCAGTTGTACTATCTCAATGCATGATGATGAATGATGTTATGTTTCATATATATTCAATGTTATGGTATTCAAATAAGTCACGACAGCCCTCGGACGTTTCCGCCGTCTGGTTCGGGGGTGTGACAGGTTGGTATCAAAGCTTTGTTTGTGGTGAACTAGCATATCTAGCCACACATTGATATGCAACTATAAACCAAAAAGAGGGACTAACATAACTCTGAACAAAACAAGTAAATAAAACACCCTTGCTTGCATTAGGAATAAGAACATAACGCCGAACCAAACATGATAATACTAGTATCCCGGTTAATTCCGGACTGTTCTTAGTAGTATCCAGGGGTGGATGTAGCCTAATCAACTACATTCCCTCCAAGGTATAACTAATGCATGTCCAGATGAAATCGTGATATCTAGGGAACCTAAAACTATACCCCTATACCATCAAAAAGAGAACGTTTGTTTAGCTTATGCAATAGTGGTAGAGTCATAGGAAAATGATAGCTTATTCGTATACCTTCTCCCAGTCTTCATGGAGGGAGAGCATCAGGGCATTCAGTTTCACCAAGCCCTAGTGGCACACGGGATACTTGAAGATGACCCAGAAGGGAATCAAGAGGGAGCCCACGACGTCGAACCTGACGAGTACATGGACACCGACTATGAGTTCGAGGAGACCGATGATGACATGGAGGAGGATCAAGCCCCGGACATGGATCACGTCGCATCTCCTGTTAGCGAGGTGCAACAGGATCACCACGCCCCACCAGTGAATCCCGCAAGGGAGAATCGCTCCCCAGAAGCCGAGGTTGCTGACTTGCGGCAACAACTGTTCGCCATGGAAGCACGTGCAGTGCAAGCAGAGCATGATAGGGATGAGGTCATTGTAGACATGACTGAGATGGCTCAGCTATTGGCTCAACACCTCGGCATATGATTCCACCGCTATATTAGGACGCAGCTCATCGCAGTTAGGGATAGACTTATCTTAGTAGGTCATTAGCAACTATGCTATGTACCCGACTCTATGTTTAAGTGACTACACTACTCATAGAGCCGTTATGCTGTCGAACTAGTGTCACTCATGTATGCTCTTATGAGCAAAATTTTCTTGTATCAAATGCGGATAATATTAGTAAACTTTTACGTGCTTTGTTATGATATTACAAATTGCTATGTGTTGAGAATTTATGATTGTATGATCGATGGTAGGAGTGTTTAAGTTCGTACCACGCACTTAGTCAATAGGGTCACAACCTCACGAAAACTACGTACACTCAACATCTTTCTGTTTCATGACAGAAAGATGCCTCTCCGACCTACTCGCGGAAACCTAGGACCAAACCCACCCGAAGTTGACTCAGCCGCATTCCAGGCAGCTGTATCTGCTGCGGTCACTGCAGCAATGGCGCAAATTCATCAAGGGAACAATGGAGGAGTCAATGGGTAAGGGGCCGGAAGTTCGAACAACTGAATAAATCAGGGACCCACCAAAACATGTACCTACAAAGACTTCACAAACGCTAAACCACGAACTTTTAACAGCACTGGAGGAGTGATCACCCTGAAGCGATGGATCGAGAAGGTGGAATCGGTATTCGAGATATGCAATTGTCCTGAGCAGATGAAAGTGAAGTTCGCGGCCTGCACTTTTGTCGATCAAGCGCTCACCTGGTGGAACAGACATGTGGAAGCCATGACACTCCCTGTAGCCAACTCTATGCCGTGGGCGGAGATGAAAGAAATGTTAATGGCTGAATACTACCCACGAGGCGAGATACAGAAGATGGAGCAAGAGCTATGGAACCTCACTGTGCAGAATGCGAATATCGATACCTACATATCGAGATTTAGTGAACTATCTCTGTTGTGCCCGGGTATGATCACCTCGGAAGGAAAGAAGATTGAGCGATTCATCTGGGGACTAACATCACCAATTCAAGGGAATGTGATAGCTGCAAACCCCGAAACATTTGACAGTGCAAAAAGATTGGCAAAGAAGCTGTATGACCATAACAACAAGAAGGGCGAGAAGCCAGTGGAGGCTGAGAGAAAGAAGGAAGGTGATGGCAAGAAGGGGAAGAACAATAAAAGGAAGGGGCGTTAGGGCCCCGAGACCTCTAAAAGGCAGCAGACAGTGGCGGTTAACGCTATCACCACACCGATCCCAGCCACACCACATGCTCCAACCTCAGCTGCACCAAATGCTCCCAGACCTTATTCCGGTAATCTTCCCAAGTGCAATAAGTACGGTCTCCATCATAATGGAGAATGCAAGGAGTTTCAGTGCACCAGTTGCAATCGAAGGGGACACACTGCAAGGTACTGCAGGACTTACCCTCCCCAGAACCAAAATCAGGGAAACAACAATAACAACCATCGCAACAACAACAACATCATCACCGGCGGCAGCAATGCAGGACCTAGCCACACCTGCTATGGGTGTGGAAGGACTGGGCATTTCCGCCGAGACTGCCCTAACAACAATAATTCAGGAAACGGAAGAACAGGAAGGATGCTGACCATGGGTCAGGGAGAGGCGATTCAGGACCCCGCTGTTGTTACCGGTACGTTTCCCCTAAACCACACTTATGCATGCATCTTATTTGACACCGGAGCGGAGCGAAGTTTCGTAAGCAATAAGTTTAAACATTTATTAAAACAACAGCCCCAGAAGCTAAATGAAACCTTTATGGTGGAAATGGCCAATGGAAAAATCGAATCCACTGGGGAAATCTACATCGGATGTACCCTAACCCTTAATCAACACGTCTTTCGAATAGACCTAATGCCAGTATCAATTAGGAGTTTCGATGTGATCATCGGCATGGACTGGCTAAGCCCCCACCATGCTGAAATTATGTGTCACGAGAAGGCCGTTCGTCTTCGTCTCCCAAATCATGAAACCCTAGTAATTTACGGAGACAAACCTAGCATGAACCTTCGCCTCATCTCGTGCATCAAGGCACAAAAGCACCTACGAAAGAAGGATTCGGCATTTCTCGCTCACATAGTGGATAAAACCAAGGAAGAGACTAACATTCAAGATATTCCGGTAGCGTGTGAATTTCCAGACGTGTTTCCTGAAGATCTTCCAGGAGTACCCCCAGAGAGACAGGTTGAGTTTCGAATCGACCTCGTTCCAGGAGCAACTCCTCTCGCTAAATCACCCTACTGGCTGGCTCCTGCTGAAATGCAGGAATTGTCCAGCCAACTCAGTGAACTTCTGGACAAGGGATTTATCCGACCTAGTTACTTGCCATGGGAGCGCCATTCCTATTCGTCAAAAAGAAGGACGGATCCTTTAGGATGTGCATCGATTACAGAGAATTAAATAAACTCACTGTCAAGAATCGCTATCCACTCCCACGAATCGATGATCTATTCGACCAGCTCCAAGGAGCCAGTTATTTTCTAAAATAGATCTACGGTCCGGATACCACCAACTCAAAGTCCGGGAAAAGGATATTCCAAAAACCGCTTTCCGAACCCGCTACGGACATTATGAATTTGTCGTAATGCCCTTCGGTCTAACAAATGCACCTGCTGCATTTATGGATCTGATGAACCGAATTTGTCGACCATTCCTACACAACTTTGTCATTGTCTTCATTGATGACATTCTCGTTTATTCCCGAAGCGAAGAAGAGCATGGCCAACATCTCCGACAAATCCTAGAAATGCTGCGATCGGAGAAGCTATGCGCAAAACTCTCCAAGTGTGAGTTCTGGCTCCGGAGTGTGAACTTCCTAGGTCACGTAGTTAGCCAAGATGGAATTCATGTGGATCCCTCTAAGGTCAAAGCTGTTGAAGGATGGGCAATCCCGACAACGCCCACAGAAATTCGTCAATTCTTGGGCCTAGCAGGCTACTATAGGAGATTCATTCAAAACTTCTCTAAGATCGCCAAGCCACTTACCTCGCTTACGCAAAAGGGCGTACCATTCAAATGGACAGACAAACAAGAGATTGCGTTTCGAACCTTAAAGCAAGCTCTCTGTAGCGCCCCTATACTATCTCTACCTGAAGGAACGGAAGATTTTGTAGTCTACTGCGACACGTCAAATCAGGGCTTAGGTTGCGTTCTCATGCAACGCGGGAGAGTGATAGCCTACGCATCCCGCCAACTAAAGACGCACGAAGTAAACTATATGACCCATGACCTAGAATTGGGAGCTGTAGTCTTTGCCCTAAAGATTTGGAGGCATTATCTTTACGGTACGTAGTGCACCGTCTTCACGGATCACAAGAGTCTCCAACACATCTTGAACCAGAAGGAGCTGAACATGAGGCAACGAAGATGGGTTGAATTGCTAAACGATTATGAGTGTGAGATCAAGTACCACCCAGGCAAGGCCAACGTGGTAGCTGACGCATTAAGTCGGAAGGAGTACTCTAATCGTCGTACGAAAACTCTCTCAATGACCATTCCATCTCACCTGGCCACTCAAATTGTAGTATTCCAGTCAGAGGCCATGAAGACGGAAAATAGAGCAAGCGAAGCACTGCGCGGAATGGAGAAGAACCTAGAGGCAAAGGAGAATGGAGTATACTATTTCGTGAACCGTATTTGGGTCCCTAAACTCGGAGGGTTTAGAGAAGTTGTTATGAAGGAAGCCCACAAGACACGATACTCCATTCATCCCGGTTCAGACAAGATGTATTTGGATATTAAACAACACTATTGGTGGCCTAACATGAAGGAGGAAATTGCGACCTATGTTAGTAAGTGCCTTACATGCGCCAAGGTAAAGGTGGAGTACCAGAAACCCTCAGGATTATTACAGCAACCGGTAATCCCTGAGTGGAAATGGGAGGGGATTTCTATGGATTTCGTGACCAAGCTACCCAAGACGTCGGACGGACTGGACACCATATGGGTAATAGTCGACCGACTGACGAAATCTGCCCATTTCCTACCTATAAAGGAATCCTACAAGATGGAAAGATTGACACGTTTGTACATTCGAGAGATCGTAAGACTCCACGGAGTACCAGCGTCTATTATCTCGGATAGGGACATTAGATTCACTTCGCGTTTTTGGCAATCTCTCCATAAGGCACTAGGAACTCATCTCGACATGAGCACCGCGTATCATCCACAAACGGACGGTCAAAGTGAACGAACCATTCAAACGCTTGAAGACATGCTTCGCACATGTGTGATAGACTTTGGGAAGTCATGGGATACCCATTTACCTTTAGTCGAATTCTCGTATAACAACAGTTATCATACAAGCATTAAGGTCGCTCCTTTCGAAGCACTGTACGGGCGTAAGTGTACAACACCGTTATGTTGGGCTGAAGTAGGTGACACCCAGCTAGCAAAAGCACTCACGTCGGATCAGGCGCTAACGGGACCGAAGATCATTCGTGAAACCACGGAAAAGATCGTTCAAATTAGAGCTCGATCGCAAGCATCGCGCGACCGACAAAAGAGCTATGCCGATAAACGGCGAAAGCCCTTAGAATTTCAAGTCGGGGATCGAGTACTGTTAAAAGTCTCACCCTAGAAAGGAGTTATTCGTTTTGGGAAGCGGGGAAAACTGAACCCACGATACATTGGACCTTTCAAAATCGTCGCCCAAATAGGTCCGGTAGCATACAGACTGCAACTACCCACATAGCTAAACAGTGTACACCCCGTGTTCCATGTCTCTAATCTGAAGAAGTGTCTATCAGATGAAACAATCGTCATTCCCCTTGACGAGTTCGAAATCAACGAGAATCTCCTGTTCGTTGAAGAACCAATTGAAATCATGGACAGGGAGGTGAAGCGTACTAAGCAAAGTCGCATCCCGATCGTGAAAGTACGGTGGAACGCAAAGCGTGGGCCAGAATTCACATGGGAACGCGAAGACCAAATGAAGCAAAAGTACCCTCACCTATTCTAGCATTCTCAAATCTAGCTTTCAAACAGAATTTCGGGACGAAATTCCCTCTAACGGGGGGATGATGTCACAATTAGAAATTTTGTGTCTTGTAATCACTACACTCAAGTAAATGTTGAATCAAAAACTTAAGAGCATGTGTCATGCTTATTATATGACATCAAAAACTTCAATCAAATACATCATACAAGTACTACAAATAGTCAACAATCCATTGGAAACCCTAGAAGTTCTTGTTTAGGTCCATTTTGGACTAGGACTTCCTTATTGGACTCAATGGACCAATAAGCTTCCAATTTGACTATCATGGGTTTAGAACCTTTTAATGGGCTCTAATTGGACCCACATTCATTTATTTCAACATTTTGGGCCATATTGGGCCTAGAATGAAATAAATTAAAATTTTTGAACCATGATTAACCTAAACTATCCCAACAAAGTGTAAAACTCATATTATATTTTTTTTAGGTCAAAAATCATCCAACTTAACTTCTATATGGGCTTGAGGGCAATAAAGCCCGAAAACCCTTTTCCTTCCAAATTCTCGGCCCAAGGCCCAAATCTAAGAAGAAAAGGGGGGGGGGGGTGACTTCTTCATGCCACCTCACTTTTGTATGGGGGATATCCAAGCCTTTACACCCCAAACAACCATGCAAGTGTCATTTCTCCATGCAAACCACCCTCTTCTTCTCTCCCTCTCTCACTCTCGGCCGATTACACACACACACACACAATTCTCTCACAACTCTCTCTCAAGAAAACTCCCTCCATTCTTCATCAAGATCTCGAAAATTAGGAGGTTTTCAAGGGGATATTCCCACAAACTCTTCATCTAAGGTAAGGTTATGCTTGGATCTATGACTTAGATTCTTTGTTTTATCAAAAATCTCTTCCTAATCCATGCAAAAATCATAATCTTGCATCCTAGAATCACCTCAAGGCCGAGATCTCCATCATAGTGTGCTAGAGCCGAAAATCACTAAACTTTCTTCCATTTCTCCTCCAAAACCGAAACCACACCCTAAGGTGAGCTTCATACTCCCTATTTTTCTGTTTTATAAGTTTTGTGGGTGGGGGGGGATACAAGTGAAAGTGTAGATCTATATGTATTTGTATGCCTTGTATTATTTCTATGCTTATATGTGTGTTTTTGTGTGATTATGATGTTGGATCTAGTCATAAACCCCTAAAAATCGTGATATACTTTCTGTTAAATGATACTAGCATAAATTATATTACTACATACAAAGTATTCCAAGAAAAATAGCTAAGTGGCTTAATAACATCTTCTTTGGGCTAAAAACTCATTTTTTGGACACAAAATGTTAAAAATATAAAGTTAAAGGGCCCAAAATGACATATTACGAATTCTGATGGGTGAGAAGAGTCAAAACAGTTTCAATAATGTATTTTCTGGAAATATACTCTTTTGGAGGATTAAAAATATAAATTTCAAGCTTAATGGGCTAAAAATGACATTTTCGGCCCAATAGGGCCCAATATGCGGAATTTTCCAATTTGAGGGGCTGAAACTGTGTTTTTCTGTAAAACAGTGGACTATTAGTGTTCTAAGTCCTTTTCAAAGGTTAAAAATGCTTTTCATAATTAAAAAGGACCAAAGTTACAAAAATTTTCCAATTTGGGCCAAAAGTCTAAAAATTGCGAAAAAGAGAGGTTACAGCCGAGAAAATTGTATTTTGAGGGACTAAAACTGTTTTCAATTAAAAAGGTGCTGAAAAATATCAATTTCAATAAGTTTTGATGTTAAAATGCCAAGAAAAATGGTTTAAGGACTAAACCGGAAATTTATTTATTCAAAGGGTTGAAAAAGTAAATTTACAAAATAAAGAGGGGCTGTAAACAGAAAAATTTCAATGTTAATTCAATACATTCCGTTGTGATCAAACACTGACACTGCGACTACCGACGAATTACAATACACAACAACACCAAAAATCGTTATCAAACGAATTGATTCGGTCTCGAATCAATAACAAATCCGAAACTACTAACACGACGACAACCCGGTTCATACATGGAAAATTTGGGAATTCAATACACACGTGAGAGTGCACAGACGTCGATACATCATCTTTGGGCCCAAAAGTGTAAAATCTTGTTTGTTGGGCCTAGCTAGCCCAATGACCTGATCTTTAGGCCCGAAGACATCAACCGTACGAGTTGTTGGGTCTTACATGATCCAACACAGCGTAAAAAGACTTTCAATGGCTTTTATACTATTGGTCCCCAAGGGTCCTTTGGTACTGCTAGTAAAGTCAGTTATTCAAATGCGAGTCGGGCCAAGGGCCCTTCGCACTCACTTTATCCCCAACCGACTAATGGAGTTATCGAGCTCTTCGTGCCCTCTTTCTCTTCGGATGTAGGACTACAAGAAGTCAGGGCGGTTGGATTACGTGAATAGTACGGACGACGCCTAAGGGATCGTTAGTATAGTTGTAAACTGGTCGTTTGTGTAACGCGTGTTTATAACAATTCACCATGCGCAATAATCCGACGTCGCCTGGAATCAATGACTTCACATGCCGCGATGGTACAACAACTACATGGAATTCAAAGTGATAGGAAAACATCGGGTTTTCCTAGGGTATTTCAATACATACAGTTTCGAAATGTACACCAAGTTTAATGAACACTTTTTTTACAACCATAGAAACAAACAAGCATACTTATGGATCTTCACAAACTTTTTCATAAACTCCTTTTAGAAAATATCGGATTTTCTGGTAGTTTTCAAAACAATACAAAACGTTTCTTTTCAAATACCGCTTATGAACTCACCAACATTTCATATGTTGACGGTTTTCAAAATACTTGTATTCTCAGGTAACAAGTAAACTGAGGGGAAAATGTATTCAGTGATGGCCTGCAATTTGTTAATCTATGATCGAACAGTTTATTTTTGGGAATGTAATGTTAAAACAATGTACTCAGTGTAAACTCTACCAGTTGTACTATCTCAATGCAAGGTGATGAATGATGTTATGTTTCATATATATTCAATGTTATGGTATTCAATTAAGTCACGACAGCCCTCGGACGTTTCCGTCGTCTGGTTTGGGGGTGTGACACAAAAGTTCAAGTTCAACCTATAATATGCCTCTAATAGGCTACACCATAAGTTACTATTCACACTGCTACTTCATAACTTGATCTTTGGATATAAAATCCTTATCCTTGATTCCTCGCGTTGTTATCTGCTTCATCAAGGATCATTTGAAATGCTCTTGCCTTTGGCTTTGGCAGCACATTTGGCTTTGTAATCTCTTCCCTTCCTATGCAGTTTTGTTTGAAGTGTCCTTCTTCACCACACTTAAAGCAGGCTTCTTTTTTGTTTGGGCATTTTCTGGCGTAATGACCAGTGTTCCCGCATTTGAAGCAGGTCATTTCTGTAGAGCATTCCCCAATGTGCTTCCTTTTGCACTTGTCACACCATTGTGCTCCTTCTTCGAGCTTCTTGGAATCAGACTTCGAAAATTTTCTCTTCTCATCGGACTTTGAAGATCCTTCAATCTTTCTTTTCTTGCCCACCTCAATTCTCTCCAGACCACTTTCCTTTAACTGGGTCTCCACATTTCTAGCTGCTCGGACTGCTCTCTTCAAAGTAGTTGCCATGTTGACCGTTGGGCCAAATTCGACAGGTAATCCATTTGCAAACCTCTCAATTTTTGAGAGTTCATTTGGCACTAAGTATGGAAATAACTTCATCTTTTCGGTAAATGTCGTATCATAATCATCAATGCTCAATTTACCTTTCTTCAGGTTCTGGAATTCATTGTTCAGATCAATCAGATCTATCTTTGAGCAGTACTGCATCCTTAACTGCTCCAGGAATGATTCCCAAGACATCCTTAGTGCTTCCCCTTAGGGCATCATATCTGCCAGTAACTTCCACCAGCTCAAGACTCTAGTCTTCAGTTGTCAAATTACAAAGACAGTCTTCTGTTTGTTGCTACAGTCGCAACTTTCAAACACCATCTCCATTTCAGAGATCCAGTTCATAATCTCTACAGGCTTTGGGCTCCCAGAAAGACTTGGGGGTTTGGCGCACAAGAAATTCTTATACATACGCCCATCCCTGTTTATTTCCCTTTTCGGGTCATTCCTTTCTACCACTGGGGGTTCTGCTTGTCCAACAGTCCCACTGTAGTTACCTCCCTCCGAATGCCCTCTATTCACTTCAGGCTCTTCCACTTGAAGTGACACTTCCTCATGATTCTGTTGGAGTAATTGCCTTGTCTCCTCCATTTGGCGATCCAACATCATCTGTATCATCACTTGCACCCAGCCATTGTCATTGGCTCTGGTGCTACTGCTACAACAGGTGCTTGCTCAACCACTGGTAGTTGATTCCTGTCTTCGTTCACATTTCCAACTCCACTTCTGGTTCTTACCTTTTTTGATCTTCACACCAAATAAGGTGAATTCAGATCCTTAATCACGATATATAACTAAATCATCCTTATTACTCCGAAATGTTTACATGCTAGTTCTAATATCGTAACCGTACGCTTAGAATCCTAAACACATAAGGTTTCCAGATCCGGTCGGCAACAGACCATAGATCCGAACAAATAATAGCATCAATATAGCTATCACACAAAACATTTAGCACATAAAAGCATCATAGGCATTATTCCTAAAATAAACTAGTGCTTGTGTCAATTTAGGTGTACTACCTAACATATTTTAGACACACTCCTCACAATCATTACTTAGCATTCTAAGTTTAAGTCTAGAAATTTCCTACAAATTCCTAGTTCACTTAAACTAATGCTCTGATACCAACTGTGACATCCCCAATTTCACGGCCAGAAAAGTCCGATTTGTTTATGCTTTGTTTTTAACATCAGAGTAATCTTTTAAAGAAAACGGTTGTGGAATTTGTTCCCAAAACAAGATATGATAATAACTTATCAAAACATTTCTCAAAGAGAATGTATTTTCATTTAATAATAAAACCTCGGGATGTTATGTTCCGATACAGACATATAAGCATAAACAGAACTTACATTTAATTACACTAATGATTTATATCTCCTTTAAATCTCTCTATGAAATATGTCTTCGTATCGATACCTGTGATACAAAGAAAACTGAGTGCGTCAGGCTTGGGAGCCTGGTGAGCATATAGGGTTTTCATCCCACAATGTTATATCATATATTTATAAATATAGAACATTCGAACTTGTACATTTTAACCATATAAAGGCAACTCTTATCCCACCCCATCGATCCTCACAACGACACGATCTAAACTCTCGTATCTAAAATTTTCCTCTTTACCTGATCCCTACTCACGGATCTAAAACTAGCCTTTTCACCCGACCATACTCACGGATCTAAAACTAACCTTTTTCCCTGATCCATACTCACGGATCTAAAACTACCTTTTCACCTGATCCATACTCACGGATCTAAAACTACCTGATCCGTACTCACGGATCTAAAACTAACCTCCTGATCTTATCCATACTCCCGGATCAATAATTGTACCTATTCCATACTCCCGGAATAGGGACAATTAACTATACCCTAATCCTGATCTGATCCATACTCCCGGATCTATAACTGTGCCCAATCAATACTCCTGGACTAGGGAAAATTAACTTAGTCTTAATCCATACTCCCGTACTAATAACAAGTTTTATCTCTTTACCTTATCCATACTCCCGGATCTAAAACTAACCTATTGGTCTAATCCATACTCACGGATCTAAAACTAGCCTCTTGATCTGATCCCTACTCAGGGATCTAAACTAATCTATTGATCTGATCCATACTCATGGATCTCATCTACCCATGTCCTACCCAACATATTTGTAGTTACAAAATACATACACAGTTTAACTCATTAAAACCTATATAGTTCATGCATTCCACCAGCATCTCAAATAAACAACAATATATAAACACATAGCACGTATTTCATTGAAAATACTTAATATTTATGTGTTAGAAGAAAGTGACCACACACTCACTTGATCAGAAGATGATCGGACAGCACTACGGCTTGCAATGGTAGTATTCTTCGGTGAAACCAGGATCACTTCCCACACCGGGTTTCTCGCGGACAGAGCTTCGGCTCGAAAACTCTTTTCTTCTCGGGATCTTTGGACTTCGGGACTTGCTTCGGGTCTCGGGAATGATAACGGGGCTTCGGGGGGGTTAAAATAACACGTAAAACGATGTAATATAGGAGAGAGATGAGAGAATGAGCAACCTAACTTGGCTGGCCCTTCAAATCTATTTATAGGGCAAAATCTGCCCTTGCCACGTCGTGGCACCTTTTTCCACGTCGTAGGATTGGTCGTCACTGCATGCGTCATCTCAAGTTGCATCTGGGGGACTCCCGGAGGTGTCAAAAGACTTTCCACGTCGTGGCACTGCTTGCCACGTCGTGGTATCTGACAGTTTTGGGGTTTCGCGCCCCGAACTTCAGAAATTCATAACTTTCACATACGATCTCCGTTTTCGACGTTCTTTATATCGACGCGTAGGTGAGATTATGCTCTACAACTCTCGCTTAGACTCCATTAGCTAGTTTTGACTTTATTTTTAATATATTATAAATATATTACTTATATATTATCTTTAGTAGGCCGGGACAGGAAAACTCTGTTCGAAATTAATAATTCCTTCAACTGAACTTCGTTTTCGTCTGTCTTTATGTCGTTGGACTACTATCCTTCACTAAGGATAGATATATATCTACCTTAAATTCACTATTTACGTCGCACTGGGTCGCGCTGGGTCGTGTCGGTTCTGTCGCGAAACTTCGACAGGTCATAACTTCTTCGTTATAACTCGGATTTTGGCATTCTTTATATGCACGGAAACCTTGTGACATATACTACAACTTGGTGAAGATTAATCCTTCTAAATAATCTTCCATCAAAAAGTCATTTTTGATGATTATCGTCTCTAAATTGACTAGCCCGGATCTACGTGCGTTACAATCGCTAATCTATCTTGGAGAACCAAGATGCTCCCTGAAGCTAGTCGAAGAGGTCATCGATCCTCGATAGTGGGTAACGGTTCTTCACCGTTACCTTATTCAGCTCCCGGTAGTCCATACACATCCGATGCGACCCATCCTTCTTTTTCATAAACAGAATCGGGGCTCCCCAGGGTGAACTGCTTGGTCTAATGAATCCCTTGTCTAACAACTCCTGCAGCAATGTAGACAACTCATGCATCTCAGGAGGAGCCAACCGATACGGCGCCCTGGCTATCAGAGCCGCACCAAGGACTTGGTCGATCCTATACTCCACCTGCCTCTCTGGAGGTATCCCAGGCAACTCCTCGGGGAATACATCCATAAACTCCCGCACCATGTGTACATCACCCACCGTCGCCTTACCTGCCTCCCGGGTGTCCATAACATACGCGATATACCCTACGCAACCATGCTGCAGGTAGCGCCTAGCTCTCACAGCTGAACATACAGCTGGTCTTCGCTGTGGCCTCTCGCCCTGAACTACCAACTCTCCCCCACTTGAGGTCCTAATCCGTACCAGCTGATGTGCACAATCTATCATTGCCCCATTGGGGCTCAACCAATCCATGCCTATAATAACCTTGTTCCCACGCAACGGTATAGGAACCAAGTCTACCAGGTAACGTTCCTCGAACAGCCTCAAAACACAATCTCGTTAGACCTCCGATGCTCGCACTGATTAGTCGTCTACAATCTCGACCTCCAAAGGGCAATCCAACATGCCCGAAGACTCAGGAAACTTCTTGCTAAGTGTAAGAGAGACAAATGATCGGGTAGCACCCGAATCAAACAACACCTGAACTGGGATACCGTTCGCATGGAACGATCCTAAACGCATATACACAGAGCACATATCAATATAATAACATCATACAAATAAATCAGAGGAAAAGAAACATACCTGTCACCACATCGGGTGTAGCGCGTGCCTCCTCGGCTGTCAGCTTAAATGCTCGGCTCCGAACCATTGGAGCCTCCAACTTGACCTTCCGGCCATCTACAACCCGTGCTGTCGCTGACGCTGGCACCACAGCCGGCGTTGCTGCTGCTGTCAACCTGGGACAATTGGCCTTTTTAAGGCCCCTATGATTGCAATGGAAGCAAATCAGGTCTGATGTCTGAATCGCAGAAGCAGGGGCAATACAATATCTGGCAAAATGCCCCACCTTGTCGCACTTATAGCAGCCTGAACCTAGCCCAGTGCGACAAACTCCCTCATGTGACCGACTGCATTTCCTACAGCGGTCCCGCCCTGACTGGCCTTTCGGCCTACCATCGGATCGCTTGGTCTTCTTCCCCGAAGCCCCCATCACCTGCCCCTCAGCAGCCTTCCTCTTCCGTATGTGCTCCAAATCAATCTCTCTCTCCCTAGCCCTGGCAATCATGGACTCCAGGGTAGGGTAAGCAGAGAAACTAACATGCTCCTGAATATCAGCCCGTAGCATGTCATGGTATCGGGTCCTCCTCGTATCCTTATCCCCTACATACTACGGTACCAACAAGGCCCTCTCTCCGGAACTTGGCGGTGATCTCCGCCACAGTCTCCGTAGTCTGTATCATATCCAAGAACTCTCTGGCCAGCTGTTGAAGCTCCATAGTTGGTGCAAACTCAGCCCTGAATCGGGTCACGAAATCTGACCATGTCATAGCCTCAATGGCTGGGGCTCCCAACGTATCACCAATCAATTCCCACCAATATCTGGCTCTATCCCTCAAACATCCTGCAGTGAAACGGACCTTCGACCCCTCCGGGCAGAAGCTCGTCAGCTGCGTAGACTCGATGTCTGCGATCCATCTCCTAGAAGCAATGGGGTCATCCACCCCATGAAAATTCGGTGCACCACTCCCATGGAAGTCCTTAAAGGACAGCGTACGTGTACCTGCCTGGCTAGACGCCAGATCACTCCTGAATGCCCAAAGGCGATCCTCCATCAGCTCAATAATTCCTTCCTTGATCGACTCGAATATGATCGAGGCCGCCTCAAGGATACCTCTCGTAATCTCAGACGTGATGAACTTGTGTAACCCATCACCGACATGTTCGGATCCTACTCCCGAACCCGATCTTGAACCAGATCCTGATCCCCTTGCTCCATGACGTGTGACCACCATTCTAAAAACAATAACACAATTGTCAAGATCACATATACCCCCGAAAAGTCTCACACACTCTCCAAGTTGCCAGGTTCCATCTCGGTCCTCCTTGAATCGATTACGGATCCTCTGCTTTCAGTAGTATGGGCCCATACTACCTTCCACATATATCCGTACTTTCCTCAAGAATTGCCTTGATTTCACCAAGTCCCTTTTCACCGATGCTCTTCCCACTGATCACATCCTAGGTTTCCCTAGGGCACTCTCTGACATACTCCCCGCCATTAGCTGCATTAGGAGTCCTTACTGTGTCCCCTTAACTAGTTTGCGGATACTCTTACATATCCGTTCAGTAGTTAGTCGAAGTTGGCCACAACCCACTACTAGAAAAACAGCCTTTTACGACGCTCATTGCGCGTCGTAAAAGGCTCAGACGACGCGCAGATGTGCGTCAAGGAAAGCCCTGTCATAAAGAGAGACGACGCGCTTTTGTGTGTCGTCTATAGACGACGCGCATTTACGACGCGCGTTTACGACACGCAACGCGTATCAAGGAAGGCCCTGTCATAAAAGAAGATGACACGCATTCGCGTGTCGTAACCTTACGACGCGCGCGTTAATGACACGCAATGCATATCAAGAAAGCCCCTGTCAAGAAAGGCTCTGTCATAAATGAAGATGACACACATTTTGCGTATCATAATTTTAAATGTTTTAAAATAATATTATTTATAGATTTACTTATTTTCAAATTAATTTTGTATTTAATGTTTCATAATAGAAAATAAAATATCATATACAAAAAATAGAATCCATTGCATCCATTGTAAAAATTTAATGTCATACAGATAATCGTTCCATGGAAAGATAAACCAAATCAATAGAAGTTGTAACAAAAATTTACAAACGAATTAGATACAAAAAATACAATCCATTGCATAAATTTAATGTCATACAAATTACGCCCATTAGGATCCCATGCTGCTCCCTACATATATAGCAATTGGCACCAACTTCAGCAAAATATCATGTGGTATCTATATAAACATCAAATTCTAACTAAGTAGAGTTGCATCTTGCCTTTCATAATTCTTTAAGACTAATGAATCCTGCTCCGATAATTATTGTGACCTGATCAAATAAAAGTCAAAAAATTAATATGCTAATATAATTATTAGAAGAATCAAACATGGAATGTTAGTTGTAAAACCACCATTTGAACCAAAACTAGAAGCCTACATAATTACACAACATCGCAATTAGATATTAAGAATAATTTTCAAAATAATAAATAAATAAATAAAAGTTGGTTGCTATTTCTTGCATTTAAACACACATATATGGACTTATAATAACAACAAATATTTTGAGTTTACGGGTGAGAGGACACCATGGTTTGTTAAGAAACTCAAGTTGTTCAACTCCTGCCATACAAAAATAGGTGCCCATTATACCTTAACCTGTATGTACCAAGACAAAACAACATACATATTCTTTACTATATTTATAATATGACAAACTAAAATCTGATTTCGTCAACTAAATAACTTGCATTTTTACCTGGAGCAACTACTTTTCCTTTATAGTCATTAATTAGAAATTCATCATACTTATTGAATGGATATTCATCATCCTCTTTTTTATCTCCTACAACCAACACCTCAAGTGAACTGTAATGTGTTTTTTTCGCTTTTTCTTTGGTGTCATATAGCCATCAGGCATAAATTTAGCAGCATCCCTCTTCTCATATGAATTCCCAATGCGCTAATCTACAAAAAGAACAAAGCAAAAGACAAGTATTCACTTTTTGGTATACTCTTTAAGGCCAATACATATACACGTATTTGAAAGATAAAAACGATATAATACACTCAAAACTACATAAAAGTCCTATCTTCTAGTGCAAATCCCATATTTACCCATGTTTAGTGCAAATTTACATTTTATGGTCACAAAAATGATATAATACACTAAAAACTACTCTGATAGGAATGAATTTAATAAGAAGTACCATGAAATGAAACACATACAAAAGAAACTAAAAGTAAAGGTGCATCATTATTTCAACGTATCCAAACACTTCAGGAGTATCATTACCCAGTAATTAACTAAACAGTAAAGGCGCTTTCAGATACAACTTTCTACAAATCAAAATTATGCTAATTATTGACTTTTGATCCTTGTTTTTCTATCATAATTAAAATTATTATAAGCTTTGAATTATCCAATTTCCCATTTAATTGGCGAAAAAGAGCTACCTTTAGAGGAAGCTTGTGTCGGTTGGATGCGAGACTACATCATCGCTCTGATATGGCGTTGTGTTGGAGTTATGTTCCTCGTGGACGAGCGGAGGAGTGGAAACAAAAAAGTGAGAAGTCGATTTCATTCTTTCTTTGGGGTCTGATTAGGTCATTCATAGTATCAAAAAACTTAGAAGCATTCTAGACAATGAACTCTTTCCAGAATCTGTGGGTCCCACAACAATCACCCTGGGACCCTAAGAAATATAGAATTTGGTGAAATAGTTATTATTTTGTCATGGAAATGAAAATTGAAAGCATAAAGAAAGAAAGATAAAAGAAACCTGGGAAGCTTCAGAATCACTAGGAGAGGCTTTTGCATGATTTCTACGCCCTTCAAGTCCAGCATGCACGTTTACATAACTGATCATTGGTGTCTTTATATCAAAATAGAAAACAAAAAATTAATATCATTTTACATTAGGCAAGTAAAATACAAATATATAATGATACTATGATATAATATCCTACCTCATCTGAAATTCCAAAAACAAGGAAACATAAGTATTATAAGAGGACAAGATTCAAGTGATCTTTAATATTCCTAGTGGATTTTTTTTTCAAAGTTGTTAAGAGTTTACAACAAATTTCATTCTTGGTGGGAAGATGAGCCAATTTTCTGGGGGCATTTCGGTCCCAAATATCTCAGTTGTCCCATTTAGTAGCCTGAGGTGAAAAGAACTGTTAAAATTGACTTTAATCCTGAGTTCACTTTCTTTCTCCAGTTTCACCTGCTTCATTACAGGAGAACTGCCTGCAGCTGCAGGTGGGCCCAAAGGTGTGCCTCCATATGCCATAATTGACTTTATGTTCCAACAATGCTTCTGTTTGCTGATGCAATTACCTTCAAATATCATAAACAAGGTAAAAAAAGTTAAGTATTTAAATACCTCCAACTTATCTATATAGGTAAGGTCATTCTCAGTATCAAAAAACTTAAGGACACAAAACTACAACAAGGTTTCTTCATCCAAGAACCTGGATGATATCAAGACTCTTTTTGTTGGTATTACCTAGATAGCCCAGTTTTGTCCCTGAATGACAATCAAAATCAATCTTTATTATAATCTAGTGAGATAAGGATTATAGATAAGCTGAAAAAAAAACCTCTAATCTAGGGATGAAGGATGCGAGTAAACTTACATCTGATACACTAGAAGGATTTGTCCTAAGTTGTGGTTCAGTCACACTAAACAGTAAGTGTTGTAGAACATAAACAAAGTTAAATATCATGACAACTGATAAATAACAATTTGAAGGTGACAACTTCTGCAAATGCATCTCAAATTCTATGTAAAAACTTTTAATTGAAGATGTTAAAAGCAAACAAACTACAAGCTTGAATGCGTACTCAGGGTTAGCAATTTCATCCTTGTACGCATCAAGTATTGCCTGATGAGAGACACATAAAATAAGTCAATTCACTACATAAATAGTGTAGTGCATATAACTGAGGAACAGCTAGGGTTAGGGATTCAATTGTTGAACGCGTAATGTAAATATGTATACACTTGAATGTCTCGGTCAGCAAGAGAGAATGGAAGCTGGCAACGAGAATGAATTGAAACAAATTATTCATCTTCTCCTATATTTTAGTGAAAAATCTCCAAGAATCAAGTGAATATTAAAAAAAATCAATATTGATATCCCTTTTATACGCCCTTAAAACTTGACAGAGACAGAAAGGGAGTCGACATGGAGAAAGATAGTATGTCGACCTTGTGGTGCGATGTTTATAGTTGGCTTTTAATAATCGAAATCAGATAAAGATCAGATCGGAGATGTTGAGTTTCATCCTGATGAGCAACTCGATTTCATGGGAGTCGCATATTAGGTAATAGGGAGATGAACGATTGTAAGCAGAACATACCTTTGTGTAACCAGAAGAGGAGAATCGAACCTATCAGTCGGATTTTGGTGATGTTGTGTTTGTTCACATGAGACTTGGGGGAAGGAAGTGCTCTTAGTCCAAACGGTGCCATCGATGCCGAAGATGGCGGCGGAAGAGAGATGTGATCACTGTCGTCGAAATTGCGATTGTAAATTGGTAGGAAATGTTAGATTTGAAGTTGATTTAAGGATTAAATTGAAGAACGAGCGAGCGGTGTTATTGTCGGCGTCCAATATCTACTTCCATCAATCACCTAAGATGATGAGTAGAGGGGAAGAGAAAGTAATGGTGGGTTGATAGTGCCTACAATTGTGTGCAAAAAGGACCAAGGCGCTTGCCCTTTTTCTCTTCTAAGCATTGAAAAACGTGTGAGCGTGTATTTGGGTTTTCTGCAAAAGATGGAAACAAAGGAATTTGATGTTAGGGGAGCATGACATCGTCAATGAGGAGAAGTGAGCAAGGGCATAGTGAAATCGTTACGCTCTAACCAAAATGCCAAAATAGTGAATAAAATACAGGCGATTAGGGAAGGAAAGATATGAAAGCGTAAAAGGCAAGACTTAGGGTTCAATGGTGGTGGCGATGACTTAGGGTTTATAGAGAGAAGGAAGGGAGATACAGAGAAGAGAGTGTAGAAGCGAGGTAGTTCAAAATTTTAGAATTTGAGAGGATTTCATTTTCCCCCTTTAAAAACGCGCGTTCCAGTAGAAAATTATAAAGCGACACTTGTAGATGACACACGTTTAAGATAAGCGTCTTCCGTGTTTGTATTTTTTTTTTTTGGACATTAATTTGAGGGCGCGCAAAAATGTGTGACCGCTATCCTTCAAATTTTGCAAAGCTGACATTATTTTTTAGAGCACGCACAAATGCGTGTCCTCTATTAGCGCGTGTCATTGTTTGCGCGTCCTTAAAGGGTTGTTTTCTAGTAGTGACCCCCATAGCACAAGCAAGCAGCATTCGTGCGTTGAGTAACCAAACCAGGCATAACCTACACATGCCATCCTACAGCTGACTAAACAGTCCTAGCATACAGCTCATACAATAGGCATATAAGGCATCCTTCCTAGATCCTTAGCCCTAACTAGCATGCATTCTCAGAATCATACATCAGGCACACAAGGCATCCTCCTAGACCCTTAGTCGTATTCTAGCATGCAGTTCCCTGAATCAAAACCATACAACATAACATAACAAGTATGGGTATCTTGGGGAAAACTTACTTGATCCCGGCCGGTCGCACGCATCACACACTTCGTCTTTCTTAAAACTTCCCATTTTAGATTTTAGAAAACCATTTTCCTTGTAAAAATCTTTTAGTCCCTCGTTTTGAGTCCAGACACCGCCGATGGTGTATCTAAATCTCTCAAACCAGGTCTCTAATACCAACTTGTAACATCCCAAAATTCAAGCCCAAAAATTTCATTTTAATTATTTATTTCATAAACGCATTCATTAGAAAATACTATGCCAACACGTCATTTCATAAAACAATGTATCATGTTCGAAACCCACGTCATAAACAATTATCATATCAGAGTACAATCCCAAAAAGCTTCGTGCGGAAAATCATATGTGTGTGTGATGTCATGCTACGCCGCCAGCTCCTTCCCCTTAGACGAAGAGGTACCTGAAACCAAAAACTGAAACCGTAAGCACAAAGCTTAGTGAGTTCCCCCATCATACCACATACCATACAATACCATCTGTATCTTTCAACCGGTAATCATCATCGGTATCTTTCAACCGGTAGTCTTCATCGGTATCTCACAACCGGTAATCATCATCGGTATCTTTCAACCAGTAATCATCATTGGTATCTTTCAACCGGTATCTGGGGTCTATTCCACCCCCTACTACTAGCATACAACAACAAGGTATAAGCATACAATCAGGCATATCCGAGTACTAACCTACCCTTCGGTCCTAAGGACCACTGTCAGGGAAAACTATCCCTATCACACATGCAACATATCATACAGATGTATCTCATAACCAAACATGTATCCATACCAAGATAATTATCACAAAGACAATCATCTTATAAAATACTCCTACTTGGTGGGCCGGCATTGTGGCCTTAGACCCACCCCTACTGGAAGGTAACTCACCTCAAAAGGCTGGCTGCTGAAAAGCTGCTCCGCAAATGTCTGACAGTTGCTCCGGTGATCCCCCGGCTATATTTCCATAAAACACTTAATCAGACATTGATACTATTCCTAGGGTAAAATGACTATTTTACCCCTGACCGATTCCAAACCAAAGTCAAGTCAAAGTCAAAGTCAACTTCCAGTTGACCCGACTCGCCGAGTTGGCTTGCCAACTCGTCGAGTCCATATCCAGTCGGTTGTCCTTACTCCCGTGTCTACTTGTCGAGTTAGGCATTGACTCGACGAGTTCAATTCCTAACTGATACTCAATGGTCCTTCATCCAACTTGCCGAGTTGTTTGAAAAACTCTTCGAGTTAATCTTCATCCGATGAACACGTTCTGTCCTCGACTCCCGAGTTGATGAACAACTCGTCGAGTTCTATGAAGATTGCCTTGGACTCGTCGAGCACCTTCATGCACTCGCCGAGTCCCATGAACTTCCAGATCAATGGCTTAGTCCAGAACGTTGGGTCACTCCCCAGAGACCCCCTTAAAACCTTTCCACACTCAACTGGGTCCTTTTTACCCTCAACAGAATGGGACAGAACCCCTTAGACTCGCCTAGTCCAAGAATGGACTCGCCGAGTTGGTCACGTCCATACCCTAAATCCTTGCTTTCTGATGTACATCCTTTGATCAAAAGATAGATCCAAGCTTCTACAATCGATCTAGCATGTAAATTTACAAACTTTACGTGCTTGCATGGGACTTTGAGCTCAAAAGGACATAAAACAAGCTGATATGGCACATGGGACCTTTCATTGGTGCAAAAGCAGCTTAAATCTGCCTAGTGACGCCTTTCATGATGTGATTCAGAAGCTTATGCCCCCAACCATGTTTGCAAACGTGGTTGGCCACCAAAAATGGCTCATAAAATCCCTAAACCTCCCCAAAGAGGGATCTAACAAATGAATGAGCAAGGTTACAGCTTTTTTCCTTCAATGAGCTGAAGAAGGTGCACAAACTCAGGTTCCCTTGATCTCTACTTTCTTCCTCAAGCCTCTCTCCTTCCTTCCTTAAGATCACAAACACTAAAATCCATCAACAAGGCTTAGATTGCTTCAAAAACAGCTAGGGTTTTAGTAAGGGGTGTTTGGGAGCATAAAGGAGTGATGGAGGATGCATAAGGTCGTTTAATAGGGTGCAAACCCCTGGATTAGGGTTTTTTTGTGCAGACAATGGCTACTCGCCGAGTCCGGGACGTGACTTGCCGAGTCCACAGCTTAAACATCGCATCTCATCCTGCTTTTACTCAGCGAGTTAGTCCTTCGACTCGCCGAGTCCAATACCAAAATTACAAATCGATAAAAGAATTAAATACAAAAATACGTACCAAGAACCAGGTGCTACACATGTAATCAGCCGAGCTCAAGTAAGTGGTTCCCAAGTTAACCATACTTATGTGTTATGATTAGTTTGTTTAATATGAGAATTGCATGCTAGATTAGGACTATGGATACATTCAGGAATCATATGATAGAATTGCCTGATTTGTGTGACGCCTTATAGCCTAATAGAACTTGATGTTATGTATTACATGGAATTGATATCGGCTTGGTTATTCGCTAAATGTATTCTTTCAAACTTGTATACGATTAAGATTGTATACCCCTAGAATGATCGATTTAGCCTCATTTCTTGTTCCTTGTTTGGTTGTGGACTTAGGGTAGAATCTTCATTTGATAGTCTGTGTCATCCTATTTTTGTGTTTAACTTGCATGCATAAGGCAACCAACGGTATTGATTGAGGTTCTTGGTACTGCAAGTGGTGAGAGTTAAGAGTTCCTAGGAGATTCTAGGATATGTATGACGTGTAGCAGAGGATTTGTTTATGGTTCTAGTGTGGTAACTTAGAGGAATCAGGATTGACCTTGAGGAAGGTATAGGTAGGTGTGGAAGGTAGTATTGGGCCCGTACTACTGGAAGCATATGACTTGTACCCAAGACAAGAGCCGACCTGATAACTCTATGGAGGCCTTTGTGTTGGGAATTTCCCTCGAGCCATAAACTGATTATTAATATGTTGTGTTTCAGTTTGAGGATGGTGATGATTACTCGATGAAGTTCGGGTTCGGTTTCTGGTTCAGGATCTGGTTTAGGTGTTGAACCAATTGATAAGAGGTTACATGAGTTCATATCGGCTGAGGTTACTCATGGTATTTTGGATGCTACCCCTATGTTGCTCGGTACCATAAAGGAGGGGATTATGGAGTTTATGGATGAAAAGCTCAGGTCTTTTCGAGCATAGATTGTTGTAGGTCAGATTGAAGCTCGAACTCCCTCATTCTGGGAGTTCAAGTCTTTTGGAACTCCTGAATTCTTTGGGGTTAAGGACCCCATCACTAGCCATCGCTGGATTGGTGGCATGGAGAATGCTTAGCGGAAGAGCTTTTGACCTGAGGGAGAAAAGGTGGGATTCGCATCCTGCCTACTGAAAGACATAGCGCATGACTAGTGGGAGGTGGTTACCCGAGCTGTAGGGACAGTAGTGGTGGTAGTAATGACATGGGAGGACTATGTTTAGAGGTTTCATAGGGAGTTTGCACTAGTTATTAAGGTTCAGTAGCTGGAGAGGGAGTTCCAGGATCTTTGCCAAACTATAGAGACCATGGCGGAGATTACCGCCAAATTCAGGGAGAGAACATTGTTGGTCTCACAGTACATTATGGATGGGGAGATGGAGAAGATGAGATATCATGACATGCTGAGGGAGGATATTAGAGAGTTCATAAATTTTTCAGGGTGCCAGACCCTGAATGATATGATCGAGAAAGCCCATGGGTGGGAGATTGAGTTGGAGTTCCAATCAAAGCGGAAGTCAGAGCAGGTATAGATAATTATGGGCCATACTAAGAGGCCCGAGACCTTTGATGCTCATATGAGAGGATAGTAGGGTCGGGGTCATTGCAGCAAGTCGCACAGTGCGGCTTGTCGATTAGCAGGTTTATGATGTTTTAATTGTGGCCAGTCGGGTCATGTGAGAAGGGACCGCCCCAAGAGGGCTCTGATTTGCTTCCATCACAATCAGACTGGCCATAAAAAGGCCGATTGTCTGGGTCTATCTGGGGGAGAAGTGGTGGTGCCTGCGCCAGCCACCTTGAGGATTACTGATGGCCGCTAGGGCAAGGTAGAGGCTCTTGTGATGAAGATCATGGCTTTTCAGCTAACCACTGACAAGGTCTGTGTAGCACCAGATATGGTTACTGGTATGTGTCTTATCTCTATCTGTATTCACTTTCTTTATTTCATGCTCATATTTATACTTGATTTTGTTTAGGGACCTTTTTGGTCAATGGTATGACTGCTCATGTTTTGTTTGATTCAGGGGCTTCCTGATCCTTCATTTCTCTTGCACTCAGCAAGAAGTTTCGCGATGCTCTAGGGACTTTGGAGTACCCTCTACAGGTTGAGATTGTGGATGACCGCACTGTGAGCTCTTCAAGGATTCACCAAGGGTGTGTCCTGAACATGTTTAGTGAAAGGTTCTCTATTAATTTGGTGTCGATCCCCTTGAGAGGATCAAATGTTATCATCGAGATAGATTGGTTTGTCCCCAATAGGGTCATGATTGATTGCAAGCAGCAGCTAGTGAGAGTTTGAACCCCATGTGAGGGAGAACTGATTATTCCAAGCGAGAGAGCTTCGCATGGGCCAACTCTCTATTTAGCTATGATGGCCAGGAGATATCTGCAGCAGGGTTGTTATGGGTTCCTAGCTTACGTTGCTGACATACGGGTTGAGGGCAAAAAGGAGTTGAGTAAGGTGCCCATTGTGCGGGATTTCCATGATGGTTTCCCTGAGGATTTACCAAGAGTGGCTCCAAAAAGACAGTTTGAGTTTCATATTGATTTGGTACCTGACGCGGCTCTGATAGCCAAGGTGTCGTATCGCCTGGCGCCACCAGAGATGCAGGAGCTATCTATGCAACTTCAGGAGCTGCTAGACAAGGGTTTTATTCGTCCGAGTAGTTCTCCGTGGGGAGCATTGATTCTGTTTGTGAAGAAGAAAGATGGTTCACATAGAATGTGCATCGATTACTAGGAGTTAAATAAGCTAACGGTGAAGAACCGTCACCCACTCCCGACGATTGATGATTTGTTCGACCAGCTTCAAGGTGCATCTTGGTTCTCCAGATTGATTTGCGGTCGGGGTACCATCAGATGAGGGTCAGGGAGGATGACATGTAGAAGACATCCTTCAGAACTCGTTATGGTCATTATGAGTTCGTGGTGTTGCCATTCGGAATCACCAATGCACCAACATCGTTCATGGATCTCATGAACCGAGTCTGCAGACTGATGTTTGATCGGTTTTTGATTGTATTCTTCGATGATATCCTGATCTACTTGAAGACAAGGGAGAAACATCAGGTGCATTTGAGAGAGGTACTGGATAGTGGATATGCTGAGGAAGTAGAGGCTTTATGCAAGTTCTCCAAGTGCGAGTTCTTGTTCCGCGAGGTGCAATTTTTTGGGCACATTGTCAATCAGAAGGGTATATTGGTGGATTCGACCAAGATCAAGGTCGTAGTGCGATGGGAGGTTCCGAGGACCACATCTGAGATTCAGAGTTTCTTTGCTTGTGACTCATTTGATAAAGAATAACATGACTTATTAGCGGGGGCCTAATCAACATTTGGCTTTTGAGACTCTAAGCCAGAGACTGTGTGAGCCCTGGTTTTGGCGCTCCTAGAGGGTTTGGACGATTTCTTTGTTTATTGTGACGCCTCTATTTCGGGTTTGGGAGCGATTCTTATGTAGAGGGGTCACGTGATTGGTTATACTTCGAGGCAGCTAAAGCCTCACAAGGCGAACTACCCTACGCATGATTTGGAGCTGGAGGTTGTGGTTTATACCCTTAAGATCTGGAGGCACTACCTGTTGGGTTTTGAGCATTCTAACACTTCCTAAGTGTACATGCAACCCTAATAAACCTTGGATCTATGTTTGTCTAAAATACATACAAAATTTGTTTTCCAAGGTTTATAACTTATCTAGCCTGGCATGGGGAACTCTTAAACATAAAAGAACTAGATGAATTACATACCTTTTGATGAGTGTTGATTCCTTGGAGTTTGAGAGCCAAGCACCAATAATGTGAATGCTTCAAGTGGAAATCACAAATCACCACAAACTTGGAAAACCTCATGAAAGTGTATACTTTGCACTAGAAATCGGCCACCACTTCTCACACACTAGGGTGTCAATTCATGCAACATAGGCTTGTTTATATAGTGTAGATGATTTGGGTAAACCCTAATAACCCATGTCTTTTCCTCTTCCAAGGATCCATGGGTTAAAAGCTCCATGGACTTCCATATAAGCTAAGCCCATTCCCATATGAGTGTTAGCCCACACCATATAAATATAATAGCCCATGATTTAATTAGTCTTCCTTTTAATCACTAAATCAATTCATAATTAATTTAAGATTAAAACTTAATTAAATAACATGACTTTATATTAATATATTATAACTTATAATATATTAATAAAACATAAGTATACAATTCTCATAATATTATCCGTAAATCGTTTGGGTGAAGTGTAACCCAAATGGACCATGCCGGGTCGGGTCAAGTATATACCAAATAAGTTATGGACTTAGACACCTTATCCAACAGACTCCCACTTGGATAAGTCTAATAACTGTATTTGCCTATATTACTTTAGTAACCAACCGGCAATCGTAGCTCTCGAAAACTCTGTTGAACTATGAAGCACCATTTTAGATAAATGATCATATAATCCTCTGTTCTCATGATATCATCCGGACAAACACATGGAACAATTTCTTGCTTATTGTCTAGTAGTTGTTTCCCGATTTCCGATTTGTTTGACAAAGAACTTAACTGAACACATCAATTCAGTTCTGACCGGGCCCGGTACATGGGTCAACACAAAATCATCGAGGGGCCCAGATATCGCTTCTATTTCTAGAAGGAACAGATAAACTTCAACTCATATGCTTGTTCTAATACTTGTTGAATTGCACACAAAGGCACGTTTTATAACATCAAGTTACTGATGCGTTTTCGTGCAATCAATGTACAGCCAACTCATAGGTAACAACTCATATCTCTAGGTTTGAAGACTTATATGATATTATCGTCTCACGATCACTCGAGATAAATTCCATGAAGTGATACAAGTGAGCGTGTGTTTATTCCAAAACTCATAACTTATGAGTACTCATGAATGTTGTAGCAACCATTCCTATGTCTAAACACCTTTAGCCATCTACAAACCCAATTCATGACAATCTTGATTCATACCTACTTTCGACGTATGACCGATTGTGGAGGTTTGAATAAATTAATTATTCTGGAAGTCAAAACATGCAAAACTGAAACAATAGTAAATGATTGACAATGATAGAAACACTTTACTAATAAATAAATCAAAAATTTTATTCATCATCAAACGTCGATTACATTTTACAAGTTTCAGAAAAGGCTATCTAATCTGTAAACTAATATCGTCCCTCAGCCCGATGTGCCTCGCATGCTGCAAATGCTTAACCCTTGTCAGTCCCTTCGTAAGGGGATCTGCAGGGTTCTCATCTGATGATACCCTCTTTGCCATGAGGAGTCCTTCTATCTTGTATCTTATGAAGTGATATTTTCTGTCAATGTGTCGGGATCTGCCATGATCTCTCGGTTCCTTGGCTAAGGCAACCGCACTATTGCTGTCACAAAAAATCTCCATAGGCTCCTCAATAGCTGGTACAACTCCAAGGTCTTCGATGAAGTTCTTCAGCCATATCGCCTCCTTCGCTGCTTCACTCGCTGCTATATACTTAGATTCACAAGTCGAATCAGCCACCATCTCCTGCTTGGAACTCTTCCAAGAGATTGCCCATCCATTTAGGGTAAAGACCCAACCCGACTGAGAGTGGAAGTTATCCCTATCAATCTGATAACTAGCATCACTATACCCTAATAATCTCAATTCATCACTCCCACCAATGGTAAGGATCCAAATCTTAGTCCTCCGCAGGTATTTGAGAATGTTCTTTACCGCGGTCCAATGAGCCTTGCCAAGGTTCCCCTTATATTTGCGGACCATGCTCAAAGCAAAGGCCACATCAGGGCGGGTACAAGTCATAGCATACATGATCGAGCCCACAGCGGAAGCATACGGTAATCGACTCATCTCTGCTATCTCAGCCTCTGTACTCGGACTCTGAGTCTTACTCAGTTTGGAATTGCTTTGGATCGGTAAATCTCCTTTCTTGGAATTCTGCATGTTGAACCTTTTAAACACCTTATCCAAGTAGGTACTCTGACTAAGTCCAATTAGTCTTTTACTCCTTTCTCTTAAGATACTTATCTTTAAGATATAGGCAGCTTCCCCTAGGTCCTTCATAGCAAAGCACTTCCCAAGCCAGGACTTAACCTCCTGCAAGGTTGGGATGCCATTTCCTATAAGTAGAATGTCATCTACATACAGTACCAAGAAGCTAAATATATTCCCATTAGCTCTGACATACACGCAAAACTCTTCTTCACTTCTCGAGAAGCCAAACTCTTTAACCTTTTCATTGAAACAAAGATTCCAGCTACGAGATGCTTGTTTTAACCCATAAATGGATTTATCAAGCTTGCACACTCTATTAGGGTATTCTGCACTGACAAAACCCTCTGGCTGAGTCATGTACACATCCTCAGCCAACTTTCCATTAAGAAAAGCGGTTTTGACATCCATTTGCCATATTTCATAATCATGAAATGCAGCAATTGCTAGCATAACCCTAATAGACTTAATATTTGCCACCGATGAGAAGGTCTCATCATAATCAATACCCTGAGTCTGAGTAAAACCCTTCGCAACTAGTCAAGCCTTATAAGTGTGCACTTTTCCTTCCATGTCGGTCTTCTTCTTGAAGATCCATTTGCACCTAACTGTTTTACGGCCTGGTACATTGTCAACCAAGTTCCAAACTTGATTGTCATACATGGACTGTATCTCGCTGTCCATAGCATCCTTCCATTTAGCAGACTCCGGGCCTGCCATGGCTTCCTTAACACTGCTAGGTTCATGGTGGTTGTCGAGGCCAACACAAATAATAACCCTAAATATTACACACTAAAATAGTGTATAGTGGTAAAGGGCTCGAATCCACGGAGATTGGTTCAATTTATAACTCTATGAAAAATCTCTTTGTAAAAACACTTGTAAAATGACAATAAAAATAAAATGGGGGGTTTTGGTGTTTTGAAATACTTGAAACAAACTAGAGTTGACTATGATTTAAATAGACAAATGCAACAAAAATAAGAGTTTGATGTAAAATCAATAAAGGAGAGATGGTTGACTTAAAGTTTCCTCACTTTGACTTTTGATGAACATATCATTAGAATCCAATGGTGCAATACTTTGATTTAAATCCTTAGTTTGGCTATAGCAATCCAAGGAGCTTGAGATTACCTAGACTTTTTTTTAATTGTTGAAATGGCTAGAGAAGCTCATACAATTTCCTTAGTCAAAGTCACTAATTCCAAATAGCATGTAATTAGTGAAAGTCAACTAGCATTAAGAACCAAAAAGTCACCAAATCCAAGAGGGGTCAAATGCTTTCACCACCATGTTGGAGGAAATCTTTTTATGATTGTGTGAAGCGAAAACAACACAAAAATCACTTGTTGCTTGCTAATTTGAGGATCATTTACTTAATCAAGAAATTAGCCAACTAATCACCACAAACATATTTAAACTCATGAATAAAAACATACTAGTAGTGATAATATGATAAAACATAAAACAATTCCATAAAGATTTAAGAACAAGTTCATGGATTCTTCAACATCCAACAAAAGTTCAAAAGATTCAACAAAAAGTCAACCAAGATTTGTTTAGCCAAGCATGGATAAACTCAAATGAACAAAGTTAGATAAGATTGTACCAAACATTTGACAAGATTCAAGAGATGAAAAGAAGATATTCTTCAAGTGTTCTTGGCATCCAAAAGTGCTCCAAACTCCAGAGAGAAAGTCTCAAAATCGGACCTTCAAGATAAGGCTAAAGAGGCACACCAAACTTCCCAATATAGAGCTCTTAGCAAAATCCCGAAATTGCCCTTGTCAGGAATCCACGTGGGCCGCGGGGAATCTTACGCGGGTCGCGGGCTCTGACGAGTAATTTTGGGCTTCTTCAAGTTTTGGGCCCCCACAGCCAATCCATTGGCCCAGTTCGAATCCAATCAACTCCTAGCCTATTTTTCTTCAATATTTCTTCAATTAAAGCCCAATTTGTCTATCCACATCACTCTAAACTTCCGCAAACTCCCAAATATTGATCTTGCACACTCAAGAATTCTCCCGTGTCTTTCAAATTTAAAGCTCAATTCTTCCAAGCCTTCAAGCAATTGACAGGTCCACCCCATGAGTCACCTTCATAGCCATCAAGCACCAAATCCCCAATTCCTTTCAAGCCCAATCGCCTCCCAAGAGTGCCGCCCCGCTAGTTTCCAAGAAAATCTACAATAATGCTCAAGAAACTAGAAAGTACCCCGAAATGGTCATAAAAATAACAAAAGGGAAAATATGCATGGAAGTTAACTAAAATGCGAATGAAATGTACTAAAATAAACTATAAAAAGAAGTAAATAAAATGAAGCTATCAGTTCATCCAAATTTACCAGTGTACTATCGCTGATAAATGTATCACCTTTCGTAGTAATATGAAAAGTATAATAAAACTTAGGTGTGTTCCTAACCCGTGTGGAACGCCTCGGAGGTATAGACTTGTCAGCTGGCTCAACAGGAGTTTCCTCCTCAGGTTGATTACTAGTGTCTAAGGTTCCTTCACCAATTGATTCTTGAATTTCTTCAAGTTCAATTTGCCTCCCACTGTCTCCTTGGCTTATAAACTCTCTCTCTTGAAAGACCCCTCTTCTTGCTACAAAGACCACATTCTCACTGGGTCTGTAGAAGAGGTAACTGAAGGATTTCTTTGGGTAGCCGATGAAAATACACCTTTCACTTCGGGGTTTCAGCTTGTCATGAGTCTCACACCTTACAAAAGCCTCGCAACCCCAAATCTTGATGTGGTCCAAATTGGGAACCTTCCCAGTCCACATCTCATGAGGTGTTTTGGTAACCTTCTTTGTAGGGACTGGATTAAGGATATGGGCGGCAGTCTCTAAGGCATACCCCCAAAAAGAGATTGGTAGCGAGCTCGACTCGTCATAGAGCGAACCATGTCTAACAAGGTTCAATTACGCCTCTCAGCTACACCGTTTAGCTGTGGTGTCCTGGGAGGAGTCAATTGTGAGACAATCCCACACTCCTTAAGATAGTCAAGGAACTCGGTACTAAGATACTCACCACCTCGATCGGATCGAAGCATCTTAATGTTCCTGCCCAATTGATTTTCTACTTCCTGTTTAAATTCTTTAAACCTTTCAAAGGTTTCTGACTTATGTTTTATTAAGTAGACATAACCATATCTACTAAAATCATCAATAAAAGTCACATAATACCAATTAGCATCCCTTGTGGCGGTTTTGAATGGTCCACATACATCAGTATGTATTAGGTCCAACAAACCCTCACCCCGTTCACAAGTACCATTGAAGGGTGATTTTGTCATCTTTCCAAGTAGACAAGATTCACAACTATCATCCGATTTAAGGTCGAATGATTCCAAGACTCCATCCTTTTGGAGTTAGCCTATGCGTTTCTTGTTTACATGTCCAATATGACAATGCCACAATGATGCTTTATCTAGGCTAGTAGAAGAATAAATATACAATACATTATTTACTAAGTTGTCTACATCCGACATAGTTTCATACACACCATCACAAGGTAATGCTTTAAAATAAAACACATTATTAAAGAAAGCATTAATACCAACACATTCATTATCAAACGAAAAGGTAAAACCTTGTTTGTACAAACCATGAAAAGAAATAATATTTCTCGCCATTTCAGACGAGTACACACATTTATTCAAATCTAACTTTAACCCACTACTTAGCAACAAGGAATAAACTCCAATCTTGGAAACAGGTGAAGCCTTCCTATTTCCCCTAATCAGGTTTATCTTCCCGAGCTCCACATCCTCACTTCTTCTTAGGCCCTGCAAATCAGAGCATATGTGAATACCACATCCTGTATCAAGCACCCAAGAGTTAGAATATGGTGAGTTATTAGACAATATTGTGTAAATACCTGCGTGGGTGGGTTTCACTTTCCCATCCTTTAGATCCTGCAAGTACTTAGGGCAGTTTCACTTCCAGTGCCCCTTGTCCTGGCAATAGTAGCAATCAACATCCTTGGGAATGGCAGAAGGAGTGACAGAACCGCTTTTGGTCCTTGATGAGGAGCCTTCAAGAGACTTTCCCATGGTACCCTTCGAAATGGTCTTCCTCTTTTTCCTTTGCCTTTCCCGATAGCCAAAACAGGGGTAGATGTTGGAGTAGGAGTAGCAGAGGTAACAACCGACTTACCCTTAAGACCGGTTTTAGCCGTCTTCAAGAGTCCTTGAAGTTTGCTAAGAGTAACTTCCTTCTTGTTCATATGATATGTCATACGAAATTGGTCATAACAAGAAGGTAAGGAGTACAAAATGATGTCAATTGCCAACTCCTCAGGGAAGTTCACATTTAGCTTGAGCAAACGTTCCACATACCTTTGCATCTTTTGCATGTGGCCCGTGATGGGTTCACCATCCTTCATGCGGGTTGTTATCATGGAGGAGATTATTTCATACCGCTCCTAACGAGCACTCTGATGGTACCTTTCCATCAGGTCTTGGTGCATCTCAAAAGGATAAAAGTCCTCATAGGACTTTTGGAGCTCAGCTGTCATCGTGGCCATCATGATGCATGCCACCTTAGTAGCATCTCTTTCATGCGTCCTGAATTCAGCAATCTCCTCAGGAGTAGAGTGGACTCATCAAGCTCCTTTAACTCCTTATCGAGGATGTATTCCTTGTCCTCATAACGAGTAACCATCCTGATGTTCCTAATCCAGTCCATGAAGTTGGAACCATCAAAGATGACTCTCCCACAAAGATTCATGAGAGAGAAAGAGCCAGTTGGGTTAGAGCCCGAAGCATTGTTGTTGGAAGACATCTGAAAAGAAGAAAGCAAGTTTAGATTAGATATATAGAGTCCTTAATAAGACACCCAAATGTAATATTAAGGCTAGGATCCAATCACAATATATTATACTTAGAAGATGGATCTCGTAATCTAAGTAATAACATATTTGAAAGGTATGTGAATGACGATTCACCAATTCCCACCATGAAAAACAAAATGAATTATTAGGTTTTAATTGGATTTGAAATTCCTAGATTCTTTTGATATTCATTGAACTTTTAAATGGCATGTTTCGATCTCGATTGTGCCCTTCAAGTTTTGTGACTGGGATGCCGAGGATCACAAAACAAAGTGTGAATAACCATACTAATTCACTTGGTACCCTTAATATTATCACCTAATCAATGTGCTGGTTAACCACACACGCTCCATTGATCTATGACAAACATTAAGTCGCCCTTCGTGATCCTTACTAGTCCAAGTTAGTGTGCCGGTTAACCACACACGCTCCACCAACGACTTGGTAAGGTACAAAGTGTGAATTCCATGGGCTAGCACCATGTTCACATTTTTCCTAAAGTAACTAAGATTGGGAATTAAAATATTTAGTTACTTTATAACAATCATTATACTTTTAATGAGAATTTAAAGTCATTGTCCTACCCATTTGGCTAACAACCCTCCACCGATCAAGGAAGCGGTGGGTGAGAGTGGACACCCATTAAGTTACCATTTTATAGGCAACAACCTTATACCCCCCTTATAGACCGGCTTCGTGAATGAGGTCTACTAATGGTAAAACGACTTATTCTTATACATACATATATATATATATATATATATATATATATATATATAATAATAATTAACCATTAATGTTATAAATAGTATAAGTGTTGCATTTTAACTATTAAAACTCTAAGGGTTGGAATTAAATTTTATTAAGGTGTGTGAAACTTTAAAAATTCCAAAACTTGAGGGCAAGTTTTGTAACTATTCAAAACTTTTCATTTCATAACTTATGAATTAAAGGTTCATAAAAATGAAGACTCTTCATTTTTATGTAACTTATGTGTTTTAAATGTGTGTTTAAAAGAAGTGGCATTTGGATATCCATAACTTGAGGACAAATTATGGACTCCATTAAAACACATAAATGATCAAGAATTAATCCTAAACAATTCAGCAAATAATTCCTATCATCTTCTAAATTCATAAGTACATGAACATGATCATCAAAGTTTCAAGAATTATATGAACACATACAAAGCATGAAATTTTGATATAACCTATTGTAATTGGATTAGAACAACCATTACACCAACTAAAACAAGTTTTAAAACACCAAAACAGTTTAGGGTAATGTTTCTAGTCCATTTCCAGCAGCAACAATTGAAAAACTGCACTCTGCATGACCAACTCGTCGAGTGCATGAACTGACTCGGCGAGTTGGATGAAAAACGCTTCGACTCGTCGAGTCCCCCCATGGACTCGGTGAGTCCCCTGTTTAGATAGCAAGCAGTTTTGATTTTAAGCACAATTTTGCATCATGTATCAACAAACAAGCCTAGTCTCTGATACCACTGTTAGGTTTTGAGCATTCTAACACTTCCTAAGTGTACATGCAACCCTAATAAACCTTGGATCTATGTTTTTCTAAAATACATGCAAAATTTGTTTTCCAAGGTTTATAACTTATCTAGCATGACTTGGGGAACTTTTAAACATAAAAGAACTAGATGAATTACATACCTTTTGATGAGTGTTGATTCCTTGGAGTTTAAGAGCCAAGCACCAATAATGTGAATGCCTCAAGTGGAAATCACAAATCACCACAAACTTGGAAAACCTTAAGAAAGTGTGTACTTTGCACTAGAAATCGGCCACCACTTCTCACACACACTAGGGTGTCAATTCATGCAACATAGGCTTGTTTATATAGTGTAGATGATTAGGGTAAACCCTAATAACCCATGTCATTTCCTCTTCCAAGGATCTATGGGTTAAAAGCTCCATGGATCAACCATGGACTTCAATATAAGCTAAGCCCATTCCCATATGAGTGTTAGCCCATACCATATAAATATAATAGCCCATGATTTAATTAGTCTTCCTTTTAATCACTAAATCAATTCATAATTAATTTAAGATTAAAATTTAATTAAATAACATGACTTTATATTAATATATTATAACTTAT